>NC_069127.1:72181144-72796977 GCF_026914265.1 Mya arenaria
TAATTCCTGGCAAAAACCAAATTTTATAATGGTGTAGTTACACTCTAGCGTATGAAAGAAACGTATGCATTGCGTGTGAAAATATTAGAAAAAATACTTATACGCACAGTTTCCAGCGTTTAAACCCGAGCTATCGACGACAGTCCTTTAGAAACGTCCTAATAGCATGTGAACAGCGTTTGTATAACGTATAACCGACGTACAGGTAGCGCATGAAAAATGTTTGCGTACGTGTGTTAGCGTGCGTCAACTTAAGTCATCGTCAGTGTAGCGTTTATCACCGTGTGGGTAGCGTATGCAAGCGTATGAGTAACGTATGCATAACCTATGTGAGCTTATGAGGAACGTTTGCATAACGTATGCTAGCTTATGAGTAACGTTTGAGCTGAGACTGCATGTGCTGAGATGCAGAAAGACCCGGAGGAGCCTAACTCTGTCCATTTATCGTCGAGAAAAAGACCTCAGAATCCAGACAATGACATCCTCGATTCCTTGCAGAAGAGAGTTGCTGAGTCTGGCAGCATCCTTAAGATAGGAAGTTCCACTTTTTGAGGAATTTGACAGATATGTCACGCCATCCCTCTGGAGTAGTGGGGCAGTTCATCACCTCAGGCAAATACTCATCGATTATGGCTTGGCTTTTGGCCTCTCTAACAACGACTGACATGGTGTTATGCGGGACCCTCCATCCATACTGCATGTTTGCATAAGTGCTTCCAGAGGCAAGATGACGCAAAGTCAATGCAAGCTTCAGACCGGTTTTAGGGAAGGCCTGTACCTAGTATAATGTTTGGACCCACCCTTTGTAGCAGCTCATCATACATCTCAGGGGGCATACGCAAGAAGTTTTTGAACGATATCTGGTCCTCATTTCTGAGTTCAACCATAAGCTGGTCATACAGGCCAAACTGACGTCGTCGTCCAATCCATGGTCTCAACCAGATTTGGCGTCTTATTCCCCTCCTCCTTCTTCCTTGTCTTCTATATCGTTGAGTATAATAAATTGTTAAATTTATAAGTTCGTAATGGTGTTGTAGAAGAGCTACCTCCATAGTCTCTCTGTCGATCTACATTTGACGAAGATGAGAAAGTGGAACCCTATATATATTTACAGCTCAACTGACCACTTTCATGCCATCGTATGAGATGCGTACTTGACATATGAGTAACGTACCTTAAGCGTCACTCTAGCGTATCAAGCTTATGTCTAGCGAATGATGAGCATATGCGTAACGTATATGCTATACGCTCGCATACGCTGAAAGTTTTTGAACATGTTCAAACAAAAAATTGGCCTCTGCGTTTAAGAACGCACACTGACGTATGTCAGCGTGCTTGTAGCGTTACCAACTTATGCCTAACATACCCCTAACGTATATCAGCGTGCTTGGAGCGTTACCAACTTATACCTAACATACCCCTAACGTATATCAGCGTGCTTGGAGCGTTACCAACCTATGCCTAACATACCCCTAACGTATATCAGCGTGCTTGGAGCGTTACCAACCTATGCCTAACATACCCCTAACGTATATCAGCGTGCTTGGAGCGTTACCAACTTATGCCTAACATACCCCTAACGTATATCAGCGTGCTTGGGGCGTTACCAACTTATGCCTAACATACCCCTAACGTATATCAGCGTGCTTGGGGCGATACCAACTTATGCCTAACATACCCCTAACGTATATCAGCGTGCTTGGAGCGTTACCAACTTATGCCTAACATACCCCTAACGTATATCAGCGTGCTTGGAGCGTTACCAACTTATGCCTAACATACCCCTAACGTATATCAGCGTGCTTGGAGCGTTACCAACCTATGCCTAACATACCCCTAACGTATATCAGCGTGCTTGGAACGTTACCAACTTATGCCTAACATACCCCTAACGTATATCAGCGTGCTTGGGGCGTTACCAACTTATGCCTAACATACCCCTAACGTATATCAGCGTGCTTGGGGCGTTACCAACTTATGCCTAACATACCCCTAACGTATATCAGCGTGCTTGGGGCGTTACCAACTTATGCCTAACATACCCCTAACGTATATCAGCGTGCTTGGAGCGTTACCAACTTATGCCTAACATACCCCTAACGTATATCAGCGTGCTTGGAGCGTTACCAACTTATACCTAACATACCCCTAACGTATATCAGCGTGCTTGGAGCGTTACCAACCTATGCCTAACATACCCCTAACGTATATCAGCGTGCTTGGAGCGTTACCAACCTATGCCTAACATACCCCTAACGTATATCAGCGTGCTTGGAGCGTTACCAACTTATGCCTAACATACCCCTAACGTATATCAGCGTGCTTGGAGCGTTACCAACTTATGCCTAACATACCCCTAACGTATATCAGCGTGCTTGGGGCGATACCAACTTATGCCTTACATACCCCTTACGTATATCAGCGTGCTTGGGGCGATACCAACTTATGCCTAACATACCCCTAACGTATGTCAGCGTGCTTGGAGCGATACCAACTTATGCCTAACATACCCCTAACGTATGTCAGCGTGCTTGGGGCGTTACCAACTTATGCCTAACATACCCCTAACGTATGTCAGCGTGCTTGGGGCGATACCAACTTATGCCTAACATACCCCTAACGTATGTCAGCGTGCTTGGAGCGATACCAACTTATGCCTAACATACCCCTAACGTATGTCAGCGTGCTTGGAGCGATACCAACTTATGCCTAACATACCCCTAACGTATATCAGCGTGCTTGGAGCGTTACCAACTTATGCCTAACATACCCCTAACGTATATCAGCGTGCTTGGAGCGTTACCAACTTATGCCTAACATACCCCTAACGTATATCAGCGTGCTTGGAGCGTTACCAACTTATGCCTAACATACCCCTAACGTATATCAGCGTGCTTGGAGCGTTACCAACCTATGCCTAACATACCCCTAACGTATATCAGCGTGCTTGGAGCGTTACCAACCTATGCCTAACATACCCCTCACGTATATCAGCGTGCTTGGAGCGTTACCAACCTATGCCTAACATACCCCTAACGTATATCAGCGTGCTTGGAGCGTTACCAACCTATGCCTAACATACCCCTAACGTATATCAGCGTGCTTGGGGCGATACCAACTTATGCCTAACATACCCTTAACGTATATCAGCGTGCTTGGGGCGATACCAACTTATGCCTAACATACCCCTAACGTATGTCAGCGTGCTTGGAGCGATACCAACTTATGCCTAACATACCCCTAACGTATGTCAGCGTGCTTGGAGCGATACCAACTTATGCCTAACATACCCCTAACGTATGTCAGCGTGCTTGGGGCGATACCAACTTATGCCTAACATACCCCTAACGTATATCAGCGTGCTTGGAGCGATACCAACTTATGCCTAACATACCCCTAACGTATATCAGCGTGCTTGGAGCGTTACCAACTTATGCCTAACATACCCCTAACGTATATCAGCGTGCTTGGAGCGTTACCAACTTATGCCTAACATACCCCTAACGTATATCAGCGTCTTTGGAGCGTTACCAACCTATGCCTAACATACCCCTAACGTATATCAGCGTCTTTGGAGCGTTACCAACTTATGCCTAACATACCCCTAACGTATATCAGCGTGCTTGGAACGTTACCAACTTATGCCTAACATACCCCTAACGTATATCAGCGTGCTTGGAGCGTTACCAACTTATGCCTAACATACCCCTAACGTATATCAGCGTGCTTGGAGCGTTACCAACTTATGCCTAACATACCCCTAACGTATATCAGCGTGCTTGGAGCGTTACCAACTTATGCCTAACATACCCCTAACGTATATCAGCGTGCTTGGAGCGTTACCAACCTATGCCTAACATACCCCTAACGTATATCAGCGTGCTTGGAGCGTTACCAACCTATGCCTAACATACCCCTAACGTATATCAGCGTGCTTGGAGCGTTACCAACCTATGCCTAACATACCCCTAACGTATATCAGCGTGCTTGGAGCGTTACCAACTTATGCCTAACATACCCCTAACGTATATCAGCGTGCTTGGAGCGTTACCAACTTATGCCTAACATACCCCTAACGTATATCAGCGTGCTTGGAGCGTTACCAACTTATGCCTAACATACCCCTAACGTATATCAGCGTGCTTGGAGCGTTACCAACTTATGCCTAACATACCCCTAACGTATATCAGCGTGCTTGGGGCGTTACCAACTTATGCCTAACATACCCCTAACGTATATCAGCGTGCTTGGGGCGTTACCAACTTATGCCTAACATACCCCTAACGTATATCAGCGTGCTTAGGGCGTTACCAACTTATGCCTAACATACCCCTAACGTATATCAGCGTGCTTGGAGCGTTACCAACTTATGCCTAACATACCCCTAACGTATATCAGCGTGCTTGGAGCGTTACCAACTTATGCCTAACATACCCCTAACGTATATCAGCGTGCTTGGGGCGATACCAACTTATGCCTAACATACCCCTAACGTATATCAGCGTGCTTGGAGCGTTAACAACTTATGCCTAACATACCCCTAACGTATATCAGCGTGCTTGGAGCGTTACCAACTTATGCCTAACATACCCCTAACGTATATCAGCGTGCTTGGAGCGTTACCAACTTATGCCTAACATACCCCTAACGTATATCAGCGTATGCGAGCGTATGAGCAATTGTTATCGTACGCTCACATACTTTAATGCCATACGCTATAGTGTGACTGCACCCTAAGTTTAAAATGACCAAAACATGCTTGTTAGACGTAAACAAATATTTATCCCGACCGACCCTAATTTGTTCCTTCCGACCCTACATTCATTGCAGTGTGGATTGTGTTCCACACTTTCCTAAAACATGTGCATTTTTTAGTAAACTAGTTAAAATTTGACCATTTTATACTTACCTTTTTACAATAGTGATACACCCTAATATAGATCGGTATGGTACAGAATCCCTGTTCTCAAAATAAAAAAGTAACGCCTACTAAATCACACTGTATACTTTTGTTTATTATTTTACAGTAAGAAATACTTAATTGTTTTGATAAGCACACTAACAAAATAGCATTTACATTCTCTGTTATGTTTTAAAAGAGCTGAGCTTATTCAATCAAAGAGGCTTATTCATTCAGTGTATATATATATAATTGCTCTCAACAATTATTTTCTCTCCATAATTGAATGACAAGTCATGGAAATAAATGCTTTAATAGTCATATATTTTAAGTTTTTAAAACAAAGGTTTGCATACTGAGCATTCAATACCAGCCAGAGAGGATGATCTGTTTATTCATTTATATTATAAATAAAATAAAATCTTCGTATTCACATGATTATCAATAAAATCAAACATCTGTGACTGACTTTTCTATTTATGCTTAGACCATTACGATTAAAAAAGTAGGGCATTTCATCCAAATAATTGAAGATTAGACATATAGATTAGATTATATACGAGTCCCTGACCGATTTTTAGCGATAATACTGTTTATAAACTATATATAGTGAAACCTATAACCTTTCGTAGTCTAGAGTATCACAGATGATATGAAGAAACGATAACGTTTAATTAAGTTTTTAGTATACTTAATTTATATGTTTAAACGGACGGGTACTAAAGAGATGACATCATCTAAGATAGGTTATCTTGGATAAAGTTTGTTGATGCAGGTGTAATTGATATTGTATATGTGTTATCAGCATTAGCATACACGCATTCTTCAGCGTTATTAATTAGCAATAGAAATACATTGGCGTAGTCAAGTTAATTCTGCCGGGGTTGATGGTGGGGTATAGTGGGTAAATGTCGGAGCGAGTTGAATGGAGGGGTGCGGGGGTGGTGGGGGTCATGACTTCACTTATTTGTAATGTCACACACCAATGCCCCCGACGTAAGACTGTTAAAATGACTGACACGAATGAGTTTGTAACGATAATGCACCAAATACTTGTTACTCAAAATATACTGATACATTCTCCTAAAAAGTAACTTTAAAATGCAAGCCCTAGTTATATCAGCTGAAAAGATCAGCTTAAAGCAGTTCAAATTGGCAGTTTTAGAATAGCATAAATTAATTGGTTTTCGCGTATAATAATTCATAATGAAACATGCATACTTTAGTTCCATATGAACTGTGTGCTCAAGCGAATCTGTAATTTATCGAAGAATAATAGTTTTTTGGACTCGATTTATTCTTTATCAGCAACAAACTATTTGGATATTTTTGGTGTATTGTCAAAAATAAAAAATACACCGTGGCTGATGTGTATATATACGCCTTTCCGATGCAAAAACATCCACTTGGCGGGGCGGGGCGAAAATGTGCCAACTATTCCATATGGTGTGGATAAAAAGCGCCAAGTGGTGGTAAATATTTCTATTTGAAAGTGACACGGCGAAGATGCATCAAGTGACACGGCTAAGATGCGTCAAGTGACACAGCGAAGATGCATCGAGTGACACGGCGAAGATGCATCAAGTGACACGGCGAAGATGCATCAAGTGACGCGGCGAAGATTCATCAAGTGACATGGCATAGATGCTTCAAGTGACACGGCGAAGATTCATAAAGTGACACGGCGAAGATGCATCAAGTGACACTGCGAAGATGCATCAAGTGACACGGCGGAGATGCGTCAAGTGACACGGCATATATGCATCAAGTGACACGGCGAAGATGCATCAAATGACACGGCGAAGATGCATCAAGTGACACAGCGAAGATGCATCAAGTGACACGGCGAAGATGCATCAAGTGACACGGCAAAGATGCATCAAATGACACGGCGAAGATGCATCAAGTGACACAGCGAAGATGCATCAAGTGACACGGAGAAGATGCATCAAGTGACACGGCAAAGATGCATCAAATGACACGGCGAAGATACATCACGTGACACGGCGAAGATGCATCAAGTTACACGGCAAAGATGCATCAAATGACGCGGCGAAGATGAATCACGTGACACGGCGAAGATGCATCAAATGACGCGGCGAAAATGCATCAAGTGACACGGCGAAGATGCGCAAAGTGACAAGTCATAGATGCATTAAGTGACACGGCGAAGATGCATCAAGTGACACGGCGAAGATGCATCAAATGACATGGCGAAGATGCATCAAGTGACACTGCGAAGATGCGTCAAGTGACACGGCATAGATGCATCAAGTGACACGCCGCAAAAGCGAAATTGGTCCCTTTAGCGTGGATGAAATATGACACGCCGCAAAGGCGAAATTGGTCCCTTTGACGTGGATGAAATGTGACACGCCGCAAAGCGAAATTGGTCCCTTTGGCTAGGATGAAATGTGACACGCCGCAAAAGCGAAATTGGTCCCTTTTGGCGTGGATGAAATGCGCCAAGAGGTGGGGGTATTTTTGGCATGTTCGACCCCACACTTGTACGACAAGGCGAAAGTACAAAATGGCAGAAATCACAACCCATCAAATGGGGATAAAATATTAAGAACTAAAATCGTATGCAAAACCAGATGTCAAATTACTCCTTTTGAACATAAAGAGGAAGGGGTATACAAGTTAAACGGGATGAAATATACAGTCTTCCAAGCCTATATTGTTTGATCTCATAACGGCAATTTTTGGGTTGGTCATTTGAAGAATACTATAGGGCGTTTTTGTTGATACCAAACCAGTTTCAGTTTTGGTTTCAATAGTTTCAGCAGCTACGAAACCGGTTTTGATAGTTTTGCTTGAAGTAACAAATGCATGGTTTTGTGTACATTTTCAACAACATAGCGGAGCTACTGTAGCTACTGAACGACACACTTACTAATGTAACCCTTTTCGTTTAGCTCATTTGCCCATTGTTAGGCATTGTTATAAAAAAAATGAGTTTAAACAAACGAGGTTGATCACAATCCGCCATGTTGTTTTCGAAGTAAACTAGTTTTTGGATGGAACAAACCGATGAAACCGCCTCCGGTAGGGGTTTCGGAAGTTTCAAAAACCGGTTTCGGTTTTCGTTAAAAAACGAATGAAACTGGTTTTGTTTTTGTTTGAAACTGTTACAACAAATACACAGTTCGTGAAACCGGTATAAAACCGAAACCAGTTTATTACCAACTAAAACGCTCCTAGAATAAGAAAAAAAAACAAAATGAACAGTCACTTTGAGAAGATGTTCTACCATGTACGGGTTTATATTCATGTCAGAAGTAGATGGATATGGACTACCGGAGTGACAAAAAGAGATGCAAAACTTATCCACAGATATATAATCATTTTTCGTAAACACGCAAATCCCTTTTCTAAAGCAACCCCGTCTTTACGTTCAAAAACAATATTGATAGTTTGGATCAAACATGTTTGTTTAATTGATTATTGAAACATTTTTTAAAAGGTAAGCCTCAATCAATCATATTGAATCATGAGGTACAAAATTCATAAGCGGTGCAAATATAGACTGTCCGCTTTTGGTGAGGCCAGAGTCTGCTCTTTCTGACCACGCAAAGTGATAGGATAGTAATAACATCGATAATTGAAATGTGTCATTGTTCAGGGCTGCCCTCTCCTCATCCCAAGTTTTCAGGTTTTCGGCGTCTTTACTCCCGAAGCTAGACATTAAACAATGTATTATTATATAATAACATTTGTTATCCACGCATTTCGGAGATAACATAAATGAACGACGAGGCCCGCGTGGATAGGCCAATGGAAAGGTGTCTGCCACATTGATTGGATCCATGGCCATACTTCACTATCCAATCCTTTGGTCCAGTGGCGTTTAAAATAAACTCACAGTTGTGCATCATCATCTCAACAGCCAACATAGTACACTCTCATAATCACTGTTAGTCTGTTTGATTGTGACAATTGAAAATTTATCGGCGATATTTTAATTGAATGAGTTCATAGTGAAGATATCTACAAAGTCCGCCGATGTTATGTAAACATTTAGTGGATCAACAATTTGAGTTCTCTCCAATTAAGCCAAACGCATGGATACAGGTACTTCTTTTCAATTTATTCTTCTTATAATGAACACATATTGAGTTTCTGTAAAAGTGAGTGGACGCTTTTTTTATGAGACAGATTTTTTTTACCATTGGCTAATGTTCTACTTGTTTTGTTTTTATAATTTCATATTAATGATAACTGGATATTATTATGAAGGGCGGTCCCATTGGCGATTTAAATCAACCATCCTTTGTATCTATTTTCAGTCCTACGAAAATGCCGATCCATGGTTTTCAAATCAGACGATACGAGAGCTACGTCGGAAGATGGTCTTACAGAACTAAACACGTCAACGGGACGCCAAAGAAGGACGTCACTCTCTGGCGAAACGACGTCCGAAGTCAACAACGTTACACGAATTCCGATAACGTCGCTTCTACGAACTCGTCGACGGACGAGGTCGGAAAAAAACGTTGAGGAGGAGGGACAGTGCTACAGCCGTCAACGTCGCGTTACGTTTGCGGACATAGATGAGCTGCACTCCAAGTTTGGTTCCCCGCTTACCTCCGTTGAAAACGGTATTGTTTTAGTGTGTAAATGTTGCTTATAAAACCGGCTTGAGGAAATTTTACCTTCGGACATATTAAAACGTCACATGAAAAATATACAATATGGTTATACGGTCCGGGATTTAGTTATAACCGTTGTAAAATAATTAATGTAAACACTTTGTTTACCCTGGTCAAGGTTATGTGTGCCAGTCCCGTCTGTGCCTCACGGGCTCCAGAACTGGTTCCTCTACATAGGAAACGGACAATATATTTAAAGGGGCCGTCACGGTCGAGTTAAAACGTTTGGCTGTGCTTATCAGTCATTGGAGTATGAAACAATATTTGCAATTAACAAAAATGATTCATTTGTAACAAATATAAATTTAAGCGTGCAGATGTTACTTTAATACTACTAACTATCTAAATTATTCATGAACATACTCTATCACTACAAATTGCGAGTACAAGATGCTTTGTTTTTCTTTCAGGGGGTAAGCCTGACTCTGGAATAAAACGTAACTGTGCTGAGATAATTCCAACCAATATCCGGGGACAAAACGTCGACGAGAACCAGAATGAAACAAGCCAAGAAGACAGCTTTTTGTGCCATGTAAATATCGTGCACAAACAAGATTGCGCCACAAAGCCCAGCGTAATTACAACATGCGAAACCGTCGGAATGACGTTTGGTAGAAAGGGTAAAGGCGTCGGTGAATTTCAGGACGCTACGGGATTGACGTTCGTCTCCGATGGGTGTGTACTGGTTACGGATATGGTGAACGGCCGGATACAGCGGTGTATGCGTGACGGCAAAACGGCCGTCATTTACGGCGGACTTGAGATCCGGGAACCGTGGTCCACGTGTATAACGCGTGACGGCGACATCGCGTTAACGTGCAGACGACGTCGAATTGTCCTGGTGATTTCTCAGGACGGCGAAATTAAATGGTCGTTCGGTGCTGGACTATTTCAGGCTCCTTCCGGGATATGTTCAGACGACGAGGGCAACTTTATTGTAACGGACGCGTTCTCAAACCGAGTGTCATTACATACAAAGGAAGGTCAGTTTGTGAAATACATCGGTAACCATAGTATTAAAGAGCAGCAATTCGCCTCACCAAGATACGTGTGTATTTCACGAAAGGGCGAAATTTTAGTGTCAGATTCAGGTCATCATTGTGTCAAGATATTTGACAAACAAGGGCACTACATTCGTTCAATCGGTAAATTCGGAAAACGTGACGGGGAATTGAAAACGCCGTACGGTGTATGCACGGACGATTTTGGTCACGTGATTGTAGCTGATCACTATAACAACCGCGTGTCAATGTTCACGCACGAGGGCGTGTTCGTATGCCACGTGGCGGATGAAGGTCATGGGGTCCTGCATCCCAAGGGGCTAGACCTTAGCCCGGACCTGACCCTTTTTGTGTCATCTGGTCATCTCAAGGCATGCGAGGTCAAGGTGTTTAAACTTAAACCGCACCGGATATCTATAGTCGCGCACGTGTGATACCTCTCCATTTTAGAAAACTGCATATGAATAAGCTCTATTATTCATATTACTGTATAAGTTGTCTTCATATTTGAGTTGTCAAGCATAGTGCACACTATCTTGAACTCATAAAAGGTGGGTCATGACTCAGATAGTATTGTGTTAAGTACCAAGTAAATATCCAATAATGAACTATGCCATTGATCAGAGATACTTTGTTAAGCTACGATGTAATAATAAATTAATTATAAGCTTCAAAATTGTGTTCATCGAATAAATGTCATTTTTTTGGACGTTCAAATTACGTACTTTGTCCAACGTGTAGGAATTCATCCTGCTTCGTCCGAAATATAGCCATTTATAGTACGTCACCCCACTGAGTAGTTTTTCATCGTACTTCACCCGCTGTGTAGTCATTCATCGTACTTCACCAACTGTGTAGTCATTCATCGTACTTCACCCACTGTGTAGTCATTCATCGTACTTCACCCAAAGTGTAGTCATTCATCGTACTTCACCCACTGTGTAGTCATTCATCGTACTTCATCCAAAGTGTAGTCATTCATCGTACTTTATCCACAGCATAGTCATTCATCGTACTTCACCCACTGTGTAGTCATTCATCGTACTTCACCCACTGTGTAGTCATTCATCGTACTTCACCCACTGTGTAGTCATTCATCGTACTTCATCCAAAGTGTAGTCATTCATCGAACTTCATCCAAAGTGTAGTCATTCATCGTACTTCACCCACTGTGTAGTCATTCATCGTACTTCACACACTGTGTAGTCATTCATCGTACTTCACCCAAAGTGAAGTCATTCATCGTACTTCACCCACTGTGTAGTCATTCATCGTACTTCACCCACTGTGTAGTCATTCATCGTACTTCACCCACTGTGTAGTCATTCATCGTACTTCACCCACTGTGTAGTCATTCATCGTACTTCACCCACAGTTTAGTCATTCATCGTACTTCACCCACTGTGTAGTCATTCATCGTACTTCACCCACTGTGTAGTCATTCATCGTACTTCACCCACTGAGTAGTCATTCATCGTACTTCACCCACTGTGTAGTCATTCATCGTACTTCACCCACTGAGTGGTCATTCATCGTACTTCATCCACTGTGTAGTCATTCATCGTACTTCACCCACTGTGTAGTCATTCATCGTACTTCATCCACTGTGTAGTCATTCATCGTACTTCATCCACTGTGTAGTCATTCATCGTACTTCATCCACTGTGTAGTCATTCATCGTACTTTATCCACTGTGTAGTCATTCATCGTACTTCATCCACTGTGTAGTCATTCATCGTTCTTCATCCAATGTGTAGTCATTCATCGTACTTCACCCACTGTGTAGTCATTCATCGTACTTCATCCACTGTGTAGTCATTCATCGTACTTCACACACTGTGTAGTCATTTATCGTACTTCATCCACTGTGTAGTCATTCATCGTACTTCACCCACTGTGTAGTCATTCATCGTACTTCACCCACTGTGTAGTCATTCATCGTACTTCATCCAAAGTGTAGTCATTCATCGTACTTCATCCAAAGTGTAGTCATTTATCGTACTTCACCCACTGTGTAGTCATTCATCGTACTTCACCCACTGTGTAGTCATTCATCGTACTTCACCCACTGTGTAGTCATTCATCGTACTTCACCCACTGTGTAGTCATTCATCATACTTCATCCAAAGTGTAGTCATTTATCGTACTTCATCCACTCTGTAGTCATTCATCGTACTTCACCCACTGTGTAGTCATTCATCGTACTTCACCCACTGTGTAGTCATTCATCGTACTTCACCCACTGTGTAGTCATTCATCGTACTTCACCCACTGTGTAGTCATTCATCGTACTTCACCCACTGTGTAGTCATTCATCGTACTTCACCCACTGTGTAGTCATTCATCGTACTTCACCCACTGTGTAGTCATTCATCGTACTTCATCCACTGTGTAGTCATTCATCGTACTTCACCCACTGAGTAGTCATTCATCGTACTTCATCTACTGTGTAGTCATTCATCGTACTTCACCCACTGTGTAGTCATTCATCGTACTTCATCCACTGTGTAGTCATTCATCGTACTTCGCCCACTGTGTAGTCATTCATCGTTCTTCGCCCACTGAGTAGTCATTTATCGTACTTCATCCACTGTGTAGTCATTCATCGTACTTCACCCACTGTGTAGTCATTCATCGTACTTCACCCACTGTGTAGTCATTTATCGTACTTCATCCACTGTGTAGTCATTCATCGTACTTCACCCACTGTGTAGTCGTTCATCGTACTTCACCCACTGTGTAGTCGTTCATCGTACTTCATCCAAAGTGCAGTCATCCATCGTACTTCATCCAAAGTGTAGTCATTTATCGTACTTTACCCACTGTGTAGTCATTCATCGTACTTCACCCACTGTGTAGTCATTTATCGTACTTCACCCACTGTGTAGTCATTCATCGTACTTCACCCACTGTGTAGTCATTCATCGTACTTCACCCAAAGTGTAGTCATTTATCGTACTTCACCCACTGTGTAGTCATTAATCGTACTTCACCCACTGTGTAGTCATTCATCGTACTTCACCCACTGTGTAGTCATTCATCGTACTTCACCCACTGTGTAGTCATTCATCGTACTTCATCCAAAGTGTAGTCATTTATCCTACTTCACCCACTGTGTAGTCATTTATCGTACTTCACCCACTGTGTAGTCATTTATCGTACTTCATCAAAAGTGTAGTCATTCATCGTACTTCATCCACTGTGTAGTCATTCATCGTACTTCATCCAAAGTGTAGTCATTCATCGTACTTCACCCACTGTGTAGTCATTCATCGCACTTAATCAACAGTGTAGTCATTCATCGTACTTCCTCAATAGTGAAGTCATTCATCATAATTCATCCACTGTGAAGTCATTCATCGTATCTCATCCAATGTGAAGTCATTCATCATATCTCATCCACTGTGAAGACATTCATCTTACTTCATCCAAAGTGTGGTCATTCATCGTACCTCATCCATAGTGAAGTCATTCATCGTACTTCATCCAAAGTTTAGTCATTCATCGTACTTCATCAAAAGTGTAGTCATTCATCGTACTTTATCCACAGCATAGTCATTCATCGTACTTCATCTACTGTGAAGTCATTCATCATACTTCATCCACTGTGAAGTCATTCATCGTATCTCATCCACTGTGAAGACATTCATCGTACTTCATACAAAGTGTGGTCATTCATCGTACCTCATCCATAGTGAAGTCATTCATCGTACTTCATCCAAAGTGTAGTCATTCATCGTACTTCATCAAAAGTGTAGTCATTCATCGTACTTTATCCACAGCGTAGTCATTCATCGTACTTCATCCACAGCGTAGTCATTCATCGTACCTCATACATAGTGAAGTCATTCATCGTACTTCATCCAAAGTGTAGTCATTCATCGTACTTCATCAATAGTGTAGTCATTCATCGTACTTAATCCAGTTTAGTGGGTTTTTTTTCGTACTTAATCCACAGTGTAGTGTTTGTTTTCGTACTTAATCCACAGTGTAGAGTTTCTTCGTACTTAATCCACAGTGTAGTGTGTTTTTTTTTCGTACTTAATCCACAGTGTAGTGTTTATTCGTACTTAATCCACATTTAAGTCATTTAAAGTACTTCGTCCTCTGAGGAATTCACTCTTTAGCACATCGGGTTCATTCATTTTTGTCATTTCACCATCTACTTTAACCAGTGTTAGAGGTAAAAATTAGGCGTGCCATTTCACCATCTACTTTAAACCAGTACCGAAGGTACAATTAAAGCGTGTCATTTCATCATCTACTATAAACCAGTACTGAAGGTACAATTCAAGCGTGTCATTTCATCATCTACTTTAAACCAGTGCTGACTGCTGGAGGTACAAAAAAAGCGTGTCATTTCACCATCTACTATAAACCAGTGCTGGCGGTACAGTTCAAGCATGTCGTTTCATCATCTACTTTAAACCAGTGCTGGGGGTACAGTTTAAGCGTGTCGTTTCATCATCTACTTTAAACCAGTGCTGGAGGTACAAATCAAGCGTGTCATTTCACCATCTACTTTAAACCAGTGCTGGAGGTACAAATTAGGCGTGTCATTTCACCATCTACAAATTAGGCGAATCATTTCACCATCTACTATAAACCAGTGCTGGAGGTACAATTCAAGCGTATCATTTCACAATCTACTTTCAACCAGTGCTGGATGTACAAATCAAGGGTGTCATTTCATCATCTACTTTAAACAAGTGCTGGAGGTACAAATTAGGCGTGTCATTTCACCATCTACAAATTAGGCGTGTCATTTCACCATCTACTATAAACCAGCGCTGGAGGTACAATTCAAGCATATCATTTCACAATCTACTTTAAACCAGTGCTGGAGGTACAAATCAAGCATGTCATTTCACCATCTACTTTAAACCAGTGCTGGAGGTACAAATCAAGCGTGTCATTTCACCATCTACTTTAAACCAGTGCTGGAGGTACAAATCAAGCGTGTCATTTCATCATCCTATTTAACCAGTCTTTGAGGTGTTGACAGTGTCCCATTTAATTGGGTTTGGTCAACGAATGAATCGAAACCTTGGTTGTAGTTTGTGCTTCCCAAACGTTGACCTTTCAGAATTTTTCATATACACACACTATAACCCAGTAATCTTTTGTCATAAAAATAAAACACACACAACTCCAGATGCATAATGTCAATTTATTGCAGGGAGCTCATGATAACATAGGAAATCTTAATGAAATGAACAAATGCATTTGAGACATAACATAGAGTATATATACGTATATTAAAAAAATCAAAATGGTTGAAACTTAGCTTATTTCAAACAACAAAAAAACAAACATGGTTTGTTAACATAATGGCACAACGTTGTTGGTGTATTCCTAATCTAGTCGATAGTTTTGTTACTGGTTAATATATAATAGTATACTAACACCAGTTGGAACTCATGATACGGAATGCACATGTCTCCTACATTGAAGACATACTGCATAAGGTTCAAATCACAATTATAATTCCACAATGACAAACTGACAGAAACATTTTGTGGAAACTCATCAACATAATAACCGAGTAGTATCTATAATCTATGAAGTAATATATAGGTCATACTATTTCATGAACTGGGCATGGCCTATATATAAGATCTGTGTAAACTGGATGAAAATGAAATTTGTTTCCTATGTTATCACAAATAATTCATTTTTGGCCCATAACCTATGAAAAATGTTCACCTAGTCAGGAGCAAACAATGTATATCTGTGTGATGGAAAAAGATTTTCAGAAAAAAATAATATAAGTTTTGATTTTGTGTGTAATAATTAAAGTTGCTAATTAACAAATAAGGTAATTAGCATGCATTTAAAAAAAAATCGCAACAGTACATGTATTAATAGTAAAAAATAATATTGCCTATAACAGAGATGATAAGTGCATATGGGTGAATATACTATGGTGAACGTTTTTCTTTCTGCAATAAAAATAAGCATAGGGTATAAATTCTCTCTGGTGCATTGACAATAAATATATAATTCCTAGATTCCTCTTGTGTAAAAGTAGCTTTATGGCCCTACATCAACCAAACAAGGGCATAGCATTTAGAGTGTTCTCAGCCTGGTAATTAAAAAAACCTAATAGGCAAAACCATTGCAATACAGTCTCTGAGGGCTATTCTATTCAAATCACCCCAGGATGAATTAGTGAACACCACATCTGTGAATGCCTTCAAGGCAGGTCTTGATAAACTTTGGAAAAACAAACGGTTTGATACTTCTGAAGTATATTAAGTCATACCGAAGGCGGAGAACTTACAGACGAAGCAGTTTAAAGGGATTTACTAGCCTTTTAGGGCTAAAGAAGTTCCCTAGACGACAAAAGGTAGACAAAAGGTAAGACAAAATGAAGAAATTTCCTTTTCGTTTTTTTTTGCTACAACAAGTGTAAACACTAACGAGGATTGGATCAATTTGAAAATGCTTTCAAGGGGTGGACTGTGTATTAAATCAGAAGTAGCTTTAAAACTGCTATTATTCTGAAATTATACACAAATATAATTTGTTCAATTACCCTCCGGTATAGGAATGGTCAAAGCCTTTTAACCTAAAACAAGGAATGCATTAATTGTACTTGTGTTACATTGATACGCTTGTAGTTTTGAAAAGAACATAAAATGTACACTGTAAGTTGTCTATATTAACCTTTGGTGTAATTTGCAAAACAAAAGACAACTCAATGTAAAACATGGTTTCAATAACCATATGACACAATTAACAATTCAATTTTGGCAACAAAGCACACATTCTTAGTCAGCTTTCTCATGGTAAATGTTTATAAAAAGGCAATTATGCCAAAATATTTGGTGATCAATAAATATACCTTATCAAAAATTAACAAGCTGATTGTACATATTTTGCTGACAATCCTTTGCCCAATTGCTCAAGCTTTTTGACAATCCTATGCCCGATTGTAGAGTTGATGTTGGCCCATTGCCCGTTCCACTTGTGTTGACATATTGAGGTGTACGTTAGCGCTTGTAACCAAATTCTTTGGCATCATCTTCCCGGAAATCACCATAGCGCCACAGGTTCACCTGAAATACAAGATACATCAAATGTACTGATAATATATTTATCATTCAAATTATTGTTGCAAACTGTCTGACACATAGTGATAGGGGTCTAGTGTTAAAGGTTTCCACCTCTCAGCCAAGACGTAATGGTTTTGTGCTCCACAAAGGTGATGTTAAAAACTGTATCATGAATTTTGAACCATTCTGTAGTCATGCAATTTTGAAACTATTTAAAGAAAAAAAGCAAGTTGGGAGACCTTATTAGAATGACCGCATGAACTAACAAATCAAAATCCATCGCAATCATAATCTAGGCTCAAATTGCAACGAAAAAAAGAGTTTAATAACTCCAAACACTGTTACAAAAACTAGAATTCAATGAATAGATGTGTTTCTTGTTGAAAGACCTCATCATCTATTGACAATGACAAATGTGAACAACAAGTCTGAAGACTCTACAATTAGTCAGTCAAAAGTTATTGATAAGAAACAAAATGTGATGCTGTTGAGGAAGACAGCCCCAGACAAAGTTATCTCTGCCATGCTTCGCAAGCACCAAAAATAGTTGTATAAAATCAAACAAAGATTTTTTCAGAATGAAAGGCCTGACAAATAAATTAATAAAGTGTTAAGGAATAACTTACCCTGTTTGCCTTGGCAGCGTCTTGAGCCTTGATGTACTCGGAAATGACCTTGGCAAACCGTTTCTCTTTCCTCTGCTCCACAAGAACAAGCCCCGCGTCAATAAGAATCTTGGCGACGTCTTCTTTTGTTTCTGGGTCAGAGAGGGAGACGAATTCTCCGCCCCCAATACGGTGTTCCACATTCATCTGTAGCTGTCGGTTCATCACATCATTGTAGAATGCATCCTGGGCGTCCATTTTGGCATCCTCCTAGAAGGGTTAACAAGTTTAGGGTAGAAAACAATTGATAATACCAGATGGAGAGAAGATCTTGGACATTTGCTAGGTTTGCCTTGTTTTGGAAGTTACATATCAAAAGCCTGCTGTGAAAACAAGTTAAGTGATTGTCATGTTTTATTTGTAGATCGAAGATGATCAAGCTTTAGGGTTGATAACATAACATATGCACACATTTTGAAAGAAAAAGGTTTAGTTAAAATGGTAAAATCATTCTATTGGTTTGTTACTTACTTTTTGCCTATTCTAAAAAATCTTGATGCTTTTGGAGATCATGTTATGTATAGAATACTTAAACATTGAAATAACAGAAAATATAGAACTTACATCACTAGGAAGTTGTACAAAGGCGAGTGTATATTCATTGGCTTGTGGTGATAGTAACGTGAAGTTGGAGGAAAGCTGTGCTAGCTGGCTTATATCTGTGGTCTCTCTCTGAAAACAAGAAAAAAGATATGGTCAAAAGACAGGATGTCTTAGATAGATACATAGCACTTGCAAAGCTCTGTGTAGAATATGTTGACACTGACATATGAGGATCAGATTTTTAGTCTTAAATATGCTGGTTAACATTTCTATAGTCATTAAAGAATGACAAATTTCTACTCCACTGACCAAGACCATCATGCGTACCAAGTTTGAGGATTTTACAGGAGATAATTAAAAAGTAATTGATCTGGAACAAGTTTTACAACGACGCCTATGGACAAAGTAAACCATATGAGTCAGCCATGCTTCCAGGTGACACAAAGGCAGACTCATGCACAGGTTTGGAAAGTTGAATTTACTTTGCAATTAAAAAGTGAACATTTATTTTCACCCTCATAACATCAACATGGATATATCTGTACATGGAACATGGATATATCTGTACATGGAACCTGGATATATCTGTACATGGAACATGGATATATCTGTACATGGAACCTGGATATATCTGTACATGGAACATGGATATATCTGTACATGGAACCTGGATATATCTGTACATAGAACATGGATATATCTGTACATGGAACATGGATATATCTGTACATGGAACATGGATATATCTGTACATGGAACATGTATATATCTGTACATGGAACATGGATATATCTGTACATGGAACATGGGTATATCTGTACATGGAACATGGATATATCTGTACATGGAACATGGATATATCTGTACATGGAACATGGATATATCTGTACATAGAACATGGATATATCTGTACATGGAACATTGATATATCTGTACATGGAACATGGATATATCTGTACATGGAACATGGATATATCTGTACATGGAACATGGATATATCTGTACATAGAACATGGATATATCTGTACATGGAACATTGATATATCTGTAGATGGAACATGGATATATCTGTACATGGAACATGGATATATCTGTAGATGGAACATGGATATATCTGTAGATGGAACATGGATATATCTGTACATGGAACATGGATATATCTGTACATGGAACATTGATATATCTGTAGATGGAACATGGATATATCTGTACATATAACATGGATATATCTGTACATGGAACATGGATATATCTGTACATGGAACATTGATATATCTGTAGATGGAACATGGATATATCTGTACATGGAACATGGATATATCTGTAGATGGAACATGGATATATCTGTACATGGAACATGGATATATCTGTAGATGGAACATGGATATATCTGTACATGGAACATTGATATATCTGTAGATGGAACATGGATATATCTGTACATGGAACATGGATATATCTGTACATGGAACATGGATATATCTGTACATGGAACATTGATATATCTGTAGATGGAACATGGATATATCTGTACATGGAACATGGATATATCTGTACATGGAACATGGATATATCTGTACATGGAACCTTTCAACAACTTATGTTTACACATCTTTGCCGTGTGATGGATGTGTAACATGTATTGATATTTAATGATTAAATCTAATAGCAGATATAGAGACACTTCTATTGAGTAAATGTACATACATTTCCGTAATCTACAAAGAGAACTGTCACTTTTGATCCTGCAATTTTTTCCACTTTGGCTCTGTACCTAAAAAAGAAGATAAACATATTTAATATATATATAAACTTATCATTAAGTGTTGCCTGATCTGAATGACCCCTTATATAAAACCTTGAACTTCAAGATAGCAGATTTAATCTAAAACATCCTCACAACGATGTGAATATTCATGAAAAGGTTTTCGAATAAACAACCTATGCCAGAACAAAGTCTGGAAAAAAGAGCCACTATTAATTAATAGTTTTTTTGGCATAATTTCCTGACCAACTCACAAATTAATAGTTTGTTTGGCATTTTCCTACCGACTCACAAAAAATGTGATGTGACTTGAAAGCGTGTTAACCTCTCTAATGGTGATTTTTTTGTTCATGTTCCATTACGGAATTATGGGTAGGGAAAACGTTAACCAAATCTTTTATTAACTGTGGCTTAACATGTGAGACCAATACATTCACACATATTCCAGCCAACATGAGAAAATAATCCCTCTCTGTCTGCCATGCTTCCCAGGAATAACCTACAAATAACTTGTACGTACCACTGTTTATCCTCGGAGAAGCGTGCTGCACATAAGTCTCCCTTCTTGGGTGTGTAGGCACCGGGGAGGGGCGGGTTGGCATCCATGTCCACTCTCAACTCCTCCATCAGTTGTTCTAGGCGTGGACCTGCATTCACAGGGAGGTAAGTAAAGCAGTCTGTATCATTGGAACGGTTTCAAATATTGGTTTCATTCATTTCATTTCATTTTAAGGGTCGCACAATATAGGTTGATTATTTTTTTATTTTTTTATTTTAATGCACTTACGGATATACATTATTATGTTTAACTCATATAACTTTAATGATCAAAACAAAAAGAACAGCTATGATTTAGATACAGATAAACAAATTAGCCTTTATGTTGTTGTTTTTTTAATTAATAGCCACTTGGCCATACATATCACAGTTAAAAAAGCGCAAAAATAATGCTTATTTTTTTTGTTTCGATCATTAAAGTCAAATGAGTTAATCAAAATAAATTAAATTTTGCCTTTGCATCAATATATATTGTGCATCTTTAAAAGATAAAACAATGTTTCAAATAAATATGTATATAGTGCACATACCATTGTCAACAACCTGTGCGTTAAACTTGAGGTCCTGTCCGACCTCTGTGACAACAACGGTCGTAAATGTGACCTTGCGCTCCTGAGGCTCTTCAACCTCCGTTACCACCTCTGGTTCCTTGTATTCCGCCCAAATCTGTAATATTCAAAGACCCTTACAATAATTGTTTTGACTTGATAACAAAACAACAATCATTACCACATCAATGTAAACTTTATGTCATTATAATGAACTACATGGAAAAGTTACTCTGCCCCATCCCCAAATTTTTAACATGCGTTAAATTATTTTCAATTTGCATGAATTCCCTATTCAAATTTTTAAAAAAAACCTTCTAGATACTGTTTACCAGCCATCAATTCTTATCACTTTAAAACCTTAATGTTTTCATGCTAAATTAAACCAAAATGGAAGGCTAGAAAATTTCCGCTTTTTGTAAACTAGTAATACAAATGGTGCATATAAAACTTTCAAGGCTTATCAGTGAAAAACAACTTCCATTTTACTTACATTAAGTTTTTTGGCCTTGGCAGCTTCCTCAGCCTTGAGCATCTGGTTATAAAAGGGGCTGCGCTCTGCCGTAAAGTGAACCTTTGCCAGTCCCTGCTCCACAAGGGCCAATGAGAGGTTAACTCCGTCCACAAAACACCATCCAATAAAGTTACCTCCCTTGTCTGTCGTCTCTACCTTTATGTCAACCTGTAAGGTAAAAACGATGTTGACTTCTCATATTACCTTTGGCTCATTGACAATACAAAATAATTTAATAAGATGGAAATTTTAACTCTACTTCATGTAAAATATTTATATTTAATATAAAGTATCAAGCCTATATTATTCACTTAATTTAAGCATTGTTAGCAAGGGCAGTAACTCTCACCTCTCTCTGTAGGCAGAGTTCCTTTGTAAACATAGTTGCCTCCTCCCCGAACGGTTCCCCAGGCATAGTTACTCCCCCTGCCCCTGGCCTCGGTCCACGGGGGCACTCGATTCCTGCAAAACATATGGTAGATGGTACTAGCATAGTTCAACATTGATAAATGAAGATTAAATAGAAATATAGCCATCAATAAGTTAATTATCAATCATCAAAAAAGATAATAAACATTCCTCCTTGTCTTGCAATTGTCAGCTTCACCCAATGAACAAGGCCTCACTGAGCCTATTGTAAATTGAGGAGTACTGTTGTCTATTTGAGTCTATATATTGTAGACTTAAACTCATGAGTACAGCCTAATAAATCATGAGATTGCATACATCATCTACTAACCACAACCTACTGGTACTTGAGACTTGCAATGTTATACTCGAACTGATAAGCACAGCCTACCTGAGACAAGGAATGTGATGAGGCATGTTTCCTTTGGCAGGAAGAGACGTAGACGCGACCCACTCGTCACATAGTCACACAGGGCCTCCAGTCGGTCGGCCTTTATCAAGAATGGCAGGAACTGACGTGCTTTCGTCACATCCTAAAAGAAAGAGTTGCATTATTGAACTTATGACAATTGACAAATAAATAAATTGGAGAGTGGTAACATACTCCGCACATTTTCAGAGCTTTCAATCAGTCTGCTTTGATCACTTTTGGGTGGAGCTTCGTTACATCCTTAAAAAGGGGCATTACAAAAAAGTGGCATTATAAAAGTAACAATACAAAGAAACAGTCTGAAACAGACCTTGGTCATATCCTGCAGGAAAATAGGGTAAAGGGTAATTTATCACAATGTGAAGAAACTGTTTCCATCCGTTTCAGATATTGAAAATTAATGCATATACTTTTATATAAGGTTTGTCTCCGTTTATGACCTACAGTGCTTGTCTTATACACTTATATCAGATTAGACCACTATTATGTCTTAACAATCAAGCTTATACAAGATTGCCACTCCACTCACCCCAGACACATCGGCAACCCTGTGTAGTGGAGAGTCCTTCTTCGAGTGCACTCCCACCCCCTTCTTCTTTGCGCGCTCCTCTCCAGCCAGCAGCATGTCATACTTGGATGAGCGCTGGTCGTCGTCCTGACGATATCTGATCACTGTTGCCAGACCTTTGCTGATAAGTGCTTCGGCTACATTGCTGAAAATCGAGGAATTTTCCTGTCAGATTCTGTTGATTTTTCCAAATATGTGTCAGGGAACTGGTACAGAATGAACACTATCTAGAATTTGATTTTCTATAAATCCTTCCCTTTAAGACCACATATGTAACACCATGTATGGAAACAAAGCATGCATACCTGTACCTACATTCCTTCATAAACTGATCCTACGGAATCAGATTGTTTAAAGGCTTGAGTTTCACACAAATCATTTCTTACTTTCAAAATGTGTTTTGAATTCAAATAGTTTTTTTTTATCATAAAGCACACTTACATTCCCCCAATGGTGACTGTACAGCAGGTTTTCTCTGGGAAGCCAGCGTTAGGTGGCTGGATGTAGTCCACCTCCACACTCACCTGCACACGGGATAACAGACAGGAAATAATAACTTGATTTCAATGTAACACTGTAAATATTTCACTGATTAGGACTCCTTTTTATAATTAATAATTATTATTTCATTTAAATGGAATTTTATTGACTATACTTGCCCCAAACCTGTAATTTCATCATGTCAAGGCAAAATGGATTTGGTTCCTTGTTTTCAATATAATTGTAAATGTGACATAGTGAATGGAATTGATTCAATACTGAATATCATTTTGATCATATTTAAATTAAATACCATGTATACAATTCAAATGGAATACTTTTCGGATTTATAACTGAATAGCTATGATAGCCTGCTAATCAGGCACAACACTGCTGGCACACTTATTTCGACACAGAAGCTTATTTTCACTGATGATTTCACATTTACCTTGCAGCAGCTGCCAAGATTCATACAGATTTAGATAAATATACTGAAAATGGTTGTACCAAATACTATAAGGTTTTGGGAATATTTAGTGCCCATCATTTTATCCATGACGCAATTAAGAAATATAATCTGACAATAATGTCCCATTTTACGATTTCTAGCCATTATTTTCAGCTCACCTTCTTGCCAATGAGTTTTTTTCTGAGAAACTCCCGAGCCTCAAACATGTAAGGGATGTCATAGAGTGGGCGTGTCACACGGACACTGGGTTTGCCTGTGTCTGCCTCTGCTACTGGTGGTCTGTGAAATTATCCAAGTTAAATTAATAAGTCTACACAGTAATTGTATAAAACCTAAGAATTTGTAAAAATGATTTAAGTATAACAAAGGAAAGCAAAACAATGGCTTGCACATCTGATAAACACCATTTTAACAATTGGTTTCTTCGAGTAACATTAATATTCTCAAGTTTTGAATATACAATAGAGTGTAACTGCAAACTACATGTATAATTAAGGACTTAACCCTTCTTCTCTTTAATCCCATTTTTTTTATCTTTTACAAGAGACATACATGAATGTCTGTTCCTGTTTTTTCCCCAGTTTAATCATACAGTAAATAAACTTTACAAATAGCCAGAGTGATGGGCTTTGCTATGATTGAGCGTAGTTTGTTGGTTCCATACCTGGGAGGTTTGATGCTGGCTAGGAAACATTTGCGGTACTTGCCATCAGCTGTCTTCACCACCAAGGCATCTCCATTTACACATTCTACCACCTAAATAGGAAACATGGTTATACTTCAATGAGTGTACGCACTATGCAAAGGCAGGTATCTATGTTCCTTTTAAATTTAAAGACTTTTAAGAACGTAATCAAATTTTTATAGATTATTATTATGTGGAGAAACAAGGCCACAAATAACATGAATTGGTTAATGGTGATTTACCAAAATAAAATAAGTCAAAAGCCCAATTCACCAAAAAGTCTCACTCTCTTATATAATCATAAATACAAATGTAAAATTTGTACAGCAAGGGTAATTTCAAATGAAGAACAAAAGATAAGTCAAAGTTTTAAAGGCATTATATATTACCTTTGTTTGGTCAATTCACTCAAGATCTTCTTAAACATGTCCTATTGCTATATATGCTTACATCATTTAAAGACTTTTAACCCTAAAGCCAGAATATATAAACATAACAAACCCCAATTAGACTTATCCCGTCTTGATTGGGGATGACTTATCCCGCCTTAATTGGAGATGACTTATCCGGCCTTGACTGGGGATGACTTATCCTGCCTTGATTGGGGATGACTTATCCTGCCTTGACTGTGGATGACTTATCCCGCCTTGACTGGGGATGACTTATCCCTCCTTGACTGGGGATGACTTATCCTGCCTTAATTGGGGATGACTTATCCCGCCTTAATTGGGGATGACTTATCCCGCCTTGACTGGGGATGACTTATCCCGCCTTAATTGGGGATGACCTATCCCATCTTGATTGGGAATGACTTATCCCATCTTGATTGGGGATGACTTATCCTGCCTTGATTGGGGATGACTCATCCCGCCTTAATTGGGGATGACTTATCCCATCTTATTTGGGGATGACTTATCCCGCCTTGATTGGGGATGACTTATCCCGCCTTGATTGGGATGACTTATCCCATCTTATTTGGGGATGACTTATCCCGCCTTGATTGGGGATGACTTATCCCGCCTTGATTGGGGATGACTTATCCCATCTTGATTAGGGATGACTTATCCCACCTTGATTGGGGATGACTTATCCCATCTTGATTGGGGATAGTGTTTTTTTGTGAATTTTGAGCACTAAGAACAAATAACCATGCCTACCTTTCCCTGAAAGGACTTGTCCTTGATGTCGATGGTGGGGCCAGATGATGGAGAATAGTCCTTCCAGATACGCTTCTTAGACTCCTTCGCTGTCCTGAAAACATGAATTGAACACTCAATATTGAGCTAAGTATAATTACATGAATGCAATCTTAACTGGATTGTGAAAATGGTTAATGGATCTGTTCACACTGTACCTGTTAATTATGACCAAACTTATATAAATAATAAAAGTAACAATCTAGACTTAAGAACTCACTTCTCAGCAGCTCGGAGGTTTTCTATTCCCTGAGTGACCACACCCATGCTCCAGTCAACACAGCGGGCAAACCCCTCCTTCAGTAGCAGCTCAGCAATGTTCCCGTTCTGTTACACATTTACAACAGTCAACATACAGTGATATAAAATTATCAAATCATAAGCACTTACTGATATCTCCATTAAGGTGACATATTGTGCTTACCATACATTTAGTCCTTCCATCCTACTCCAAACAATGCACAACATCAAAATAATTTCACAACATTTTACAATTCAGTGGTCGAAATTAGCACAAGTGCACAAGCCCTGCATTTGTAAAATGCTTTCATGGCTTGCTCAAAATCTGCATATTGTATAGCAGGGCTTGTTAAAAAAATGTAACCAAGCACTAGTGTAAGCATTCAGGCTTGGTAATCCAATAGTCGAATTTCGACGACTGTTATAATTTTATCTTTAATCATCATTATTCATAATGAAACAAAACTACATCTAAATGACATGAAAAAAGCCCAAAAGCCAATAGTTACATACTGGGTGGATAACTGAGCCGAGGATGTTCTGGTTGGACACGCCCTCCATCACAATTTTCACCTCACGCTGCAGGAGACGAGACTCTGTGTAAAACCGAGCCTCCTCCGCAAATGGCTCCACCTCCTGTACGCCGTTAGTGGTCTTGAACATTGGGCACTGAAAGTGGATGATAACATAACTTTACTAATTGAACACCAACTGTTTAAACCTTTATTATAAAACAGAACATATAATGCATGTGTTCAATAAGAAATGGAACAGCAAGTTATGTTTCATACCTTGATGCCTGACAGCATGATGGTGACATAGGCAAAGTCTGGCAACAGGAAGGCTCTCACTGTACATCCATCCCTTACATGCTCTATCACAGCTGAAATACAAAACATATTTATGAAGAGAACAACAACAACAAAAACCCTGAGCAAAACAAACCACTCAAATCAAACAGTTACTCTATCAGTGATACTTATTGCTATGACACTAACCATCAATTGGTTTTTGGTGGTACGAGTCGACAAACTGTCGTGGGTTGTCAATGGTCCATTTGATGTTTCTCAGGTACTTCTCGGGCTCTGTCACCACCTCCGGAGCCCATTTTCCCTTCCCTGCAGACTTTGCGGAATCCTCAAGGGCGATCAAACGTTGGGCTGTCTCACTGCAAGTTACAGGGGCTGCCTTTTAATAAACATCGCAAACAACACCGCACTGCATTAACGCATGATAAAAATGCAGAGGGCTTATACATCCCTTATCTACTCCTGAAAGATCAACCTGAATAACACTTTGTCCCATATTCATAAGTTGTTATTATAAAGTAAAAAAACTTTATAGCAAGGATTTCATTCAATGTTTATTCCCAGAAAAAGGTGTGTTATAATTCTCAAAAATATAACAGTCAGACATCAAGCAACAGGATCATGTCAGCCTGCTTGGAGGCAACCCCCAGGTCAGACCTTCTGAACCTTTCCCGACAGCATATTTCTTTCAAATATGCTGAGTTAGTTGGTCATGGAAATTTCATTCATAAAATATGGCAACGATGGGACATGACTTACTCTTCTGACCTCAGTCCCATACGTCTCAGTTCTACCAACCCTTCTGACACCAGGAGTTCTGTCATGCTCTCTTTGGCATCACCTGCAAAATACAAAGTTGAATTTGAGATTTTGTATATTTAAATGTATGTAATAAAATCTTAAAATTTGTTTTTCACCACAATTTGTTATAGACTTTACCAGAAGATTTTTTGATATTAGCATGATGTATGAATTCTTGAGAAACAGTAAAGCTATTCAATACATTGTGTGTTGGTCTTGCAATAAGAAATATGCGTTTAAATGTAGATTGCATTCAACTTAATTTTAACCATTTTTCAACAACATTTGTTTTTTAAGCAGTTTTTATTTATTAAACAAGCCTCAAAAATAGTATGCTGACATTCAGACTAAAGGTTCAACAATGTCTCACCTTTCTGAAGGTAGACACAGCCATATTCTCTGTTAGCTGCTGGTGTCTTGTACTCCACAGTAAAGATCACCTCTTTACCAATGATCTTGCTCCTCACAAACTCCCTGGCTTGCCAGGCACAGGCCTGAAATGGAAGACAAACATTCCCTTCATAAACACAAACACAAAATTATACAACACTCAGTTAAAAAATGTAGAAATAAGATGTCAATTATCAACAGAAATTCATGAATTTTCAATATTATTCTTGTTACAATTTTTTTTAACATGAAACATGAAATCCTTGTTATTATAAATTTTCATAATTTAAGTCTGTTACGATAACTGGTTGAGTTTTAATTTGTGTACAGAAGTGTTTACTTTTATAAAAATAAAAAATAAGATCAACAATTAACAGCAATTCATGAATTATCAGTAACATTCTTTTTACAAATATTTAAACATGAAATCTTGTTATTATAATAATGATAAATTATCATATTTTTAGTCTGTTACAGTAAAACTAAATGGTTGAGTTTTAACTAATGTACAGAAGTGTTTAATTTCAAATCAACATTGTGAGTTTTACAACTTGTAAAAGTTAAAAGAAATCATAAAAGACAAGCCGACCTCATCCTTAGTTTCGACAGATCCCTCAACATTGGGGTTGGCTCTTCTTGCGAGGCGAGGTGCGGTGATGTTGGAAAAACACAGTGTTCTTTCTGGTGGGGGACCTCCCCGGGGCTGGCCTCTAATTACTACTGCATCTCCAGACAGCACCTAATAGACAAGAAAATAATTTTATGCAAGTTAAAAGTTAACTGACTCTAAAATGGTCTATTCAGCAATTTGCAGATTAAAATGATGGACCCATGTTTAGCTTTGTATATAAAATTTATTATTCAAATCTACACCTGTGATTAAAAAACCTATCCGGATTAATGAGCCATAATAAACCACATTTAAATAATCAGGGCATTCATTTCTCACAGATGATATAAGAAATTTGCATGATAACCGAATTTTGAATAAACATATATAAATTTTGCTGAAACTTTCCAAATAAAATTTACTGTAAGTGAATGATTGTGTCATAATGACAATCATATGAACATTTTAAGCAATAACTAAATTTCCAGTGACAATTGTACACAAAAAATAATTATCTTTTGATGAAAAAAATCTTTCAAACAAGACAACCAAAATTTGGCAAAAATGTATACTATTTAAGGGGGACTTTGGGATGCATTTTAATTCATTTTCATGTATCTGGGGGTGTATTATCTAATTATTTGAACAGCTTTGAAGAATAACAACCAGTTCTTTAATAGAACATGAACTAAAATAATTATTATTTAGGACCTGTGCATATCCTTTTTCACTACTAAACATATGACAAATTTATGCTGTTGTCTGGTGCAAAAGAGTCTAATGAAATTTAAAAACCCATTCAGTGTGTGGGTGATGTTAGGAATGTATTTTTGGTTCACTTGGACACAAATACATAAAAATTATGCACAGGTACACAGAAAACAGTTCATATCTGTCAAACATAATGCTGCCAAAGAACTTCATACATATATCCCGGAACAACCTATTTTCGACCACAACCCCCCCCCCCCCCGAAAATAGGTTAAACACCTATATTTTGTGTCACTTCCGGTAAAAATAAGCTCCTTTTTATTAACCATTACAGTAGAACTGCCATGAAACTTCATTTGAATAAGAATGAGATTGATAGTGTTAAAAAAAACTTCAATTTTACTTGAAACAAGACCAATTGGTCATTTATACTTAATGCCAAATTAAAACCTTTATTTATAATGATTTCACTTGTAAATTACTTCTTTAAAATCGTGTTGTTTTTGTTTGCCAGATTTTACATATCTACCAGAGCCTAAAACCTATTCCTTATCGTTTTCTAAGTATACTACACAACATTAAAAGCACATCAAAATATGGTATATTGCTTACCGGTATTCTAAAATTAATAAAATTTATCTACAGGTAACTATCTTGAATTATAATTTGGCTCTCAGTTATCATAAAATTATACATATTGCAGCCTGGGCAGGTCATATGAGGCTCATTCAGAGTTTGGCCAGTGGTACCAGGGTTCATGATGGGTGCATTTATTATTTTATACCCATGTGAAAGCCATTGGAAGGGATGATGCATTCCTTTGCCCCTCTAATGGTGATAAGTAACTAAAAGTGACTGTATGGCAAATATGTAAACATTTAATTCCTTTTTAAAAAAATAAAATACTTTAAATAGTTAAAACAAGTTATAACTTATACAAATAACAATGAAAAATATTGTGCACAAACTTTTGATGTGAAGTACAGTTAAAGGTCATGGTCAAAAATAGTTTGTATTTAGGTAAAATACAACATAAGACAGCCGCCATTTGGATGCAAAATGTTAACAACAGACGAATGAAACAGATTTCATTTTTTTTTCAAAGATGAATGATTGCTTTAAATGGTACACACAAACATTTATCTTTTATTATCACTTATTTATAATTGAAATGTAAATAATCCTTAGGCGGTCGAAAACAGGTTGTTCCGGGATATATGAGCCACATCATGCGATTTTGGGCCTTCGGGTATAATTATTATAAATGAAATAATCATGAATAAAAAGTGCCATATATTGTGATTTTTTCTATGTTTATCAATTTCTTCCAAACTTCTTTCTTTTAAAGATTTGTCATTGGTGCATCATTTTCTCGACGATTTATGACCATTGGCTTACTCATGTTTCCTTAGCAACCATGTATTTCGTCCCAACATATTTTGACTGCATTAATATTTTGTGTTTAAAACGGCCAAATGTATTAAAAATACAATAATGATTTAGCATTTTTATCTTAATGTATGTTCCTAAAAGATTCTGTCTTAAGAAAATCATTTAAATTATAAGGTAGTAGTAATATTGATACGTTAATTTTGCACGCCATTTGAATAATGTGCTTTCGTAAGACGTCATGTGCATGACGTCAAATTTAGTATTCAAAATGCGCAATACATGGTCTCACTTATAAACAGGTATCTTACGCAATTTAAATGATATCATCATGAAATTTTCAGAATTTCTTCCTGAAATATCATTTAATTGAAATACCTTAAAACATAATAATAGCAAATATATGTCCGAAGGCCCAAAATCGTGCGATGCGGCTCATGTGTAAGAACATTTCATTCTGCTTGTTTTTTTCATGTGTGAGTAAATAATAAGTACAGGCTATAAACAGGTCACTTACCAGTAAAGATGGATTTGCACCATATCTCATTCAATTATAAACCATATCCAATAACCAATATTTAAAATATTTAATTTTAATGTGACCCATTGTTGAGAAACATATGGTTAACTTTTTTACGACTTCTAATTTTCTTAACTTTATGCTATATAGCCAGTACTTTGAATGAAACAATGAAATGATAAATTCAAAAAATATTGCTTAAACAACATAATGCTATAAGATTTAGAAACAATACCTGTTTTACAACCCCTTTATGATAAACCGGCGGAGTAGTCATCTTGTGTGTGTTCTCAGTTCATGTGGCAGTCAAAAAGGAAGTGAAGACGATAGCGTCACGTGACCTGTCAACGTGGACGTAAACAATGACTTGTATCTACAGTTAGCGGCAAAATTGACAGTGCTCCTTTACAGATAATAGAGATGATACTATAGATAATACATATAAGTCATAAAAACATCAATAGCATACTTATTGCGGCCGAAATATGAAGCCGAAAAAGTTGTTTACGTTTTGGCAGCCGGTAGAAGTAAGAGGTGAATAGCATTCGGAACTCCTCGGCCATTTTTATCGAAAACGTTGTTTTTGAAAAAAATGGCCGAGAAGCTCCGAATGGGGGAATAGCTGGAGAGACGCTTAACGGTATATACAGTATCGGCATCCGGTATCAGGCTAACGAACACATCCTTTTGCTGCTGTGCCGTTGCTGTTAATGATTATTATGATGCAGGCTGTGGATCACCAGAATGGTCACTTTCATCATTATATCGTTATTATTTTTAGTAGTGCTAGTAGTAGTAGTACTAGTATCAATAATAATGAGTGGTAGTGGTAGTGGAGGTGCTGATAGTGGTGGTGGTGGTGGTGGTGGAAGTGATGGTGGTAGGCAGTACTTAGCGGTTGCAGCACTGGCAGTAGTAGTTTTTGATATATTTCATTTTCTTTTGATATTTTCATGAATTCATGCATCTTTTAAACTTTTATGTTTAATAACAAATTTCATAACAACTTCCATGAAAATAGAATTTGAACAGTTCTTTTGTTTTTTTAATATATATAAATATAACATTCAAAATATAAACTAAAATAAAATCTCTGTTAAAAATCAGTAAGGGACAGAAAAATCTCGAGTCAATATTTTTAAGGCCCGAAATTGTAGGGCCGAAATGTATCAGGGGCTGATTTGGTAGTAGGCCGATTTGATTAGGTAGCGATTTGTATCGCTCCCATTTCATTGCTTGGGCTACCAGACAAATCGGCCCCTTAGTTAATCGGCCCCTATTTGAAACGGTAACATCTTCGACCCCTTACCAAATCGGCTCCACACGGTAGACATTTCGGCCCCTGATTACTAGTAGTCGTGCATTATGTAAATAACAGTACATTTTACATCAATATAAGATATATCACATATTGTATTTGCATGATATTTAGAGTCCTAATAAGTTATATCACAGAAAGTTTAACATGAAATACATAATACTAGATCTACTAAAACCAGAATTACTTCTGGTGTAAATGATAAAGCTATCTAATTTATTACCAAATAAAGTTTTAACATAATAAATGACATTGCACAGGATAACCCGTACAGATTTGCACAAGTACAAAAGCTTATTTCCAACGGGGTCCATGTCTAAGGTATTAAAGTTGGCATTAAATGATTTTGTGAACAGTATTATATAATATTATATCATATACTCAGATGAATTAAATTAATATATGACATTCATCACAAATAAACTACTATCAGTATCACATAATTGTATAATATACCACACAATTATACAAATAGTTAAGGAATATTGAAAAATTACCAAAGCAACTATATAAAAATTGTGCGTATTTGTAGAAAGCGCACTTATATTTATTTAATACATAAACATTATGAATACAAAAAGACAGACTTTTCAGACTTCTCCATCTCCTTTAAGAGGTGAGTTTTGACTAATTTCTTAAAAACATACTTTGACTCTGTGTCTTTGATGTTATTTGGAAGCATGTTCCAATCCCGTATACCATTATAATAAAAGGAAGCTGCTGTAAAACCACCATTATGTGGGACATAAAATTTTAAGTTGGATCTACTGCCATATGAGTGAACTTCGTTACATTTACGGAGACGTTTCGGCCCTTATTTTTTTATTTTTTTTAAATATTTAACGTTATATCAATATGTATTTTGTTAAGAATATTAATTAGATATCAATAAATTAATAATATTTTCTTTGTCCACGCAAACTGTTGGTGTTGTGGATGTGAACAAGACCTTCAAAGACGTGTGAATGAATTAGAATCTTAATTTTCTTAATAGGTTTTACAATTAATTAAAGGAAATTTATATATTTTTTTTCCATTGAAAGATCAGAATATAAACGTTTTGTTGTCCATTAATAAAAATTAATAAAACTCATCGTGTATATTTGCACTTTGGAAATTCTGTGTTAATAAATGCATAAAATGTTTCATGCCGAAATATTAGGAAAAAAACCCGATTCGCTGAGGACTATATAAAAACTTGTAGTGCATAATGAAAGTATATGTTTCAATCTGATGTCTAGCTTATTTGATATTGTTAAGACGTTTACCTGTTGAAAACTGATTTGTAAATATATTGCCAAAAATGTAAAACAGTTTTTTGCAAAGGCTTTGATATTAATGGTTTACTATTGATCCAAATATGGTCATTAATAATATGTTTGTAATGCTAATGTTCGGTATGGAAATGATTAATTTAAGTTCAACTCTGTGTTTTTAGAATTTAAAAATGAGAAATAATTTATATATTGTGTAAACTGTTCTATTATATTTCTCATTATATAGATGGTGTGATTTTCTTCGCGACGAACAGTCTTATCTATGGTGAATTGTCACATTCCAAAAAAAAAAAATGTCAGGCGTTGGAATTTGTGACACTTAAGACGTTTGCTACTTTCCTGACATGGTATTATCAACGGGCCGATTTGTTTCGCTCCCGACCGATTTGATTCGCTCTCATTGCTTTGAGGTACCGGCTCATCGGAAGCTGGGAAATACACGTATTAACATTGTGTACACACCGGTCTCAAAAATAGACAGTAAGACCGGTGTGTACACAATGCACGTATTAACGTATTAAAAAGGGAGCGAGATAAATCGGCCCCTTACCAAATTGGCCTACTACCAAATCGGCCCCTAAGATGTTTCGGCCCTGCCATTTCAGCCCCTTAATTAAGTTGACTCGAGACGTTTCGGCCCCTTACTGATTTTCAACAGAGACATTTCGGCCCCTTAATTTTATTTTATTTTTTTATCTTGAGTATAAAGGAAAACATTGTAATTTGTCTTACAATATATAAATGAGATATGTAAATAAGTTGTAAATTCACAAATAGACATGAAATAGTTCATGAAAAACATTGATATGATTGAAGTAAAAAAAAATAATTAAAATCTAAATAACTTTAAACCCTTATTTCTAATATAAAATGTTAGAAAATTTAAGAACGTTTGTTTGTTATTGGACCTTATAAACACGTTGTGCTATTTTATTGTATTGTTTATTGGAATTTTGTTAAAAATTGTTATGTCTGATTCGGATTTGTGTATTGAGTGTGATAAGGTTGTGAGGCCGCTGTAACATGCCATCACCTGCGATGTATGTGACCGATGGCAGCACCGAGTCTGCAATACAGATAGGTACTAGCAATATATGAACGTACAGAAATGTATAACACTTTCTAGGTATGACTATGTATGTAACACGGAGTATTCCCATAACTAATGTTATTTGGATTAAAATGCATGTGATGTCAAAGATATATCAAAGCTGTTGTCATTGACACTGGACTGGTTTTTATTTTGCTATCAAACCTGATTACACGCGTGTCTGACTTGTGATTATCAAAATTGAAAGACCCATATAGCGCTGTACATAGCTCGATTTTTATCAAGGTTGAATTACCCTTATCTCAAACTTTTAGATGCACTTGCTACACACGCATGCACGCACGCACGCACGCACGCACGCACGCACACACACACACACACACGCACGCACACACGCACTATATATATATATATATATATATATTGGTAGTGAGATATTCGGAACATGAGTGCAAGGATTTTCAATATGCCTTTACGTTTCAACCATCAATTCATTATGTACTTATTTGTGGTATACAATTGCCGTCTGTCTAAAAACACCTTTTAAGCCAGTATGGTTTTGCATACGTATTCAATAATAATATATTAAATGAAACGTACTTTTACGCTCTGAGTATTAGAAGATCATATAAGATTAATAATAGTTTTTTTTCATCCTCACCTGTTTTGAATATACATTATTGAATATATGATGTTTGATAGCTGCAGGTGTTGCAGAAACTGATCGAGATACTGGACGAGGCGCCCAAAGTCGAAAGATTTGTGATGGATTTTGAAGCAGGTAAGGATATAGCAGAATGACACAATAAAAATGCATCATGGTAAAATTAAATATCAGATGAAAGAGCTATTCACATACGTTGAGGACCAGTGGATGGAGAGCACCATCTGGAGCACCTCTGAGTGGTCCGTCTACCGACAGACGATAAGAACCAACAATGACACCGAAGGTAAATACGAAACTGTTGTAAATATTTATTTATTCTATTCCCCATATCATTTTCGGTTATTAGTATATCATTCACTAGCATTCTTCATGTATTTTTTTCGAACTTTAAATCATTCTTTTGCATGTTTTAGTTTAAATTGTTTTATGACTATGTAATTTCAGGCTGGCATCGCCGTTTGAACTATTCCACCGGTCGGTCAACGCTCCAGTTCTACGTATTGCTGAGAGAATCGAAGATGGTGAAGTTAACTCATCAACTTGTGTCGGGGGTAGCCCTTGGCCGTCAGCGTAAAAAACGTTACGCAGACATTGACGCCAGGATTATGGCTGAGTGGGACTCATATGACTCGCATGAGGTCACGTGCAAGGAGTTTTTGAGAAATGTTGATGCCATCTACGGCGGGCGACAGGTGCTTGAAACAGTTTTAGATAGTGGACTTGATATAAAACACATAATATTGATGGGAATGGGAATATGACCATTCTGGCCCAAAAATGACATTTTGAGATATTGTAACCTTTATGATGCCAAGTATTTCTAGAACAAAAATCCAAAGTTTCATGTCAAAATTCACAAAACCTAAAAATATATAGTACTTTTCGTAACAAGGGTGTAGAAATTGAAATGAACAAAATGTATGGTCTAATGTGTTTATTTAGAATGAATTATCCATGTCAGATAAGTATCATGTCAAGGACTATTTACATGTAACATGTAAGTTTTAGCATAGAAACAATAAGCACTCATAGTTTGATTACAAAAGTTTACGAAAAGTTCATAAGTGCATTTGGTTGCTATGGTAACTATTGATAATGCCATTTTCACTCATGTTCTAATCATTATACCTCTTGTAAATATTAGCAACACGCTTATGAATATTATTTTAAAGATTATTTCAAGATTTTTTTGAAGTACATGTATAAAGATTTATGTTTTAACTCGATTTATTTTTTATGAAAATAAATCTCATAATAAATGTCTATGTTCACATGTATATTTGTGTTCAAGTATAAATATATTTTTTTAAATCTAATTTTCATCAATTTATTTTATGCATATACTGTATAGCTTTATGTGAATAAACATATCTCATTATAAATTCTTTTCGAATGAAAATTGAAATTTTCTCCTTAAAATATATTTAGAAAAAAAATAAGGCCCGAAATGTCTCCGTAATCAGGGGCCGAAACGTCTACAGGATGGGGCGGATTTGGTAAGGGCCGATTTGTCTGGTAGGCTTAAAAATAAACAAAATTATGATTTAAAAACAACAACCCTTTTTATGCAGTTTGATAGTCAAACATCAACTCTCTTCTTTCTTTTAAATCCCTTTTAAAATAATATTTGTTTATTTTTAATTTTATCAATTTTAGTACCGCAGTTAAGTTTGAAAATGGCGGCGACTCAAGCTCCGAAAGCAAACAGAGGTTAGTTTTATAGATATCCATAAATATCTGATAGTTTTTTTGTATAAGTAAATCTGGTTTTTCAAAATAAATTTCATGACCTAATGCATAGATAGAACTTCTTGTGTTTCTCTGAAGTTTAATAAAGGTAAAGGCATAGAAAGTAGTTTGTTTGCATGTCTACACATGACAGTGATGGTGGGTGGGGAATGTTAAGATTTTTAGATAATAAATAATTTAAATTGTATATCCATATACTTTCATATTTTATTTGTATTTCAGGTCAAGTGCAGGTTATTGTATCCTTTTCAAAGTGATTTTGCAGCGCAAACATTCCCTGTCATAAGGTCAAGAGCAATATGTTTTTTGCTTGTTGATTTTCATTGAATATCTCTGCATCACTAACAAGTGAAACTCAAAACATTTAATACCTGAAAATCTCTCATCAAAGGTCAAACGTTTCAATTCTCTTGAAAATTTGTCTGATGATAAAGTAATAATATCCCCATTTGATGTCACAAACATCCATATTCTGTTGAGTGTTAGAATTCTTTTTGTCCACCAGTTAGGACACATTTTTTCAAGATAACTTTCTGATCAGTTAAGTTACTGATATTTTTATCAGGACAGCTAATTCTTTTTCAGCTAGAAACATCCAAAATTAGCTGATACTAAATAACATATATATATCTTTATTTTTAAATTTCCAAATTAGATTGTGTTTCTTCCAGTTCTGGTCTTTTGACTGGTGTGGTTGGAAATAGGCCTGTTTCCCAATCTCCCAATCAGAATTTTTTTATTTTTAACCAGGTTTTCACATAGTACTTGGTATAAAGGTAGAGTTTATGGAGACCTTTCATGAGATTGCATTTGGGGACCCTAGGGTCAAGGTCACTTACTAAAAATAGAAAAAACGGTTGAAACTGAATAACTTTAGTTAGGGTCCACATATCTTGACCAAACTTGGTATAATGGAAGAGTTTATGGATACTTTTCATGGGATTGTGTTTGGGTCCCTAGGGTCACGGTCACTGTTACTAAAAATAGAAAAACAGTTGAAACTGAATAATTTTAGAGGCTGAAGTTCTTCTGTCAATCATTGAAAACCTGGTTTCGTCGCATTGCGGCGTTTCTTGTTTATATATTTAAACTGTAACTTATTTTTGTCGTAAAGTAATATTTTGGGGAATGGGGGGAGGTGTGCACAAGCATTGTACAGAATTCATATGCATTACTACCAGATGCCAGGGTAAGCTTCTAGAAGATGAAAGGTCAGATATATATACCAGGGTGCCTTTTAGGAAAGTGTTAATAGTGGCGTGATTCGGTCTTGCCCTTTTTAGAAAAAAGTCCCATGCCCTTTGATAATTCTGTACAAATTAGATGTATTAATGGGATCAAGTACTAGTTTGACAGTAAAAGTTCTCTGATGTTTTCTGACAATTATGTATTCATGATATATTTTTGTATTTTTCTGTTCAAAATTTGAGTATTTCAAATAATTTCTAAGTAAATTTGATGCTTTCCATTAAAATATATTGCTGAGGAGGACATACTGGTTCTTTATAATCATGTCCTAACTTACCATTTCATGAAATCTGATATACCTTATTCTTGTTTGCTGCATATATAAACTATAAAAAGATGAACAGGTGAAGCTTTCTAATAAATGACATATCACAAATACCTGATTTTCAACAGTCACTTGATTTGTTATTTTAAAACTTTTGCAAGCAAAAGTCGTGAATGATAAAGATCTGCTCCTGTCTGAGATCTACTTCCTTACTGGTAAAGTGGTTTTAATAGTTGTTGAGTTATGCCTCTTTTTTATTGTAAAGTAACCAACATGTTGGCATTCACATATTATATTTAAATCTAGAATAAAATATTACATGCATACCTGCCCTCTAAAGTAAACAAGGACCATAGTTTTTATTGCTCTTTTCAAGGCAGAATTACATTTTTAAACTGCAACATCATTTATGCCTGTGGTTATTTTGTAAATTTTAATTAAGAAAAACATTGTAATGTTGATCAAAGATGTCAGATGGATTATAAGTTTTAATTAAGCTAAAATATATTGAGTAAAAAAAATATTTTTTTTAAAAGTTTTATGCAAGCAAGTGAATATCATATACAATTTTATGTAACATCTCTGCAACAAAGATTCAACCACTGTTTTAATGATAAATCTAGTTTCCCAAGTCTTCGATCACGATTTTCAACAAAAATCAATGATAAAGGAAAACCCTTTTCAAGTGAACAAGGAAGTTGCATTATTGGTTCCATTCTATATCACTTCTATGCATATTTGTACAAAATGTTTCCTTGACAGAATTTCAGCGCTCATCTCTTCCTTATGAAGTTCTTCTGTACTTAAATGGATGGTATTTTGGATTATTCTTCGTATGTGAAATACTGCTGTTTGCATACAAAGGTAACAAAGGTTTTTCTCAACTTGTAAGCATGATCATGGTAGTATTGACAAATAACATTAGAGTATCACATTTTTAGCTCATCTGAGCATGAAGTGCTCAAGGTGAGCTATTGTGACCGCCCTGTGTCCGTTGTCGTCGTCCGTTGTCAACAATTTGACTGTTGACACTAGAGGTCACAATTTGGGCACAATCTTAATGAAACTTGGTCAGAATGTTACCCTCAATAAAATCTTGGACGTGTTCGATATTAGGTCATCTGGGGTAAAAACTAGCTCACCAGGTCAAATTAAAGGAAAAGCTTGTTAACACTATAGAGGTCACATATATGACTGTATCTTCAGGAAACTTGGTCAGAATGTATATATTGATAAGCTCTAGGCCAAGTTCAAATCTTGGTCATGTGCGGTCAAAAACTAGGTCACCAGGTCAAATTTAAGGAAAAGCTTGTTAACAATCTAGAGTTCACATTTATTAATGTTTCTTCATGAAAGTTGGTCAGATATTTATATTAATAATCTCTAAGTCAAGTTTAAATCAGGGTCATGTGCGGTCAAAAACTAGGTCACCAGGTCAAATTTAAGGAAAAGCTTGTTAGCACTCTAGAGGTCACATTTATAACTGTATCTTCATGAAAGTTGGTCAGATATTTATATTAATAATCACTAAGTCAAGTTTGAATCCGGGTCATGTATGGTCAAAAACAAGGTCATTAGATCTAATCTTAGGAAAAGCATGTTTACACTCTTAGAGGCCACATTTATGACAATATGTTCATGGAACTTGATCAGAATGTTATTCTTGATGATCTTTATTGGATCAAGTGAGCGATACAGGGCCCAGGGCCCTCTTTTTCATATCAGAATGTTTTCATCATCATTTGCAATTTAATAATAATCTTTGGCATTTTTGTACCAGCTTAATATTATTTGTATCATATTTGTCAGCCTTGGAAAAAAACATTTAAAATAATTTGGTTTATTACAATGCCTAGTTATAGCAAAAATTGTGTTAAAAAATCTCAATGACTTTGATTATGTTTTAGTACACATAACAGATAAATATAATACTTATTATTATGGTGATCTATTTTTTTAGGGGAGAATTTTCCTTATGCCTCCGGAGTGCTGCCGGCAGAAATCATTCTGGTGTTTATCCTTGCTGGGATAGAAGCCCTTAGACTCTTCTTTGGTGAGAAACTTGTTAAGAAAGTGCCATATGTGACAAAAATATGGACATATTATTAAAGCTGCACTCTCACAGATTGGACGTTTTGACATTTTTTTTACTTTTTGTCTTGAAACGAGCCAATTATTGTGAAAATCCATGGAAACCAGTTATATAAGACTGCTGACAAAAAATAAGATTGCAGGTTTTTATAATTAATTTTAAAAAATTGATGTTTTACGCATATTTCTTAAACCGTTAGTAAACGGTTTAAGCCATAAAGCATTAATTTTCGAACGGCAATATGAAAATCTGCAATCAGATCTTTTGTCAACAATCATATATCATTGGTTTGCAGATATTTTCGCAAAAATTTGCACTTTCTAAGACAAAAAATAAAAAAGTTGTAAAAAATGGTAAATCTGTGAGAGTGCAGCTTTAATAAGCAAGCCATTGATAAGTGTTGGGTGATAATATGCATTGAAATATTTACATGTACTAGCATGTCTGTTGTCTACGACTGTGAACAATGCCATGTTTTTTTCTTACTTATGTCTGGGAACAAAAACAATTTTATTCCTACTCCCAGCTTATGTGTATATCCATGGAACAGAGATATTGAAATTGTAATTAAAATGTTTGTATTAATGTGTTTTAAGTAGTATGTTTCAAGGAGCAAATGACAAATGCACATTTCGGCCCATAATAAGATGTTTTAATGTAATCAAATATAAAACTGTTTTGAAAATGATATCAAGTTGGTAAGTTAAGCCTGGTAATTATATACTTACAGAATATACTGTTTTAACATAGCATCATATCAATTACAGCGAGAAAAGGTAACCTCACAGAGAAGATAATTGGTGTGATAGTCTCCATATTGCTCAGCGTTCCCGCTCTGCTTGGCGCGATTTTCTATTTGTACTGGCAGACGTATGTGACGCGGGCGGACGTTATTCTGGCGGCCATACAGCTGGCCTTCATTGGCCTCCAACTCGTGTTTGGTATCATCTCAATCATCACATTTGCAAGGTAGTCAATATTCCTAAACTTATTTAAAGTTAAGCTAAAACCGTAAGACCAAAAAATCTCCCTGAAAAAAATCCCCCCACCTTGGATTTTTTTCAACTCTAAAACAGAGAAATTGATAGAGATCTGATTTGTGTAAACATAGATAGCTTCCAGAGCCATCTGGTAAAAGGTGTTGATCAATTAAAAACATAAAGAACAAAGAAATGTGACAAAATGTCATTCTATTATCTAAGCATTCACAAATTGATTTGCTGTTTTGACTGGACAAAAAAACAAACTTTGTCAACCCTACACTTGTTTAGGCCTTATTTATGTGGCTTGAAAGTAAAACATAATTATGAACCTTTTCTCTTTTCTGCAGTTGTCAGTCTTAGCTCAATTTATTTATTGAAAAATTAAACCCTTTATTTATGTAATTATGTCTCCCCCAGAGAGGGGGAGACATATTGTTTTTGCCCTGTCCGTCAGTCCGGTAGTCCGTCAGTCCGTCCGTACGTCACACTTCGTTTCCGATCGATAACTGGAAAACCGCATGACCTAGGATCACCAAACTTGGTAGGGAGGTTGGTCGTGAGGTGTAGAGAATCCCTATTGTTTTTGGGGTCACTAGGTCAAAGGTCAAGGTCGCGGCGACCCCCAATATAAAAAACATTTCTGCTCAAAATCTTGAGAACGGTTTGACCTAGGTTCACCAAACTTGGTAGGGAGGTTGGTCATGAGGTGTAGAAGATCCCTATTGTTTTTGGGGTCACTAGGTCAAAGGTCAAGGTCGCGGCGACCCCCAATGTAAAAAACATTTCCGCTCAATATCTTGAGAATGGTTTGACCTAGGTTCACCAAACTTGGTAGGGAGGTTGATCATGAGGTTTAGAAAACTCCTATATTTTGGGGGGTCACAAGGTCAAAGGTCAACGTCGCTGTGACCTCTTATGTAAAAAAATATTTCCGTGCAATATCAGGAGAATGCTTTGATCTAGGTTCACCAAACTTTGAAGTGAGGTTGGTCATGATGTCTAGATGATCCCAATTGTTTTGGGGGTAACAAGGTCAATAGTCAAGGTCGTGGTGACCTTCCATGTAAAAATCATTTGCGTGTAATATCTTTATGTCTCCCCCATTCATGGGGAGACATATTGTTTTTGCCCTGTCCGTCAGTCAGTCCATCAGTCTGTCAGTCAGTCAGTCAGTACGTCACACTTCGTTTCCGCCCAATAACTATAGAACTCTTAGACCCAGGAACTTCATACTTGGTATGCTAGTTGGTCATGACTAGTAGATGACCCCTATTGAATTTGGGGTCACTAGGTCAAAGATCAGGGTCAACGTGACCTTGAGGTGAAGAAACGGTTTCCACTCAATAACTAAAGATCCTTTGGGTCCAGGAACTTCATACTTGGTATGCTAGTTGTTCATGACTATTAGATGACTCCTATTGATTTTGAGATCAAAAGGTCAAAGGTCAAGGTTACCTTCAGGTAAAAAATGTTATGTTGGCAGTGACCTTAAGCTTAAAAATGGTTTCTGCTCAATAACTAAAGAAAGCTTGTACCCAGGAACTTCATAGTTGTTCATGACTAGTAGATGACTCCTATTGATTTTGAGATCAGTAGGTCAATGGTCAAGGTCACCGTGACCTTGAGGTGAAGAAACTGTTTCGGCTCAATAACTAGAGATCGCTTGCAACCAGGAATTTAATACTTGGTATGCTAGTTGGTCATGACTAGAAGATGACCCATATTGATTTTGAGATCACTAGGTCAAAGGTCAAGGTTGCCATGACCTTGAAGTGAAGAAAAAGTTTCCGCTCAATAACTAAAGATCCTTTGGTTTCAGGAACTTCATACTTGGTAAGCTAGTTGTTCATGACTAGAAGATGACCCCTATTGATTTTCAGATCAAAAGGTCAAAGGTCAAGGTTACCTTCAGGTAAAAAATGATACGTTGGCGGTGACCTTAAGCTTAAAAATGGTTTCTGCTCAATAACTTTAGAACGCTTGTACCCAGGAACTTCATTCTTGGTACGCTAGTCGGTCATGACTAGTAGATGACCCCTATTGATTTTGAGATCAGTAGGTCAAAGGTCAAGGTTGCCATGACCTTGAGTTGAAGAAATGGTTACCGCTCAGTAACTAAAGAACACTTGCACCCAAGAACTTAATACTTGGTATGCAAGTTGGTTATGTAGATGATCCCTATTGATGTTGTGATCAGTAGGTACAAGGTCATGGTCACGATGACTGTGAGCTGAAAAATGGTTTCCGATCAATAATTGAATAACGCTTGCGCCCAGGAACTTCATACAATGCAAACTTCGTTTACATTTTCCATGATTAATCAACAACACTTTCTTCTCTTCACTATTTCATATAATCGAATAAACCAAACTTCACTGTTGGTTTGTCTCCAGTCCAAAGTTACAAATTTCATGTCCATCATTTATTTTTTCTCAGCTACGACCACACAATAGGGGAGACAAGCGCTTTTTCAAAAAAGCAATCTCTAGTTACTAATAAAGTATACTGGAATGTAGGTTTTTTGATAATTATGTAGTAAAACCACTTCCATAGGTACAAGTTAATTATACTGTGTTTATGTATTTATTCCAGAGCAACACCTTACTGATGTCTCTGGGACATGACTGAATATCTGATTAGATGTGGAACTTGCAGCAAAGGGAAGAAACTCCTCACAGCCAATCTCAGCAATTTTTTCATGCATACAGAGTTCCTTACCCTATTCATTTTAGAGAAAATAGCATAACATGGTACTATTCCCTAAACACTATGTATTAAAACTTGATATAAGCATTGTTCATTCTAGGTACGAGCATGACATTGTCAGTGTTGCTTTAGTCTTGATTTGTGAAGGTGAATAGATTCAAAGATGGATCAGCCATATAGAACGAATTGCAATGATTATTTGAACCAAAATTAAAACTATTAAGGCTGTATATTACTTTGAGATTCTACATAAATTTTCCTCGCATTGACTCCATTTGATCAAGTCTTACTTACAGTTTCTCAATCAATTTGCGATTTGAATAAAGTAAGTCATAACCATTTGGGGGAAGAGTATATGCGCCGATAATGGATTACTGTGGCCTTTAGTTTTAAAGAATAAAAGCTGAAACCAAATCAGATGAACATTTGAAGACTCTTTTGCATTTTTTAAATTTTTATTTTGGATTGGATATACTTGTAAATTACAAGTTGTGATGTACTTGTATTATTATTTTGTTAGTGATGGTGAAGTTTAATATCATGGAATTTATTGCTAGTAACTATACATGTAGATCTGAAATTATGTCAGTGCTTCTTATGGTTGTGTACAATTGTGTGACTATGATTGTATGTACTTTGGTGATTTAATGTACAAATAATTAATTGAAAATGAAACATTAACATATTTGACATTTGAATGGGATCTGTTAAAACAAGGATTTCTAATCGGACATGTAAGCATCTCGTAATGTACGTACAAATGAGTTTGTCATCAACTGTACAGGGAACCCTTTGACTTAAATACCGGTACCTGTAGTCATTTTATTTCATTGTATTCATGTGCAAGTTTATGTTTCATTGAGTGATATTTTATAAGAATAATGCATCATACATTTGGTGTTGTAGTGGATGTGACTGCAGTGCTACATCAGACAAAGTTATTTTGTGTTGATGTACACTTTTCAATGTGATATCTCCTTGCTAGTTATTTATTTTATAATTGAAGAATAAAATGTTATATTATGTAAAACTGTTTCTATTATTTCATCCGATTAACTTAGGTAACACTAATGAGTGTAAAATATACATTATTTTTTTTAAAGCAGTCGCGATCTTCATTCAGCTGTTTAAACTAGAGAGATGGACTGTTGTTATTAAAGCTGCACTGTCACAGATTGAACATTTTGACATATTTTTGTCTTGGAACGTGTCGATTTTTTGCGAAAATGCATGGAAACCAGTTATTTAAGACTGCTGACAAAAATATCGCAGGTTTTTATATTTGAGAAAAAAATGATGTTTTATACATATAACGGTTTAAGCCATAAAACATTAATTTTCGAACAGAAATATGAAAATCTGCGATCTGATCTTTTGTCAGCAATCTTTTATCATTGGTTTGCAGATATTTCTGCATAAATTTGCTCTTTCCAAGACAAAAAAAAAAAAAAAGTTGTAAAAATGGTAAATCTGTGAGAGTGCAGCTTTAAACCATGACACACATAGTACAGGATTCTAACTAGGAAAAGGCTAACACCATGTTTCACGTATTTCTATCTATCAGCTCCCTTGACATTAATCTAAACTAAATTAAGCTTGCACTTAACTGACAACAACAACAACGATGACGACGACAAAGACAGCAACAACACTTATAATAATAATAATTATCTGTGAGAGTGCAGCTTTAAAAGTGACCTTGACCTGAAATATATAAAGCTACCATGAGGCAGGTGTCATAACATTTAAGATATAGCAAATGTTTCATAACAGTGTTATCCAAATCCAATCATTTCTTACTCACTTCAGATCACTGAGCAGATGATATTTTCTAGTAACAGTGACCTTGACATTGTCCATTCCATTAAAAAAAGCTTTATGTTTCAAGTTCAGATGTTTGTATACCTTTAGAAAAAAGTTTATAATTGACTATATGCCAAAAAGGCTGGGTTGCCAGACTGAAATAGTTGACTGGATAGCATATCATATTAGATGCTGCAGTGCTTGATTAGGTCAGCTATTGGATTTACTTCCAGCTTGGAGCTTCTTGTTTTACTGTTAATCTACAAGAACAGATAAAGTGTAAAGCAGACTTAAACTGTATCATAATTAAAGGCCCATTAGCTACATTTATAAATGCTAAAAAATATGTATACATATTTTGGAATTTTTAAAAACATTGGTAAGAAATAAGAAGTTTTGAAACCAAATTAGTTATATATAAATATTAATGAAAATAAAAAGAGAAGTAGAGAAGAAAGTGTCAAGATAGCAGCAGGATTCGAAATGTAGACATCTGAGTATGCATACATGCCATATCCCGCACCAGAGGAAATAATCCCCCGCAATTCTGATACTGTATGCAGTCACTGGACATATCAACTGCACAATAAAGCAATACAGGGTTTCATCTGAATATTTTTCCTCCCTGATTGCATGTAACATTTAATCAAAGGCAGATTCGTTAACATTAAAATGAAAGTTGTGATCATTTAAAAGTTTCTGATAAAATTTGATACTGATGTTAGGTTTATTATAGATACTTTACACTAGTATTGACAGGTTTCGTTATCAAGCAATATTGAAGTTAAAAGCAGAGGCATAATCCAACAGGTTATTCGCTTTGTTATTTTACAGTATAAACAAATGAACACAGACCAGAGCCAATAAATGTCCATTAAATGGAAATCATGAATATTGGGTTACATCTGTATTAATATTGTATTCTTTAATAATTATATAGAATGAAAACTTGCAAAACAACATATAGCTGAAATAGATTTGTTAGCAAGAACATTTAGCTACTATTTCTGTAGATTTATCATGAATGACAAGGGAGGCAAATCCAGTAATTTAGATACATGATATTGTATTGCCTCCCTTGGTCACGTGATGCATCTAATTTTGTCCTTTCAATGCGCCATCTTAGTCGGTGGTATTTGACGAAAACCACCCCTTCTTGATAATTAACGGTGTTCTGTGCGAATGTATCAAAGTTAACGGGGTCAGTTGACCCTGGTGTTTATTCTTGGTAGCTGACAAAAGTTAAAATGGCTTCTAAAATGGGACAGAGTGTTATGGACCGCGTTACGGCGGCAAAACACACGATTGCTGGGCAGGGCCTGGCAAAAACTGTTTGCAAAGCAACCACTGAGGAGTTGATGGGACCAAAGCGGAAACATTTGGATTGTAAGTTTTACTTCCATTAGTTTTATCGTTATGCACATCTAGATATCATTGGCTTGTCATAGAAATCGTGCACCGTCGGCACTTGTTGCAACAGTATTGTTGTTGACATGTCATGTGTCAGAATCTGTGACAAAAACTAGGAGTAGGAGTCCCTGATTTCCACAAATGTTAATTTATCTTCAGGGTGGTACACTAGCAATGGTGTGATGTCGTGGGGTTTGCTATTCATCATTGGGTCGTGTTAAATAACCTCGTTCGGATAGTGAATTTCATTTAAAAAAATCCTAATTGTAGAGTTCTGATGAAAGACGCAATCAAAGTTTTTAGTTGAATGTAGCTTCAATGTTAGGACTGAGTAGCAATTGAAATGATCGACAAGATATTTTCTTACAATTATAAATGACCAATTTGCTATTTTCTAGAAATTGATAAAAAAGATGAAATCATTAAACATTATACTACTAAATTTTTGAAGGTTGCAATAATGCAATTAAAGGTAGACAGTGTGCAGACAATATTAGTGGACAATTATAACCAATGCACTTTTTGCAATATAAAGTAGATCTGTACCACATTTGATTTATAATTTAGTCACATTTGCGTTAATGGTAGACTACAAATATTAACTTCTCTTTTTTTTAATGGTGAAAAATATAACAACAAGAAATAGGAAATGATAGTTTTAGGTTTGATATTTTATCAATATGTGATGGATGAAAGAACGTTTGATACAATATATCAACCAAACAACATATACGGGTAATGCATTACTCAATATGATTCAAAAACTGGCTTATTGCGTGTAGGACAAATTTGACAGCTCTGTTTTAAGTTCAATGCTCTTAATGGTTGTATAACCCTTAGCGATGCCTATCCATATGGCGGTGGTCGAAATTAACACAAGCCCACAAGCCCTGCACTGGTAAAATGTCTTCCAGGCTTGCTCAAATTCTGGATTTTATTTAGCAGGGCTTGTTTAATAATTTGATGCCAATCAATAGTATAAGAATTCAGGCTTGTTCATCCAAAAGTCTTAATTTCAATGACTGATATGGTCCTGCAACTGTGGGACAAATTTAGTGGGATCAGAAGGAATGTTAGTTTAATGATCTTGTTAAATCAGTAGAAAAACAGGGGGTTTCAGGTTTGATCACGAGACTTGTGCCATACTGCTCTGAATCTGTGTGATTATTTTATGTTCACCTTAAAATTTCAACCCCCAAGTGATTTCTTCAAGTTTTCACTGATTAGGCAGTTACCCCAACATTTCCTGGGAACAATATTAAGATATCTGCTGTCTTGTGAAATTGTGTTCATCTCCTTTAATGGGTGTCTAGCCTTGGTCATTGTGCCTCTAAGCAGGATCTCTGTTAATGATTTAGCTTCTGGGCTTGTCTCTATAGTTTCCATTTTTTTATTCAACAAATAATTTGACTTCTTACGCTCATTGGCTTGATTATTTGCAAGAGTGTGTTTTTTTGGTTGTGGGAGAAATGGAAGTACATAAAGCTCACTTGTCCCTCTTGCTGACCACAGCAATGGCGGCTGGTAATCAAATCTAGAATGCCAGAGAAATGAGTGTCGGCCACTACGCAAACTGATGAATATGTAAATATTTTGCAATTGACAAGGAAACCTATTTACATTTATTAGTCCACTGAACTTTTACATTGGAGTTTATAAATTTAAAGTATAAGTCAAAGTTTCTTAATATTAGCATAAATATGTGTTATTTTGAAGTAAAATCTTATAAAACCTTGAAATGAAAACAATACTTTTAGTATTTTAGCAATGAATGGCAAATTTGTTTTTCAATATTGGTAGTACTTTTATTAAAGATTTGATTACTTCCTTGCATCGATTGAAGATTGTAGATCTATACGAGAGTAGTATAAATATTACTCCTGACGTTTATATCACTCCTGACGTTTTACAAACATTCATAATTTAGTCTGACGGTTGCAAATGTTGCATAGAAGATGTAATCTGAATCATTAAGTTCTGACATCAGTAATGCATTGTTTGTTAATGTATTGTTAGTGGTTATATATTTGACCCAAAGATATCACAGTTTTATCTTTTTTATACTTAAATATATATCGCAATAAATCACCACTGTAGATAAAAGATAGAAAATCCCAAAATACTGACATAAAGATGCTACAAATAGCAACAGTAGCTCTGATGTGATATATGTTAATTGAAATTGACGTCAGTTGAACTGATAGAGAAAGTTTGTAGAGAGATAGAGAGTCCTGGTTTGATATGATATCAGATATTATCAATTGTTACAATTAATCCAAGGTCACTGGAGTGAAAACTATATCCTCATTCCAGAACAACTTGAGTTAATTTCAGGATATTGTTAGAAAACAAAGTAATTAGTGAATCTTGTGGTCATTCATCTTACGACAATAACCTAAAATAAAGTTTATTCATATCATTGTTTGGTGTTCATTTGATTGAGTGTGTCAATGACCTTTTGCTTCATTGCTTCATATTCATTTCAATTTTTGGTATTCAATGGTTTGTATGGTACTGCTGGCAAAGCATGATACAATCCATCTCCTACTTCATTTCAAGGTTATTTCAGAATAATATTATATTGGCAAGGATTATTCTGTTGAGTAACCTTGCTTTCGACCTTAACATTACACAAGTCTGGTATCTTGGTGTCAAAACTCTGCATAGGGTGCACATAAATATTCCAGTCATAAAAGTTCCACTGGGAGACATTTAATGCAATAGTATTACGTTTGACAGCAGTTGTCATTTTAGTGAAGAATGCTGCTTCCTAAGATGTCAAATTTGAACTTGTTAACTGATACATGATTGCTTCAGTTGCCAGCTATTGATTTGGGGCAAATACTGAAGAGGCCTTCATGGAGACCTATAGTTTGAAACCATTGATCCACTCAGGAGTCATATGGGCTGATTTTGCAACTATATTGATTCCAAACTCTAGCCACAGTTCCATGAATGAATAGGGAACCACCTGTTTATTGTAGATATACAGTACACTTACTGGCGGAAGTCTTTGAATGGCCATTGGTTTGGCTTTAATGGTGTATTGACTTGAAATCTTTAGATGGTAGTGTTATAAACTTGTTTGTTTTTCTAAGAAAAAGAAGTCCTGGCCCCAATATTGAAACAATACTTAAGTCAGATCTCAAACTCAACTTATTTTACCATATAACAAGAAAAGTTATTAAAAATCATATATGTTTTTACACATTTTAAGAGCGTATTCTATCATAGAATATGTTGTTTTAAACCTTTGGTTACGATTCCTATGGAAATATATTTTACAGCCAAAATAGTGTTCGAGTAAAATCCATTGTTTTTTTAGAAATTACTCAAGTTTATTTTTTTTAGCCTATAATTATTTTGTCTTTGAAATATTGACGTTTTTGTTCATCAACACATTCCATTTATAATTACATTTTCAAAAAGTATAAAAGCATGCAAGATTTTGAATCATACTATGGTTTTATATGATGAGTTGAGTTTGAGATTGAGATTTGACTTAAGTATTTTTGTGATATTGGTGCCTGGTATTTTTTTACCTTGGTGTGGTTGTCAGTGCTCCGTCAGTGGCATCAGTTGCAAAAACTTCGACATAACTCAAAAAACGTCTTAAGGTCCCTTAGTAAATGAAATTTGCTTCACTTGTTACCAGACACAATACTACTAGTATGGCAAGGCCAATAAGTTTTGTGCTAACAGTGGTCATTTTATGCGCCCAGTTTGACTGAGAACGACAACATAGAGCGTTGGCAGCATTCTTGTTATGGTCCTTTTTTTCTACAAGTACTATGTTTGTTATATTTGTGAAGATTTAATTTTATGCAGAGCACATACGCATATTGCATAGTATGGTTTATGAACAGTATGCAGCCCATTTATATTTAAAAATGCTGACAAAGGTTTGGTCGTAATATCAGTTTCCTATTATGATAAACTGATTTTTATGTGATAACCAAATTAATACATCTTGGCTATATCTTGTCTCAATATCTGACATGTATCCAAAAGTACTCGGGCATTTAAATTGATACATTTTCAAATGACCATAATAACAGCACAACTGTGGCAAGAGGCAGCTTCCATAATTAACATGTTTCAGTTTGGTACCACTAACATTATTTTTGCCCAGGAACATTCTCCTGTGCAAAAATTCTCTGCTGTTTCCCTTGGAAAAACTACATTTCTGTTTCAGCTGAAAGGCATCCGGAATAATTAATTGAAAAGTATTAACTTCCTGACATCCTGTTTGAGATATTTCATCATTCAGATTTGATTAACTTAGATTTGTGTAATAGAGCTCAGTTACAGTTAGTGTAAAAAAAGCTTTATCATGATCTATATTTAATCCTTATTCAAGAATGAAAGTGATTAATAGCCTACATACAGTAACATATATGTAATTATATACAGCAGTATAATAAACTTAGTGCTTTGCTATTCAGGGACATTGTATAAATTGAGTTTAAAAAGTTAGTTAGGAAAGTAGACCTTTTCTCATTGTTGCCGGCATTTATAGGCTGAAAGTGTTCAGACTGAGTAGGATGAGAATATATTATTATTGCTTGTGTATTTCAGACCTTCTACAATGTACAAATGAGCCGAACGTATCCATCCCCCAGTTGGCAGACCTGCTCATTGAGAGAACTCAGCAGGCAAGCTGGGTGATAGTGTTCAAATCCCTGGTCACCATTCACAACCTCATGAACTATGGAAACGAGGTAATAAATAGGGTGTTTAAGTCATGTAGTAAAATTAAGTAAGGATTATATTAGTGTAATTCGATTGTATGCCACCTCTTTTGGAAAATAACATCCTATGACATTAGTGTGGCCGCACGTATGAAGGCATGACGAGTTTCTGTCTTCGTACCATCTCTTAGAGTTAGACTTACCTATCAGGATGACATTCATATTATTGTTGCTTTTTCTTGCAAACCTTTACTTTCGTATGTTTGTAACATTTTACATAAGATAAGCGATTTTCTACAATTCACCAACTTCATTTGTTAAGAAATTTGTATTTTGAGGTGATTGCATTTAACTATGTTATATATGTTTCTTCCCCAGAGATTCACCCAGTATTTGGCATCAAACAACTGCTCCTTCAACCTCGGAAGTTTTATTGACAAGCAGGGAGTACAGGGTATGTCTAAACCAGTTGCCATATTTGAGAATTAAGCTATTGTGGAAGAAAAACCATCTTGGTAATGTCATATGTGTTGCTGTGATGTCTTCATAGTAAGCTTAAGTAATTTTTAGTTCCTTCAACTGCCTTTTTCTTGTCCTTTAATATTATGCTGATTCCAATTAGAATAATTTGGGGTCTTTCGGCTTCTGAAGTCTTCTGAACTTTTGGTTATAACACTTTGAACCAAAAATATTGGGCTAGAAGTCACCATAAATTAAACTTATGTGCTAAGAAATGTTAGATAAACTATGCAGTTTTTCATTAATTTTGTATGACATTGTCAATTATGTTTTGCAGTGTAATCCAGACATTCAGTCTAGTGAAGTGTGTATAACATTTTGACTGTGTTTGCAGGTTATGACATGTCCACATTTATTCGTCGCTACGCGAACTACCTGAACGAGAAAGCAGTCTCATACAGATCAATGGCATTCGACTTCTGTAAAGTGAAACGAGGCAAGGATGATGGCCTCCTCAGAACAATGAACACAGAAAAGGTAGGTATGCAGGGTTAAAATTGAATGTTATAGTAGTTAGTCTGGAAATAACCAGTATACATCCAGTACAAGGTCACTGGCCTTTCACTCGAACATATTGAAAAACTCTAGATTAATGAGCAGTACAGATCAGTAGTAAAAATATTATATTTCTTAACTTCAAGCTGTTGTCTCATTCATATGAACATTAGTTCTTTAGTAGTCAGATAAGATTGTAACAAATTTATAAGATAAGTCAGATAAGTGTGTAGCCAATTAATAAAAGTGGTCAGATAAGTTTTAAACCAATTTATGAAAGTAGTCAGAAGTTTGTAACCAATTTATAAAAGTAGTCAGGTAAGTTTGTAACCAATTTATAAAAGAAGTAATAAGTTTATAACCAATTTGTAAAAGAAGTAATAAGTTTATAACCAATTTATAAAAGAAGTAATAAGTTTGTAACCAATTTATAAAAGAAGTAATAAGTTTGTAACCAATTTATAAAAGAAGTAATAAGTTTGTAACCAATTTATAAAAGAAGTAATAAGTTTGTAACCAATTTATAAAAGAAGCAAGATAAGTTTGTAACCAATTTATAAAAGAAGCAAGATAAGTTTGTAACCAATTTATAAAAGTAGTCAGATAAGTTTGCAACCAATTTATAAAAGAAGTCTGATAAGTTTGCAATCAATTTATAAAAGTAGTCGGATAAGTTTGTAACCAGTTTATGAAAGTAGTCAGATAAGTTTGTGACCAATTAATGAAAGTAGTCAGATAAGTTTGTGACCAATTAATGAAAGTAGTCTGATTAGATTGTAGCCATACTAGAGCTTTTATTGCTACATTGTAGATGCCATTTATAAGTCTCTTTCAAGCCTGAGTTTAAGCTGTTAAGAATCTTGGCTCTAGTAATATATATGCTGTTGTTCAGAGAGGACTTAATTAGGTCGTTACTTTATCAAAGGTATTTGATATAATATGTAATTGAATACTTCTTGTTGCCTTTTAACACTGAACAAAATGTTCAAGAGATAAAATTAATTCTTGCACGGTTCAGCTAAAATAATGATATTCAATTACCATACTAGTTTTATCAGCTACTGATAGCGGTATACACTGGTTTGCATTGAGGCCATTTGAAACTATCGTTCCTGTGTTTATAGTTTTTTTAAGCACATGTAAAAGGTTACTCTACATAGGCTTTTATGTCTTTAAATTGAAACTGAAACTGTTGTTTTCTCTCTTTTTCAGCTCCTGAAAGCATTACCCTCATTACAAAAGCTTATAGACTCCCTTTTAGAATTTGATGTAAGTATGAATGACTTGCACACTCAATGAACATGTATTTATAAGTAGTTATATAAAGGAGTTATTTTACTGTTACGTGGAATCCCACTTTTGATTTTATGTAAAGCTAGATGTACACGTGAATTGGTAAAGGTCTCCAACCCACAGATATGTGTGAATTCTGGATGCCCAGGGACCACATATCATAAATTAAGGTATTCAACCCACAAGTATGTGAGGTACAGATATCAGGGGACCCCATACAATAAATTAAGGTATCCAATCCACAAATAAGTAAATTATGGATGCCCAGGGACCCCATATAATAAATTAAGGTATCCAACCTTCGAAAGATTGCAAAATAAGTCATTTTATGGGACATTTCAGTGATAATAGAGTAGAGTGCCTCCGCTAGCTTCTTTGTGGGTCTGGTTCCTTAATACATACTGAGATAAGAGTGGCAGTTCTCTTTGAGTGTAGTTGTCCACCTCTTAGAGTGAGCTCTAAATGGATGTCGGTGCTGGATTTCACTCAGGGAAAGAAATTAATAGTGGTATATAAGTTGATATGTACCACTCGTAATTCCTTTCCTTGAGTGAAATCCAGCACTCCGGGAAAGAAAATAAGAGTGGTACATATCGGCTTACAACTGTATTTTTGACTAATTTGCAATGAATTGGTTAAACAAATATATAAAAGGGCCTTCATATTGATGCACATATTGTATGATTGCTTTTTGAATTGATAATTCTAAATAGTCACAAGTTACATCTATTTTGACATTGCATACAAAGCTATCAGCACAATTTGTGACTTTTGCTTAATGTTCTATTGAAATTCTTGGTTTTACAAGATTTTCTCATACGCTTGTTGATAAGGTGGCATCCATGTTCTTGATGTGATATAATTTCTTTCTAGAGAGAAGTAAATATATAAAAGATCAATATATTTCAATTGTAATGATGATGTTCCCTCATTTTCAGTGCACGAGCAATGAGTTGAGCAATGGCGTCATAAATGCAGCTTTTATGTTACAATTCAAAGATCTTATACGACTATTCGCCTGTTATAATGATGGCGTTATTAATTTATTAGGTGAGTAACTGACATGAGTTTGTTAGATTTGTCTGAGGTGTCCTGTTTAAACATAAAATATTCAACGGATAATGCAAAATGCTCAAACAATTCTTATCTTTTATAGGCTCGTTCATATTTGTAGCAAGGAAAGATGTTACAAGATAAAGTTGATATCTTTATCCTTATTTCAAGCTAATTAACTGTATAATTTTGAAGCGAAATAGAAATAAATGTACAGTGGAAACTCACTAAACCGGATCTCCACAAAACCGGAATCCTCGGGATACTGGACTTTTTTCAGAGTCCCGGTTTTCCCCTTCCATTTTCAATGTAAAATAATCCCTACAAAACCGGAACCTCGGAATTCCTGATACCGGACAAAAAATCGAGAAAATTTGTTAGATGTCAACGTTATTTTACCTTACAAAACCGGACGTACATGTATATTTGTTCAAACATGTCAAAATGATTTTGTGTATTAGGAATTCGCGAATCGCGTGTCACTTTGTTTTGACAGCCGGTGCGTCGTTAAATATTGCACCCGTGATGTTGTGTTAACTCGATAATCGACAATGATGATTGCGCTGTGGATTGACTGTCGCGCAATAATCAAACGATAGTCAAACTTGTGAAAAGAAAATTGATTGAAACATCAATTTGTTTGTTGCAGAAAATAAAGAAATAGAAACGGTTATTAAGTGATCATTTTGGAGGGTTGTTTTATCTAACGACTTCTATGATTGAATCAAATTAGAGGGGTGCGTTAATTATACTATCAAACATACTTAACAAGCATTAAATTACGCGAGTTGTTTTATTTTAAGACTTGGAAAAAAAGATGATTATAAAAACGCAGAAATGTTTAATTATGATTATCACTTTTGCATGTGCATTAATCATGTCTCAACCTCCGTCTAAACGTCAACTTCCCTTTAAAGGTTAACTCAGTTAATATTTTGAGTAAACTTACTCCGTACATCAAATCCTCACTAAACCGTAATCCTCACAAAACCAGAAATTTTGCCCAGTCCGGTCCTTGTCCGGTTTAGTGAGTTTCCACTATATAAGTACACATGTACTAGAATATGCTTGTGGTATTTTTGTTTCTTTTGTTTTTGGTACATACTGGTCTATTTTGGGTTTGCTTAAATTTTTATTTTCGATATAATTAACGAGCATAATCAACAACTATTGGCTTTTTTCAAAGAAGTACTCTGACTTTGGACAAGTATTATAGGTTTAGAATTTATAAATTTTTAATGAATGACTATTCGGTTATTTCAGAGAAGTATTTTGACATGAACAAGAAGCAGTGTAAAGAGGGGTTGGACCTGTACAAGAAGTTCCTGGTCCGGATGGACAAGGTGGCAGAGTTCCTGAAAGTAGCAGAGGTCGGTGTAATGTTATAATGCTTTGGTTTGGTGTCCAGTATAAATGGCTGCATCTTACTGTAGCAGCTTTTCAAATATACTTCCCAAGCTTGTCAAAATGAATATCAGTACTTGTTTTACCCAACAAATTTGCTGAACCATAATTCAACTAGCTAAATTAGCTTTCGTCACAATCAAGCTTAAAGACATTAGTACAAGCTATTCTGAATAGACTTGTGAATAAATACGGCTTGAATTCTTAAATAGCATGGCTTTAAAAACTATAAATAGCAAGCCTGACAAAGCTTAGGTTGACCATTGTCAAAGGCAGCCAAGATTCAAGCTCCACCAGGGTCATTTTCTCCAGTTCTCCCATAACTGACACCTGTACTGGTTCCTACCCAGGAAACCCATGTGATGGGATTTATATGAGCTTACAGCTGTCTTCCAATCAAGTAGATCATCAGAACTGAATTACCACAATTCACAACACAAAGTGCTCTTTCACAGTTAACAGATGCAGCAAGAGTTTGAAATGTTATCATGATATAGATGGTTAGAATTGAATTTGCATCTGTATATTTTATAAAAAAAAACTTATTGTGTAATGTTGAAAAATATCATGTTCTTTATCTAAAGTTTGCATCTAGTTACAAGAATATCAGTATGCTGTAATTCACATGCTGGTATTGGCTAATCTGTTCTTGTATAACCGTTTAATTCCTTACTTTCTCATTACAGAATGTTGGAATTGACAAGGGAGATATCCCAGACTTAGCAAAGGTAATAGCAGGTTGCATGATCCATTACGTATGTTCATCACATGAGCATCATTGAAAATTGCTTAATCGTCACTTTTCTGTACTGGGGTATAAGGTTAATGGTGTTCATGTCTAGTTGCCCTTAGGGATCTTTTTATGTACATCCACTGTATCACAATCATTCCTCAATCTTAAATATCCAAATTGTTCACTCATCCATGGCATGCTCATTATTTTAGTTATATTTTGTTAACAGTTTTCATTACACCTTTTTCGTAATGCACTCATTTTCTGTAAATATAGTTAAAATTTGTGTTCTTTACAATTGATTTCATTGGTTTGGTTCACATCATAAATCTTGTCTGTTGTTGTGGGTTTTTTTGAGAAAGAAAGTTTTGTTATAGTCTTGTATCAGACCATATTTTTACATTTTGTTATTACACAAATAAAGCAAGTCCCATCACTCTGGATATATATTTGAGTTATTTCCCTTGATTGGCTGTACACTATATACAAACAGACAATTATTCACGATGTTCTCTAAATGAAGAGTTTGGTGTATTTTGTTCTCTCCAGGGCTTGGTAGGCAAGGAAGACAATGTAAGTTCCCCAGCAATTATGTGTCAAACTGCACTCTTTAGCCCCCTCTTGCCTCTAAACTTGCTTAGTATTTGATTAGACAAAGGTACAGTGTGTGTATACCACGTGATAAATTACGTCATAAATGCTACTTAGGATGGCAAAATATTGCTTCGAATTAAGACTTAAAAGAAGGATATGTTTCCCATTTCTACACCATTTTAAATGAAACGTAGAGCAGTCAACGCCTTTGGAGCCAGAGTTTGATTGAGAATTTAAGCTTATTTTGGAAACAGGTTTGTCAAAGTATTTGAGGAAACTAATCACCATGTCGAACTCCGGTAATAAAACAAAGGCGGGCTCTATCAGCGGCATAGACTGCCCTTTGTTTTATTTGAAATGGTGAAGAAAAATAAGTTATCTTTGTTTTTAAGACTTCATTTGAAGCAAAATGTTGCCTCCCGACAAAGCATTTATGACATAATTTATCATGTGGTATACACACACTGGGTAAGCTGCCATTAAAGTTTTGAGACATTTTGAGTTTGAAGCAGAAGAAAAAGGAATTAAGATATTTGCAAAGCTTTGTCTGAAACAGTTCAACATTCAATTACTTTTATATGAATGTGCATGCTCCTGCAATAGTCCTTATGTTTAATAAGATACTAATATGCCATTATTGAATATATATATTTGCCTCTTACTAAATTGACAAATTAGCTCTCTCTTCTGTACACATCTGGTCTCTTCAGGTTTAAAGATAAACTTCTTCCTCAATTAATAAAATGGACAAAAAATGTTTATGGACAAAGCTTTGAAAAGGAATAAATCTGTTGCCTTCTCAATAACTGAAATAAACTATGCTCTTAATTTGCTTTTAGTTGAAATAGTGAAATACATGTTCAAAATAGTTTGCTTTCTAAACCTGGAGAGAACAGGATGCTGCCTTCGCTAGTGTTGTTATTATTTTGTATTTACCATTTGGTTAAAACGTCACATGTTAACAGTAACTTGATGTGTATATCGGACATTTTCCAAGGAAAAAAAATCAATTTTCACATTTCTTTTCCCAGAAGCAGTGCAATGTGAGGAAACTAAATGGTGTTCATGGGCTTACTAAAAAAAAATTATTTTTTTTGTATGTGATTGTAACAATAATGCTAAAAAGGACTTTGATTGTCAGACTTTCTCACCGGAGCCATTGACTAGTTTATAATGTGTTTTTTTGCATACACATATCTAATATCTATGCGGTCATCGTTTTTAGCATTGTTTGGAAATAATGATAAGGGCTATTCCATTTTAACATAACACTAATCCCAGGAAGGCAGAAAAATAACTTCTTTATGGCCTGTTTCCTGATAAAATTTTGCTACAAGTTCAAAAAATCTCAAGGGATGTTTTAATATGAAAGTGCATACCACAATTGGCTATTCTTTAAATGGAATAGCCCAAAGTAAAAAACCAAGCTGTACATTTTTTTCCGATATACCCATCAAAATTCTGTTAACATAAGATTATGACGTAAAATCATTTGGTTTGTCTACAGCTGTTTTGTTTAATCAACTAAAACTGTTGGCTTGATACAGTACTAACATTGAAGAGGGATTGTAATGTACACAAATTTGTCCTTCCGTTCATGTGAGCTGTCACTGATTTGAAGAAATAGAAATTGTTGATATCCATTGTTTACCTCAAGGTTAAATATAGCGTTGACACAATGTTCTATTGTTGTATTGTTTATGATAGTTTACAATTTAAGGAAAATATTATCTGGTGAACAATGGATAAACCTTTATCTGCCACAATTATATAAATAGTTTTAAGTACCTTTGTACTATTATGAAGCTTATTTCGGAAGGAAACTGTCTTGATTCATGGCCAAACTGTTTAACCACTCCCAATACAACTATCATACTAATGCATGTATGTATTACAGGCCCCTGCCAGTCTTCTGGATGCCCTGGAAGAGCACTTGCGCTCCCTGGATGGCAAGAAGGGAACCGCAACTGTTGCCCCACCTCCCAAGTATGTAAATACTTGTATATAAAGAATGTTCTCATGTTAAGTTATTTACCCATGTAAATTACAAATGCCCTTTATTATTAATTATGTTAAAGAGTTAATTTGAATATTATCACCACCTTTGACTATCCACCAAAAGTTGTTGATTTTAAGATATAAGCATTTATGTTAAAGTGACACTCATATTTAAAATCAATACATATGCATGTATAACAAACATAAATTTTGAGTGATAAACCTTCAACTTCTTACTAAATAATGCATTTAAGAAAATATTAATTACTGACAAGATTGTAACTGTGTATATGTAGGGACTATACACCAGATTGGCACCAAAAAAAGTTTTTTTCTGTAACGAATCTCAGGACAATTATCTAGTAGAATGTGTTACGCTTTGATATAATATATATATTTAATTGTAAAAAAAAGTACCAAAATGTAAAAAAAAATGTGTCTGAGACCGGGTTCGAACCTGTGTCGCCAAAATTGTAGACCCGCATCGCATCCACTGAGCTCCGACGGCTTACTCTAATCGGGTGACAAAATTAAGCTATACACCTACCTCGGTAATATCATGTGATAACACCGACTAGCCAATCTCGCATAAGGAATTAATTCTACCTGGTAGACATACCCAGTAATCTTTTTTAATGGAAAAATACAAAATAACTGCTAAACCTAAATAAATTGTAAACTATGTGGTACTTCAGTTAGTAAGTTTCAATGCATTGTACACATCGATGCCAAGTTTGTCAGTTTTCAACAATTTTTGTTTTTTTCGCTATTTTATCATACGGAGTACAGCTCCTTTAATAGCTGAAAATGTGCAAGTATTGAATGACTGCTGGGTCCTTAAAGATTTACAGTGATAAATACAGTATTTACAGTAGAAATACCGTGTTTTCTGCACCTTTCTTTCAAATTGAACATGGTATCCTTCATAAGAACCATTGTTTAGGAATTTGTCCTAAATAAATTACTTACCATCAGAAGCATACATGTGTGTTTTCGTAAAAATTGCATTTTTCTATGCGCATGTTTCAGACCAGCAGGGTTCAACACTGCGGTGAACTCTATGTCCTCTAACTCGGTGGTGAGCATTTCAGAGGAGGAGAAGAAAAAGATACTGGAGGAAGAGAGCAAACAACTACAGCAGCTCAAGGTAAATGGCAGAGGGGGGTGGGGGATAGGGGGTGGGGCAATGCTCCAGGTAGTCCAAAATGGGGGTCATCTCAGTTTGTGTACTCTTATCAAACATTAACACATATGCAAAAAAATGTTAAATGAAACAAACTACATTAGTTGACATGATTGGGTGGGGGAATAGAGAGAAAGTTGGGTCCAGCTGGGTCAAAATAGGGTCATCTAATTTTATAATCTCTATTCTGTTTTCAAATATTTACACATACTTAAGGTATTCTCAAGATAATGCCGAAATTCGAGGGGATGGGGTCTGCCTCTCAAATGTTTGAAAGCACTTTCCTGTTGAATTGTGCAAGATTCAAAAATGGGCAGTGTCTAGCAAATATTTGCGTCAGAGTAAACTAAGATATCTACATAAATTTCAACAATTTGAAAATTCAGATATTTAGCATTAATAAAAATTGAACACAAAGATATTTTGAGATTTCTATATAAGTGCCAAGTATAATAATTGTGCTCTTTTTTGAAGACCTACCTGAGCACTGTAATACAAAACTTTATAGGTTAGCAACATGTGGTGAGGTTGTCTGGGTTTTGCTTTCATTTGAGATAAGGGTGGAGTCTTAAGGAAATAATTTGAGATTGTAAATTTGAAAAGTACATGGCAGTGGTATGGTTATTATTGAATGCCGAAACTTGCATTCATATTTTTCTTCCTTGTTGCAAGTTGTGTGCTCTGTTCTCCAGTTTATTAAGCTAATTGTGGCAATGTAAGCTAAGTTAATGCTCCTTCTTTGCATGGCTTCAAAAACAGTTTTCTGCATTTTATCTGTTTTTTCTTAATAAAATTTTTACTATTTGATATGCAGTAGTTTATAGTGCTTGCAATGTTTATTAAACTTGAACTTAGTCTTTTAAAGTAGTTGCAACTGTATTTCTCTGTTGAGAATTACAAGATCCTATATATTTATGTATTTCGATACATGTATACAATTACATAATATACCTAGGGCACTGGTTAATCATAATGATTAATAAAACAACGCACTAACCCTAATGATTATTCAACGGAAATACTGAACTGAAAGCATACAAGTCTTCTAGTTCAGCCCAATGTTTTTCTCGAAACAAGAAATTTTCTCTTTGTATATAATTTAGCAGGAATAATGAAGAGTCTTGGAATTGATATGGACATTAATCTTGTCATTTTATGATCATTACATATTGACTGGTTTCCTGCACATTAAATTTTGCCATGTTATTATCTATAACTATTGACTGGTTTCCTGCAAAACTTGCCTTGTAATAATCTATACTTGCTGGCTGGTTTCCTGCAAAATTTGCCTTGTTATGATCTATACTTGTTGACTGCTTTCATACAAAACTTGCCATGAAATAATCAATAACAATTGACTGGTTTCCTGATTTTTTTGCCATATCATAATGTACATGTATAAGTATTGACTGATTTCATGCATATCTTGCATGTAATGATCCATAACTATTGACTGGTTTAATTCAATTCTTGCCATGTAATGATATGTACTTATTGACTGGTTTCTTGCCCTAATTTGCCATGTAATGATGCATAACTATTGACTGGTTTCCTGCACACTTGTAAAGGAGAGCCACTCAGAAGCCCCTGCTGTTGACCTGCTTTCTAACGAGCCTGATTTGCTCTCTGAAGCTTCTCCGGAGGTACCTAAGCTGTGTATTGAGTGTCTTACAGTATTACTTGTCATAGCACCTGATTGGCTGTCACAGTTATAGATTAGTTTTAGTTAGATTAGTTGGGTCTCATATAAAAAGGTTTGTTTCTAGTTACCCAACAAACCCTATTGTCACCAACTGAAATAATTATACCCCCACAAACGAAGTTTGAGGGGGTATATAGGAGTGAGCTTGTCGGTCGGTCTGTCTGTCTGTCGGTCGGTCTGTCGGTTTTCATGGTTTCCGGACGATAACTCATGAAAGGCTAGACAGATTTGAACAATTTTTGGTACACAGGTGTAACATCAGAAGATACAGGTCAAGTTCGATATTGGGGCTGGTGGGGCCAAGGTCAAGGTCACTGTTACTAAAAATAGAAAAACGGTTTCCGGACGATAACTCATGAAAGGCTTGACAGATTTGAACAATTTTTGGTACACAGGTGTAACATCAGAAGATACAGGTCAAGTTCGATATTGGGGCTGGTGGGGCCAAGAACAAGGTCATTGTTACTAAAAATAGAAAAACGGTTTCCGGACGATAACTTATGAAAGGCTTGACAGATTTGAACAATTTTTGGTACACAGGTGTTAACATCAGAAGATACAGGTCAAGTTCGATATTGGGGCTGGTGGGGCCAAGGTCAAGGTCACTGTTACTAAAAATAGAAAAACAGTTTCCGGACGATAACTCATGAAAGGCTAGACAGATTTGAACAATTTTTGGTATACAGGTGTAACATCAGAAGATACAGGTCAAGTTCGATATTGGGGCTGGTGGGGCCAAGGTCAAGGTCACTGTTACTAAAAATAGAAAAAACGGTTTCCGGACGATAACTCATGAAAGGCTGGACAGATTTGAACAATTTTTGGTACACAGGTGTAACATCAGAAGATACAGTTTGGTACACAGGTGTAACATCAGAAGATATAGGTCAAGTTCGATATTGGGGCTGGTGGGGCCAAGGTCAAGGTCACTGTTACTAAAAATAGAAAAACGGTTTCCGGACGATAACTCATGAAAGGCTTGACAGATTTGAACAATTTTTGGTACACAGGTGTAACATCAGAAGATACAGGTCAAGTTCGATATTGGGGCTGGTGGGGTCAAGGTCACTGTTACTAAAAATAGAAATATGGTTTCCGGACGATAAATCATGAAAGGCTTGACAGATTTGAACAATTTTTGGTACACAGGTGTAACATCAGAAGATACAGGTCAAGTTCGATATTGGGGCTGGTGGGGCCAAGGTCAAGGTCACTGTTACTAAAAGTAGAATAACGGTTTCCGGACGGTAACTCATGAAAGGCTAGTTTTTCTTGTCAGCAGTGTAACTTCTAAATTACTCAACAGATTGAAATAAAACAATACATGCAGTGTATGTGAAGATGCAGTGTGCATTAACCTTGGAGTTATGGCCTCTTTTCAAAGGAATGGTTTGCCATTCCTGTGTCCAGGCGGCATTTGGGGGTATTCGTCACTCCTGTGACAGCTCTAGTTTTATTGCCAAAGATAAATAAAAAATCCCTTGCAAAAAATGTGGTATCTAAATCTTTTTGTTCGAAAATGTGGTATCTGCTTATTTCACAACCAGACTTCTTTTCAGCACCAAATAGTGCTCTAAGTTCTGTGTTCCCTTTGACATGCTCTTTCACACTAATATAACATGCGATATAAAAAATACCTACCCACCCATATCTTTTTGGGCATGTAACCAGAAACAAACACTTTTTTTAGGCCTTTCGTACAGTTTATGATCATAATCTATGTACACTCCTTTTATATTATTGTGTTAACCAAATGTAAACAAAGACGAGTGTTTTCACCTACTTGCCAACTCTACAGGGAATATTTGTTTCCATGTTTCATGTGAAATAATAATACTTGCTGTAAATTAAAGGACCTTTGCATTCTTATGGTTATATAAAGATCAAACATGAAATAGATTATGATCGTAATGACACTGTCAGTTGGAAGTGATTTTAGAAAAATTGCTTTAAAATGCGGCTATCTTATAAATTAGCGTTAAGCAAAATATTGTAATATCCTTTTCAGGCACACTATTAAGTTACGATTTGTATCAGTCACCAAGAATAAAGGTTTCGAAAAATCAATTGCACGCTTGTTGAAAAGATAGCCCTTATGTGTTTTTTTGTAATTTTATGTGCGGAATAGATGGTTTTTAGAGTATTTCTTTCAGTTGATGATATCTGATGCACAGTATTTACAGTTATATTACCATATAATCGTCTGTATTGTGCCCTGTGTGTTTGTATGATATATAACCACAGTCTGGGTTGAGATTATCACATACCCATTCATCTTTCATAGCATGATGGATTTCAGCTCTGCCAATATGCTTTGGCTGTGTCTGAATATTGTAATGATTGTTGTCTGTAGTTGATATTTTGTTTTCCAATAGGCCAGTAACAACCCATTTTTGGTATGTATGAACTATTATCGTTCTGGCTGTCTTATAGGCCATGGTTGCTGACTACCATAGCTTTATTGTTTTCTTGCACAGGGATCTCTGATTGAAAGTCTTTAAATCAATAAACAAGAAGCTTACATATTACAAGAGAGAGTCTGAATGAAGCAAATTAACTCGACTCTAGTCTCCTAATAAACCACGTTCTGTTCACAATGTCTGTTACTCACTCATTAATCTTTCTCAGAAGATAATTGTGTTATTGGTGTTTGTAATAATATTTACAAAAAAATGTTAACAGGATCATTTCCATAATAATGAGTCGGGTTTGACAGTTGTATAATCTCACTTAGTATTGTAAACCTTTTTAATAACAGAATATATAACAAATCATTGAATCTATGTCATGTGGTGGAAATCTGGAAATGGAATGCTTTACGTAGGGTGTGGTGTAACGTGGAAGCAGGATATAACTGCATGTGATTGTATGGGCTGAAAGCATTTGAATTTTAGGATTTCATGGGCAAATGTTACTTTTATTTCAGAGCAAAGAGAATTGGGTACAAACAAATTCATATATTGAAGAGAATGATTTGGTTGGGTTGAAAATGTAAATAAGATTCATGGTAAAGTGAGCATAAAGGAAATAAAACGGAATTAGTCTGGCACATGTCTCTCCCAGAGTGCAGGGTTGCTACCTGCACCTCAGTTTGTACCAGTATGTGATTGTATGCACCAACTCATGATGATGCCAGTAAATAATGTCTTATTATAAACAAACAAAACATGAAGCGAGTGGGAGCCTTGCTTCACCGGGTCACTTGTCCGAGGTTGTTTGTTAGAGGATGTTTAAGTAATCCACTGGACTTCAAGACCATGTTCTATTAAATATAATGGTTACCTTAGGTTGAATAACAACCAACATCGTGTTAGTTGTTATACTCAGGAAGTCTTAAGGGAAAGAGAATTGTTAAATAATTAATGCAGCCTTTGTATACCAATTCCTTCCTGAAGTGAGTTCAGTTTGAAATCTTACTTCTTTAACAGTTCTTGTTATGCAGTTTTTATGTTCACTTTGTTCATGTTTTCCTTGAGGTGGGATACAATTCAGCTACGTCTTACTCATTCTGTCCAACACCTTCACGGTAACCATTGACCTTTTTCTTTTGTAACAAATAATTTATGTGCAGCGTAGTTGTAAATTAATTGTTTAACATGAACAGTTCACATAATCAACGGGATGACATACATTGTACTCAAATATATATATATCTATATATATATATCAACAAAACAACACAGAAATGATAACCATCAACACTGTTTATTGTATAGAGGTATTTGTTTCAGACTGCATTTCTTTGGAGGGTGTGTCTTAGTTGTTTGTACAACATATGATTCTTCCTTACTTATGTAAATCTGTTATGATATCATAACTTAATATAATTCTTCTGAACATTCTATTTTTAGGGTAAAATCATGTATTAAGATGATACCTGTATTTCAAAATTGTATGCTATATAATGTAAGTGTACAGGAGCTTGGAGTTATAAAATATAGATCTTTTGATAAGGAAAAATGGTTTCCCAAACTATTGAAAAAGTTTATAAATGAATACAGATACCAATAACTGCATGCTCTATTGGGCAAATGTGATATTCCCTCTATGTGGCCTGACAAGGCACTAAAATTTTACTTTGTTTAGCGCCATTTAAATCAAGTCTGTCTCAGAATTTTTTTACTGAAATAAAAGTCCACATTCATTTATGTATTTCATGATTCAATGGTTATTGCTATTCAATTCAAATCAGAGCGACTTTGCAAAGTGTCAATTGTTTATTTCATATTACCCATTAAAACCATTCCTTCAGCCTTCTAATGAAAAAGAAATGTATACACTATGAAGTTAAAATTTTTAAGACCATCTGAAATTTCCTTATCTCTCCAGGAGCAACGTCAGAAAGAGAGTGGGGCATCGGCTGGGCAGCCTTCAGGGGCAGGTAACCCATTTGCTTCACCCGCAACTTCTGCGCCTGCTGCCACCTCGCCCGCGAAACCCAGCGAAGACCTCCTTAACCTGGATGGTGAGATAAACTGTAGGCACATTTGGCTTGGTTTGTTTTCTTTTCTTTTTTAGATGGAAACTTGGGTATGTGAATATTGTGGAAGGAATTGAGTCCACGAGGTTTAATGTGGTTTGGATTTCATTGAATTTCAGTGTATTCCTATTTTTGTGTTTTGGTTATAACAAACCGCAAAATGAAAAGGGAAAACGCAACTTTCCCTTTTCAGCATGGTAACATTTTTATTCAACAGAAACCCTTTGTAATATCCTCAAAGCATTTCTGTAGGATTAGAAATATCTTTGGGAATATTACCAAACACTTCATAGTATAGTATTGAAGAGTTATAGTGTGGTTTTCAACATTTCTGGTAATATTCCCAAAAGTATCCATAGTATGCCAGGTTTTCTGGGAATATTACCAATTTGATCTTGAAAATTTGGTAACATTACCAAAACATTTTGAAAATATTTCCAAACACTTTGTAGAATAGTATTGAAAGTTGTGGTGGGGTTTTTAACATTTGTGGGAACATTCCCAAAATAATCCATACTATGCCAAGAGATTTTCTAAAATATTCTTCAACTATGAAAAGTCACAAATATTTGGTAATATTCCCAAAAAAATGATGAACATTTTCTGCTAGGAATCTGAATATAATGTCCAGGTTTTCTGGGAATATTACCAATTTGATCTTGAAAATTTGGTAACATTACCAAAACATTTTGAAAATAATTCCAAACACTTTGTAGTATAGTACTGAAAGTTGTGGTGGGGGTTTCAACATTTTTGGGAACATTCCCAACTTCAACATTTGTGGGAACATTCCCAAAATAATCAATACTATGCCGAGAGATTTTCTAAAATATTCTTCAACGATGAAAAGTCACAAATATTTGGTAATATTCCCCAAAATAAGTGATGAACATTTTCTGCTATTATTCTGAGTATAATGTTCAGGTTTTCTGGGAATATTTCCAATTTGATCTTGAAAAGTTGGTAACATTACCAAAACATTTTGAAAATATTGCCAAACACTTTGTAATATAGTATCCAAGAGTTATGGTGTGGTTTTCAACATTTCTGGTAATATTCCCAAAAGTATCCATAGTATGTTGAGAGGTTTTCTAAAATTAATAAAAACTAGGGGTTGTCACAAATATTTGGTAATTTTTCTGAATTATGAACATTTTCGGCTAACATTTAAAATTCGTCTTGGAAATAATGTCCAGGTTTTCTGGGAATATTACCAAAGTTAATCTTGAAATTTCTGGTAACATTACCAAAACCTTTCGGGAATATTTCCAAACATTTCAAAGTATAGTATTTAAAGTTATAGTGGGGGTTTTAACATTTTTGGGAACGTTCCCAAAACTATCGATATTATGCCGAGAAATTTTCAAAAATATTCTGCAACTATGAAAAGTCACAAATATTTGGTAATATTCCCAAAATAAATGATGAACATTTTCTGCTAGGATTCTAAATAAAATGTCCAGGTTTTCTGGGAATATTACCAATTTGATCGTGATATTTGGTAACATTACCAAAATTATTTGAGAATATTACCAGATGAACTAAAAACAAACTGATTCAACAAAAAGCCTTTGAAAACTCCACAAATAGTTTATGTAGGACCAAACAGTTCATAGTGTAGTATTGAAAACTGGGCCTTTTCAACATTTTTGAGAACATTCCCAAAATATTTCATATTATGCCGAGAGATTTTCTATATCATTCTTAAACTAGAGTTGTCACAAATATGTGGTAATATTCCCAAAATGAATTACGAACATTTTCCGTTATCGTTCTCAAATTCATCCTGAATACAATTATATTATCTTGAAATATTTGGAAACATTACCAAAACCTTTTTGGGCATATCAAAAGATGAATTGAAATAAAATAATCCAAAAGAAAAAGCTCCATGTGGGCTGCTGTAGGACATGAAACATTCTGGAAATATTACCAAAATCTTCATTGCATAGTATTAGAATTAACAGCAGGTTTTTCAGCATGTTTGTAATATTCCCAGAATAATCTAAAGTATGACTAAAATTGTTCTAAACATTTCTAAAACATGCAATATTCGCAAATGTTTGGTAATATTTCCAATAAAAATATAAACATTTTATAACAAGAGATGTTTGTCAAACATTAATCCCCACCACCCCCTGAGCGCCATGTTGTCAGGATTATTTGAACAATCGAAATATGCATGGACTTAAATGACAGCTGATTGGTCATTGCCATTGGATGACTTTAAGGCAGTTTAAAGATTATGACCATTCAAAGCGTGAGGATAGTAGACATAGTGTTCAATCGTGTTCAGATGATAACATATATTTGCAGATAAAATGTGTCCTATTAGAAGGGAATAAGTAAATACGACAACATTTTAATGGCGAATATGAGTTATGACCATGACGTTTGACTCTAATAAGTGTTGATTGATAGAAAGACATAGATTACATATTCCTTGTTGTTTAAACCTACTAGAATGTTATTTCAGTATTATAGGTATGTCTCTTGCAATTTTACAATTTTACAATAATTATTTTAAATACAAGTGTGGACTTTCGCATATTATGATTTAAAAAAAAACACAGAAAAGAACAGAACAGACGTTTATAAGTCATATACATCAGAACATCGTCTAAACACATACACTTAGGTTTTTGATATCAAATGCTTGTACATGGTTAGTGCTATGGTTAAAGACACAAATATGTTAACGTAAAGGCAGCATTATTAGAGGATGAACTAAATTAATAATAATAATTATTAGGAATAACATTACGAATACATACTGATTCTTTAACATAATCGCAGAGCTTAACCAGCTCACATTTATTGACAGAGTTAAATATATTTCTGGGAATATTACCAACTAAATCTTGAAAGGTTTGGTAACATAACCAAAACAATTCGGGGATGTTACCAGATGAAGTGAAATACAAATATGATTATTTGACAAACATACAAACAGCCAACAGACAAATAGAACTTAAGATGCAAAACTAGACATGCTGGTTTTACGACTCTTGCTAATTTACTGCCGGAGATACGTGTGACAAAATGTTTTGTGACAGCTGAATGAACCGACGAACAGACAGACAAGTGAAATCTATTTGCTTCTCAGACTGGGGCATTTAAATGAATAGCAGTATTGAACATTTTTCGGTTATAACACATATACAGTTTTAAACAATTTATTCACAACGTGAATGACAAACAACTAAGTGTATGTTATGAACTGTACATTTAAAGTATGCTTAAATAAAATAAGTCATCGAGAACATGATTAACATAATTGGTGAATGTTCCATCAGTAAACATGGAGCAGGTTCAATACTTTTTTATTGTTCTATGTTTCTTTCCATATCATTAAAATAAACCTAAAGTATCTGCTTAAAGTTATCTATTCAAGAAAATAATAATACTTCTATCATTCGTTCTCGTCATTTACAAGACATTTTCTTGATCGGAATACTTTATAGTATATGCTAAACAACCTATAGCAAACATTTAAAAGTGGATTTATATTTCCTACAAGGATGTCACTATATCAGACTCTGAGTCAGCTTATGCTGGACACAAATGTTGTTGTAAGAAGGGGTATTTCATACAATCAAATTATGAAAACAAAATTGAAAAAAATATAATAAACACAGAGTAGATGAGCCAAAGCATGATGGCCTTCGAACAGTTATCAAGTGACAATAAAGGGTATAAATGTAATATTTCATGAATACCAAAGACGGCACTTTCTCAAATATGTCAGGCTTTATGCACAGAGGAGTGGATAAATAAAAAAAAATCCATCACAGGAAGAACTTTAATAATGAGTTATGTAGGGTAAGAGCTTAGCATACTGGAATGGCTCTCGAGAGACCAAGACTAGATTCCCGACTTCGCCATTGACCGATTCTCTCTGTTCAAAAAATGAAACTTGAATTATTTACTTACTAAAATAAAATAGGCTTTAAGGCAAAGCAAAAGTATATAAAAAAAATAACTCAATCATAAAATGTACAAATATTTACAAAATGTAAACACAATGTAAGCTTACTGAAATACAAAAACAAGGTTTAAAAGATATGTACAGGCAAACTGTTATCTGATATTTATGATCATACCAAATATATGAGGTTTTGGATGTCTGAAGCTTGTTTGGAACAATACGAAGCTACGGACGGATTTATAAGTTGAATCTGAATTTCCGATAATTGTATTACGTTGTCTTTCTCACATCCTTCGAATTTTGCAATTAAAAATCGACGATTAATTTTCATTTTGTCCAAGGGATTCAAAATCACGCTCTGTTTATTTTTTACGTTGAGAGAACTTGTTAGTTTTCCGACTGGCCGACGGGCAAAGGTCATCATGTTTCACTCCATTTCTCCAATATACACACTCTGGTTTGTATATTCCACAACTGCCACCTGAAGACGAACCAAACATATAAGTATTTCCTAGATTTTATAGATGTGGTGTATTCTTAAAATTACAGTGTATACTACATATTGCCATTACAGCCAAAATCCAATTAATGATCATTTTAAGCTCAGTATATTTGTTATATAATGTCTTATACTTTAATAGACAAATGGTTTGTTATATAATGTTTCATACTTTAATAGACAAATGGCTTTTTATTTCTGTATTTATACTTGAACATACCGTCATATGGTCTGCTACTTCGGCTAAAGTTTCAGTTTCTGCTGTCTGAAAATATATTTTTGAATCCTGCTGTACTAAAATAACGATTAACTAAAATGTATTTTTACTGGAACTCTTTATGACAATAAAAAAGTACAGTTGAACACCGTTAATTGAAAATCGTAGGGACCCAAAAAATATTTCGGGATAACGATATTTCGGATTAACAACTTTCATAAAATTGACAGCGTTCGCGAATAATAGATGACTTGATATACTAAGTCGTGAAGATTGCAATTTCGGTTACACGTTACCAATATGATACATTCGGTTTGAGTGATATTTCGTATACAAAAATATTTGTTGATTTATTATGTACTAAATGACAAATATTTTTTTTTTTACTTCTTTATTAAAACATAAAACGTTTAAAACAAATTGACAGCACATGTATGCATTCGGAACATAGTACGGATTATTCGGTAGCGGGTTAAGTGAGCAATGCGTATTTTCGATTGATATTCATGTTGTGTTAACCAGAAATTATATACACACTACATCACCTAAATGAATTGCTAATTTTCTGACATCGATGATTGTAAAATACGCGTGCTCAATTTCATTCTTTAACAAGCGCTATTTGTGCTCCATTGTCACCCCAAGCCCATGCCCTAGTGTAATTGAAGTATGGTGTGAAAAACTATGACATGATAAGGTTCGAAATAAGAATTGATAAATAGGTGTGAAATACCAAATCGGGCCCGTAATTTTTACTTGGGAATAGCGATTAATTCGGACTAGCGATTTCGGATTAAAGATTAAAAATTTTGTTAAACAAAGTAGGAGTAAAATCGGGACCAAAAAAAATAATAGCGATCAATTCGGATAAACGGTGTTCGGAATAGCAGTGTTCAACTGTATTTCATACGGGTCTTTGTTTTATCTTTGCCCGAGGGCAAGATACTAATTTCCTGCATGGCCAAATTTTTGGATCTACTTATCTGAGGTAGGAGAAAAGTATGTCTATCAAATATTATCAGTCATATGTAATAAATGAATTCAGCCTAGTTTTAAGTTGTATTTCTTCAGACAAACAAACCTTATCGAATCTGGCATTGTTTGCTGATGTAACGATATTTTACCAAAATGCAAATTAGTTAGAAGAACTACATGAGTTATGAATGTTGACCCTTTGGTTTACTATGATTTATAATATACTTGTCAATCATCTTACACATATATCAACTTTAACACGTTTTCATGATGTAAGCTCATCTTTCTTAAACAGACGAGCTAAAACAAATGCAAGGAATATGGTCATAATAGGTACCCCATTTACTTCTAGGTTGATAAGATGCGGCATTTATGTATGTGGTTAGAGGCTGTGGACTTTGTTATTTAAGTTGAAGCTATAAACATGCACATATACATAATAATCATGAGAAATAACGAGCTTCATTGAATATAATTTATTTCCATGTAAAAAACGGTACCTTTGGTAGGGAAGCCCTTGCCCTTGCTGCTGTCTGTTCTGCCATTTTCACTCTTGAGCATTAGACTATCATTCTCTGCACACATTCTGTTTTGGTTTGCCTGAAATATATGTTCATGGCCTCAAAATTTGCCATATTTTTCTAAATCGACATAGGAAATATTGAATAAACATTTTAATAGTACAAAACATAATACTCTCTAAAAATGTGTATAGGCGTATATTCACAGAGAATTCATGTTCATTTTATGAATAATATTTATAGATAAGCATGTGTGCTTTCCTTTTTTATGTTCTTTATAAGGTTGTTCATATATAATGAAATACTTGTTACAAAATAGAGGGCCTATGCTTATTTATTTACACTACTTTAAAAGTTGAACACCGACAAGGTCTCTTAACAGAAATGGAAATATTACGATACAATAAAAAGACATGTCAATAATTAATCAAAATAGTTTAAAGCATTTACCATTTTAAGCATTTAAGATTTAACGGCATATTACCTGCATATCTGCAATCTGCCTGTCTTTATTTACCAGTTTTTCTTTCAAATTTTGAATATCCCCTTGTAACTGAAAAATAAACAATTACAATTAAACCCTTCTACTATTCAACAACATAATAATGTATGGAATTTCACATTTATCTCATGTAGTCTTCACGCGTGTGAAAAGAAATTGCTTGTTATATTTGTATTTACAACTTATTGTGTGTGATTTTCCCAGCAAATTAAAAACATTTAAAACATTACTATATGGGCAATCCGGGTACTATACCTCATTTATTTGCCGCGTTTTAGCGATGCACTTCTTTTCGAGGTGATTGATATCGGGATATATGTTGCATCTCGCATCCCTGAAATACAACAAAGTATGGCAGCTCGTAGTGATAATCTGGGCAAAGAGATTGTTCACAGGTGTGCCTAAAATATTATCATTCCTTGTAACACCATTTAACAATCCTCAAACCACGGATATTAATTTAGTTTTATACATCTAAATACAAAGAAATGGATGTTTGACATGGATTCATAGCAAACGCTACAGACGATCCATTTCAAAATCATGAAAGATTTAAATAAATTGAAATAGTGATGACTAAAGAACAACTAGACAAATATAACATTAAAAAACTTCAGAAAAGATACCTAGTTGCGCTAATTAAATAAACAGAACAACAACAGGAAGTCCAATTATGTAAAAAAATATTGCCAAAAAAGCTGCATGACAAATATACGAATTATTTGGTATTTGCCCGGCTTCCATGTGTCACTTTAAAAAGTCGTGATTAGGAAAGTGCAACTGTCACTTTTTTATAAGTATATGAGCCAGAGTCACAAAGCGTAACAGAAATGTAAACCACCTTGTGTCGTAATGCACCTGGGATTAAGGCTTAGGTTACTTTTACTATAAAAATGTTTTACTAATAAATAGTTAGACGACCTGAAGTAAGTTATAAGTTATTAAGAATGGGCGAAGTGAGCATACATTGAACAATTTTACCTTGAAATCTAACCATTTCAAGAACAGGGATCTGCTTTGCCTGAATCCTGGCTTCGTACCGGAAATAAACTGTTCTAACTTGCATTGAATGCTTTCATCATCTTCAAAGGAAACCTGTTTTGTGGAAAATTGTGAAAGATATTTATTTTAAACAAGATAAATATAATCATCACAACTAGTGCTTCTGAAAAGTTTTATATGATATTATTATTATAATTATTATTTTTAAAAAGGCGTTTATAAACTTTGCTAGGAAAATATGCGTGGCAAAACTTAGTTGCAAATTGCTCATATCAACTCATATAATACTTGATAAATGTTTAATTATAGCATTGCAATTTGTTGATAGAAAGATGATAATAAAAACTAATGTTGTTTGAAAAGCCAAACATAAATTATATGTTTTAAATTAGTAAAATGTGTAAGGAATGCAAATGTGGAACTTAGCGAAAATTGTTTGACAAAGGTATTTTTTACACTGTTTCATGAAGGCAGAAACTGTTTTAAAACTGTGCATCAGCTTTTACAAAGGGTTAAAGGCAATAACACCATAAGAATCATATCTTTTTACAAATAAACAAAAATATAGTAGTATTTACCTTAATGCAACCAATGCCGCCACAATGAAAATGCTTGATTACTCTTCCATTGAATTTTTGTTCTTTAGTTTGGAAGATATGACCATCAATACTCCACTTCATTGAAAATTCCATTTTACATGCATGCGCTTGCTCAGTGAACTTAGGAATGGAGAGGGCAGTGCGTATGCAAAATAAGACTTTCCCCTGCTAGCCACTGACACTGACGCGATGCAAGTTTGTTCAGCATAATGATGTATAACTAATTCTTGTGATCAGTTTGATAAGCATGGCATTGGGGTAATTTAAGATCTAGCACTCTGGTGGCTGGATAGTTAATGCCAAAATTTAATTGCCATCTACATCCCAGGGGCTTTGTGTCAAAGCCAACTGATTATGGTGCATTAAGTGCCTCGTTTTAGAAATGTTTTACCAATTTATATCATGGTGTAGTTAACTTGTGTGAAATATAAAGAATTATTTAAGGATAACAATGTCTGTTTAACCGTAAACCATTTAAACTTTCTGATATGATGACGTCTTCGAAAAGGTGTATTTGTGTATAACTCATGAGAGTTGAGCTAATCGTGTTTAAATTAAATAAATCAAATCAATCATCAATATTCCAAGTAAAACATATTTTTATCAATTTCATTAAAATTAAACATGATGCAAATATACTTCAAAATACTTAAATAGCGTTCGTATTCTCTCTCATTGTTCGTAATCAATTAATATATGAAGTTTTATTGAGTCGCTCAAAATTTTGTAATTTCACTCACACAAAAATCGAAATGGACAGATTGCCGGGGAGACGGCTATTATTATCTTACCAGTTTTCTATTTTCAGTAATATGTGCTTGTACATTGTTGCCGGCAAGTCAACCAGAACTTGACTTTACAAAGAGACGCATTTTTCAATCCTCAGACTGCAACTGAGTAGCATTTATCTGATAGAACGAAGTGAATGATTAAATAATTTAGGTGTTTATTATAGGTGTTATTGAGATTGGCAATTCAGTTAGCAAGTCGTTCATCCTCCATAAATCCCCCAACTTTGGTGAATCCTGCAGTAAGAACAAACAGCGGTCTGCATAGGACTGTAGTAATTATTTCAACTATCATAACTTTACTACTATATACCAGCATGGATAATCAAATCAGCCAGTCACTAGTTTAACAGCGCAATAAACTATGATAGAGCAGGTTTGGTGGGAACTGACCCCTACTAACAAATGTTAGACTCTTTCTTGGAAATTGATAACTGTAGTATAAAAGGATGGTTTCTTTTAATGCATGTTAATTTTCTTTCATTATTTTGTCTGCTGTTATCACCGCGTTTTCATCACCGTACTGTTGTGTTTTCATCATCGTACTGTCTTGTATTTATCATCGTACAGTCGTGTAATCATTATTGCACTATAGTGTTTTTATCATCGTACTATCGCGTTTTTATTGAAGTACAATTGTATTTCCATCATCGCACTGTCATGAAGTCATCATCGTATTGTCGTGTTATAATCATTGTTCTATTGTCTTCCGGTGCGCATGAGCATAGAAGATTTCCCCTCCATGTGCTAACATGTTGGTTTCAGGGGTGCGTGTCTTTGAAATATATCTTCAACCGAAGATCATTATCTTCATCACCATCATCATCATCATCATCATCATCATCATCATCATCATCATCATCATCATCATCATCATCATCATCATCATAAAAAAACAGCAACTACGCATTATAACCTCGTTAGCACCATTCACGTCATCATTGCATCATGATTTGCATAAATGTCGTTGTTGCCTAATTGCTACTATAAATATCATTATCTTAGTTGTGGTCATCACATAATCATTGTAATCATTGTTGTCATGTTGCGTCGTGATATGGTTATCATTATCTTAGTTGTCGTCATCGTCGTCGCATTGTGATTTGTATTATTGTAAAAATTGTCGCCAATGTGGCATTATCGTAACTATCATAATCAACATTCTCATAATCACAATACGCATAATAATAATAATAATAATAATAATAATAATAATAATAATAACAATAATCATCATCATCATCATCATCATCATCATCATCATCATCATCATCATCATCATCCGCATCATCATCATCATCATCATGTTGCACATTTGCACTTAATTTACATAGCATTCAATGTACCCCAAATAATAGTTCGGTTATCATAGATTTGATGTTCAATAATCATCATATTTACACCAAGTTTGCTACGGAGGGTCGGTTTCCCGGAAAAAACTTTTAGGTTGTGCTTGTGAAATATTATTTCAGATGTTTTTGTTCTAAAAATACAACGTATAAGACTGACATATTCGGGTTTCTATGGTTGCCTTGGTTCTCAAACACGTTAAATCCCGAATGGAATAGTTGTATTACATAATAGCAGCATGAGCAAGCAAATAGTCAGAATAGAGATCGCAAGAGTAGTAATAGTAGTGGAAGTTGTAGTAATAGAAGTGGTTGTGGTGCTGGTGGTGTTTGTAGTAGCAAGTAGAATTAAAAGTAGTTAGAGGTACTAGTAGGTGATGATGATGGTACTAGTAGTAGAAGTAGTAGTAGAAGTAGTAGTAGTAGTAGTAGCAGTAGTAGTAGTTGTTGTTGTAGTAGTAGTAGTAACAGTATCAGTAGCAGGAGCAGCAGCAACAGCAGCAGCAGCAGGTAGTAGTAGTAGTAGTAGTAGTAGTAGTAGTAGTAGTAGTAGTAGTAGTAGTAGTAGTAGTAGTAGTAGTAGTAGTAGCAGTAGCAGATCCAATAGCAGGAAGTGTTGTAGAAGTATTATTATTCATAAAAAGACAGGTGCTTTTATAAAGTAAATATGACGTTACGTCATTTTACTTCAGACTGTGCCATTTGCTTTAGGGCTGTGCTATCATTAGGTTTTTCAAACGAACGATGAGTTTACGAGACGTATCTTATACATCTGTATTATTTTCATCAAGTTTGACGCAATTATGATTGGAGATTTACAATGATGGTGATCGTATCCGATATTTTTTTCACATGATGGGCAAATTATTTTATGTGCATGCGCACCGTAAGGAGATAGTATGATGGTAAAAACAGAACAGAATGATGGTGAAAACGCGACAGTACGATTATTAAAACAAAACAATCAATGATGTAAATCCCACATACCCATGATGGAAACATGACAGTAAGAAAGTGAAAACATGACAGTACAATGACAAAAACATAACAGTAAGATGACAAAAAAGGCAGAAGTGCCATGCTGAAAACATGACATTCCGATGTTGAAAACATGACAGTACTATGGTGAAAACATGACAGTACATGACATTACCATGGTGGAAACATGACAGTACGATTGTGAAAACATGACATTACCATGACAAAAACCTGACAGTACATTAGTGAAATATGACAGTACGATGGCAAAAAAGGCAACAGTACCATGGTGAAAACATGGCATTACGATAGTGAAAACAAGACAGTACGATGGCATAAACATGACATAACCGTGATGAAAACTTGACAGTACGATGGTGAAAACAAGACAGAATGATGGCGAAAAGGCGCAGTCCCATGATGAAAAAAATACATTACGATGCTGAAACATAAAAGCAGGATGGTGAAAACATGACAGTACAATTGTGAAAACATGACAGTAAAATGGTGAAAAGGAGACAGTATGATGGTGAAAAAAGACAGAACGATGGCGAAAAGGCGACAGTCCTATGTAGAAAACATGACAGTACGATAAAACATGACAGTACGATGGTGAAAACATGACAGTACGATGGTGAAAACATGAGAGTACCATAATGGAAACATGATAGTACAATTGTGAAAACATGTAGTTACCATGACAAAAACCTGACAGTGCGTTAGTGAAAACATGACAGTAAGATGGCGAAAAAGGTAACAGTACCATGGTGAAAACATGGCATTACGATAGTGAAAATATGACAGTACGATGGCATAAACATGACATAACCATGGTGAAAACATGACAGAACGTTGGTGAAAATATGACAGTACGATGGCGAAAACATGACGGTACGATGATGAAAACAATAACAGTACGATGGTGAAAACTTGACAGTATAGTGGTGAAAACGCGACAGTACGATGGTGAAAACATGACGGTACGATGATGAAAACAATAACAGTACGATAGCGAAAAAATGACATTACAATGGTAAAAACGCGACAGTACTATGGTGAAAACAAGACAGAATGATTGGGAAAAGGCGCAGTCCCATGATGAAGAAAATAAATTACGATGGTGAAACATAAAAGCAGGATGGTGAAAACATGACTGTACAATTGTGAAAACATGACAGTAAAATGGTGAAAAGGCGACAGTATGATGGTGAAAAAAGACAGTACGATGGCGAAAAGGCGACAGTCCTATGTAGAAAACATGACAGTACGATAAAACATGACAGTACGATGGTGAAAACATGACAGTAAGATGGTGAAAACATGACAGTACCATGATGGAAACATGACAGTTCAATTGTGAAAACATGTAATTACCATGACAAAAATCTGACAGTGCGTTAGTGAAAACATGACAGTAAGATGGCAAAAACGGTAACAGTACCATGGTGAAAACATGGCATTACGATAGTGAAAATATGACAGACCATGGCATAAACATGACATAACCATGGTGAAAACATGACAGAACGTTGGTGAAAACATGACAGTACGATGGCGAAAACATGACGGTACGATGATGAAAACAATTACAGTACGATGGTGAAAACTTGACAGTATAGTGGTGAAAACGCGACAGTACGATGGTGAAAACATGACGGTACGATGATGAAAACAATAACAGTACGATAGCGAAAAAATGACATTACAATGGTAAAAACACAACAGTACTATGGTGAAAACAAGACAGAATGATTGCGAAAAGGCGCAGTCCCATGATGAAGAAAATACATTACGATGGTGAATTATAAAAGCAGGATGGTGAAAACATGACAGTACAATTGTGAAAACATGTAGTTACCATGACAAAAACCTGACAGTGCGTTAGTGAAAACATGAAAGTAAGATGGCAAAAAAGGTAACAGTACCATGGTGAAACAAGCATAACGATAGTGAAAATATGACAGTACGATGGCATAAACGTGACATAACCATGGTGAAAACATGACAGAACGTTGGGGAAAACATGACAGTACGATGGCGTAAACATTACGGTACGATGATGAAAACAATGACAGTAAAGTGGTAAAAACATGACAGTATAGTGGTGAAAACGCGACAGTACGATGGTGAAAACATGACGGTACAATGATGAAAACATTGACAGTACGATGGCGAAAATATGACATTACAATGGTAAAAACGCGACAGTAATATGGTGAGAAAAATACATTACGATGGTGAAACATAAAAGCAGGATGGTGAAAACCTGACAGTATGATGGTGTAAACATGACAGTAAAATGATTAAAAGGCGACAGTATGATGGTGAAAACAAGACAGTACGATGGCGAAAAGGCGACAGTCCCATGTAGAAAACATGACAGTACGAAGGTGAAAACATGACAGTAAAATGGTAAAAATGCAACAGTACAATGGTGAACACAAGACAGTAAGATGGCGAAAAGAAGACAGTCGAATGCTGAAAACATGACAGTACGAAGGTGAAAACATGACAGTACGATGGTGAAAACATGATAGTACGTTGATAAAAACAAGGCAGTATAATGGTGAAAACAAGACTGTACGATGGCGAAAAGGTGACAGTCTTATGCTGAACACATGACAGTACGAAGGTGAAAACATGAGAGTACGATGGTGAAAACAAAATAGTATAATGGCGAAAAGGCGACAGTGCCATGGTGAAAACATGACATTACAAGGTGAAAACATGATAGTGCGTTGGTGAAACATGACAGTACGATGGCAAAAAGGCGACAGTCCCATGATGACAGTACGGTGTTGAAAATGTGACAGTACGAAGGTGAAAACATGACAGTATGATGGTCAAAACGCGACAGTACGATGGTGAAAAGAGGACAGTACGATGTTCAAAACATAACAGTACGATGATGAAAACGCAACAATAAGAAGTTCTTAAAGTGTAAATGTGATGCTAAAAAAAGAAATGAATATAAAAAAGACACAATTTGTTGCATTGTTTTCTTAATCTGATTGGATTGATCTAAAACATATATAATAAAATTCTGAAACGAAAACTTGAAATTTTATGCTGCTGATTATTTATAGTTTACTTACGGTTACAAAATAATAGTAATGCATAGATTGTACCTAAAACATACGTTTGCTGCATTCAATAATACGGAGGTAACGTTCATTTACATAGACACTGCATACTTGTATATCAACGTAATGCACCAGTCAATTGTAACCACGCCCCAACCCCCCCCCCCCCCTCCTCCCAGGTCCGTGGATTAGCGGGGACTTTGACTTTTGGTCCAGCCATGATCCCCGTCCTTCGGGGAAAAACTAGTGGTAAAATCCTCGCAAAATTCCCCCGCACCCAAGTAAAGTTCTTATACACGTTAACATTGGTTCATCTACTTTAAACGCTGGTCCCTATGCTAATTTTGTACAATATTGAAATTATCTTGTCAGCGGCCTCCCGGGGAGCCAATTTATTATCTTGATAATGAATGGAAAACAACAGTTTCTTTAAGATATATATTTCTTCGATCATACTTATTGAAGAATTTATAAAAGTTGTTTATCTGCCAAGCTTTATTCTTACAGAAGAAGATTTGCAATGGAGCAAATCTAAAATGTTAACTGTTAGATAGTCAGTTAAGTTACCGTGTTTCTTTAGACGTCGTATAGACGCCTATTTCATGTGACTATAATATCGATTTTATTTCGGACTTTAATAGTATAATTGGAACAACCGTGTAGTTTAAAACATAGTACATAAATGTAATTAAAGTTCGTATGGCACTTTGTTTTATTGCAAAAGTCCCAATTTTATTATGTCTCTATTCTGTTTGCACTTAACCAAACATTTTTCGGCAAAAAATTAAAAGTCATGTTCTTACATATTTTCGTGTCAATATTTTGAACACCGTTGTTCGTTGCAATGTGACGTACCATTGCTAAAGTTGAATGCTCTTTGGACGTCCAAAGAGCATTCAACTTTAGCAATGGTACGTCACATTGCAACGAATCTGCTGATAACGATGGAAATAATAATGATAACAATAATATTGTTATCATTATTATTTCCATCGTTATCAGCAGATTCGTAATAGTTCTTGTCTTCAATATCATGTTCATTTTGTCATCACCGTTGTCATAATCCTTTTGATTGTTGTCGCAACCATTGACGACGTGGTCGTCTTTGTATTTATGTTTATCGTATATTCATGTCTATATGAATATAACAATGTCAAGATTAAGGTTATGTGTCTGGAACTCTACATTTTAACATCCATATAAAAAAGAACACGTACAGACAGAAGAAACATACGCACGGACATATGGACCGATGGACGAACAAACACGCACGCATACATATAACGTCCTGCATTATCAAGTTGCTATTAATGACCTTCAATGATTAATGCTTTATGATATTGAGCTGTACATAAATTAATTTCAAAAAATTGTGTTGCACATCAAAACGCGTTCGTATAACAATTATAATAATGATGTTAATACTTCCATTAGCTGTGTCTGTGATAAGTTACACGTGTAACATACACATATATCAATATCAATGTTCATGCTTTTAGTCTGAAACTATGAAAGGGAGCATACACCACAAATGGACGCGATCAGACGGATGAAAACAGTTTTATCCTGTTATTGCTTCGATTTAAAATCGACTTCTTTTTTGAAATTACAGACGGAAGGATTGAGTTCTCAATCAAATTCAAGTTCTTACATGTACAAGATATATTGTTTGATATTTACTTAGGTAGCGCCCATTCTAACAGTACCAGTATCAATGCTGTTGAATAAAGAGAAAACAAGTGCATATATAGAGGGAGATGAGTATAATGTACACGTATTGTTAAATAAAATTGTAGATGGTGCTTTTTAACTAAGTAGGGCTGATACAATATAGGGCATAACGAGTTCTGGTTATACACAGCTATAAACAGCTCGGGACTCGAACCCTCAACCCCCTGCTTGCAAGTCAGGTGCTTAACCACTATGAGCTACCTGAAGGGTTGGCATACTTCATATTAACAATAACCTGTGTTCAATTATACTGATAATAAAATATGTTACCTTTGACCATTCATATACATTTGACATTATGCAGTTGCAATGCGATCTGTATGAGACAAGAAATGGGGAAAAGGTTTTTGTTATCCATGCTTATTAGTCATTTGTTTCAGCTTTAGTCACTGTACTGTCAGCTTAGTCAAAAGCTAACATTATTATGATTGAATGTGTTGCCAGATATATATTTTTTCAGTCCAGAGCCTATTTTCATAAGTTTGGACTAGATTGACGCTAAAATCAGTCAATAGTAAAACCTTTGTTTTATTTTACCAGTTAAAACACCCAGTAACATTAGCTTGATGTCAGATATCACCCTTGTAATTGCAAAGCCCATTAGTGTCAAGATCAGTTCAATATTTGTCTTGAAATCCGCAACAGTTGTTCAAGTGCCTATAACTGCTCATCAGCAGGTCATAAAACGAAGCTTCAAGATTGAAGGAAAATGTCTAGAAATTAAGAAATTTGCGGAGGGATATAATTAACCAATAAGCAACAATCCAGAATGTGATTTATCAATATGACTACTAAAATGTGAAATAAAATTGATTTTGACTGAACTGTTTAGGATACACAACTTTGATAGTCTGCATAAATTTTGTTGAACTTTATCAGTTAATTGAAACTAATTCCCACAATATTTAGCTGAAATCAATAATGGATTATCTCGGAATATCTTTATAAAACATTTCTTTGGAAGATGTCATTGATGAAGAAACCAACACGTTAGGAATATCCCTTGAGGAAATGGAAACCTCTTTAAATGCTCAGGTACTTTACATGTTTTACTCAAATATTCTTATATAAATAACTCTACTTATGTAAAGCAGTTAACCTTTATGTCGTAAAGGCAGATTAAAAGCAATGTTTGTATTGAATACACCATGGAATTTATCTTAATGCTCAATTTAGATTAACATTATATTTTATAATGCAACGTAATTCCATTTACTAATATAACGATATTTGATCAAACTGTATTAAGTACATGAATATGTATGATGTATGCTTAACACAGTTAATGGTTTTTTAAGACTATTATAATTATTATAATATTTGACCTTTCAGGATTTGTCAAAGCATATCTTTGAGTTTGATGATGAATTTATCTTCAGCCTAAAGGTAAACTGTTATTTTTTTTTGTTATTTAATAAATGTATACTGCCAGTGACGTTTATAGTTTGTTTGAGTGATTGAGACTCTTAATGTGTGTATTTAGATCAACAATTTTGTTTACATTTTATACACAACTCAATGTCTGCCTACCTCTTCTGATTTCTTTATCAGATGGATGTCAAAAGTTGTATTGTTTCGGAGTATTCATTACCTGTTGTTATCTGTAGAAATCGAAAGGTCATACAGACTTTTACAAAACTTTTATTTGTATGCAATCGAACGGAACGGGTGTTTTTAGCTAATGGCATTATTTCAACTTTAAAATATTTAATTGTTTACTGCGCAATTTACTTTCACTTTTGGTTTTAAGTGTCTGCAGTATGATTGTTGTTTAAGGGTTATTGCTTTTGAACTTTAATAAACACAATAAACAAATCAGTTACACTGACGTTCTCAGACTCGTCATTTTTATTTATTTAAGTACGTCAAAGTTTCAAAAATTACAAAAGAACTATTTCAGTATAAATTCAAGCACATTTCGGCTTTTTATATTTCCAGCGCAGGAGTATGTTTTTGCAATTTGTATTTACTTTACGCATGCGATTTTCTTCGGTTAATCATATACATTAGTATCGGCGCAAAGGCGCTGTTTGATTATATGCACATGGAATTCATGTTAATGGAATGCGCATTATATAATTGTGATATTTTGTTCATTAATGCTCTATAGAGTTTTTATAATTCACCCAATACCGTGATTCAGAGGCATACTTGAAATTAAGAAATGGCTGAGTGTTTGATAATCATAACGATTTGTTCCTGTTTTTCCTGCATTATACCCGGCTAATTCGGTGCCAGACTATTAAGGTTTGAATCCCGGTAGGAAAATACGACTTTGATTTATACGGTCCCTTAATAAAGGCGGTTGGCCTACTTGTTTATGACCCGGGACTCAGTCATTGAGAGGGATAATTGATATAATCGATGGACATTTTCAGTTCAATCGATGTAAAATAGAAAAAAGAAATACTTAGTATCATGAAGCTTTTGTAGTGAAATTCAAAAACACATGATTCAGAAATATTTAGCTCGTATTTATTAAACAAGTATTGCATCCTTGAAAGAGCAATACGAGGAGTATTCTCCCACGTTACAAGCATAACAAGGTGCAGTTATTTATGTTATGCTGTTGATATGTTTTCCTATTGCCCTCTCAGGAATGCAATATTTTTTAATATGTAATTAAATGTGATTCTTCAATTCACAACGTGTATTACATTTACATTCATTAAATGTTATTTGCATGCATTTACTAAACGTGTAAAGGTATACTTTTTTCAATAATTATGTATATATGCACATTTATGAAACCATCATGTTATTACTATTTATTTAGTTATACATTTTTTATAACTGACGTGACTCTTTAAAGGATGTAGGAGCTAATGTTTGCACAATTAAAGCATTCCAGAGATTGACTTTTACAAGTTACACAATAACAAAATGGTTAACATAGGTTATCGGCCTCATGTGTCTGATACATACGGTGGAACATAACTGCCGTCAGATAATCTGTTAACGTCTGCGAGTTGTTCGTGTTAACCACTTAATTATGCGATAATTATCAAGCTATCTAGTTAATAGAAACTGTTCTCTGTAAGATAAATATCACAATACTAAAAACTGGCTTCAAAGTGCTCGGAACTGCCACCTTTTTCCCTTTTAGCAGCATAAACAGATTATCTAGTTATGGTTAGCGAATTCCACTTAATTAGGAACATAATTACCGGCAGATAACATTCGTGTTACGACATATTTATAAATGCATTTTGGCCTTTAGCTTCAACTGGTTATCTAGTAAGTGTTTATGAATTCCATTAAGTAAGTACATTCTAACTGGTTAACAAGATACGATTCATGTTACCAGTTATTGTTTTGATTATTCCATGGATCATTTTCAATGTGCCCATATCAAGCAGTCCTACAGTTTATGCCAGGTTTCTGGATGTTGGTCCATGTTCGAAGCCTCACTTCACAGCTAGGTGTTTATTATGCATGTAATTGAGATAACCAATTTCTGTCAGCAGGGGCCCATTAACCACTCTTCCCTGGTTAGTTTTGGGGTCAGAAGGATATTTATCAGAGAGCATCTTCAGTACGATTTCTGCACTAAAATTCACGATGACTATAGAAAAGCAATTTATATCATTTACTCTAGTTTTAAACTATTTATGAAAATGAAAAAAAAAAACATAATCATTGATTCCATAGCAAAGAAATGAAACAATGAAGTAAATAAAAATATATATTCAGTCTTATCGTTTGATTTAATTTCGAACGGACTAACTTTATACATGGGATTTTTATTTATACTTTTCATTAAGATAACGTTAGCTGTCTACTTACTACAAAAGTATCAATATCAACCCTATTATACCCAATGAAATGTACAATTGAATGAAATGGATATTTAGGTTTTATAAAACATAATAATTTATGTATTACATGTATATCTAACAGTGTCAATAATGCAGTTATAATGAAGTTTGTTATACATGGTTATATTTAAAGAATATGTTTTTCGCAATTTTCACAACAAATGAAAATTAATACTTTCTTTTGCTGCATTTTTGGAACAAGAAAAGAATACTGCAAACTTGATACATTGCATATTTTTCACTTTAGGATGATTACGCGTAATTCAACCGTATTAAATCATAGCAACATTATCCAATTGCTAACAGTCTCATAATTATAAAGTCTAAATTTTGTAAACTCTGAAGTCATCACTTGGATTGAGGTTCGTATGTTTTCAGGTGAAATACTTTGTTGATTAAATTATAATAACTCTGGTTTTACTAAGTGCAGTGGGAAACGTAACCCGAGATGCAAAACGTCCTTACCTAAATAACGCCCGAGGTTTCTGGACTTTAGGTAATATAACCGAGTTTTAAGTAACACAAGTTGGCATATTACCTACAGACGGAATCACAGACAGACGGACGACCAAGGGCAAATCTATATGCCCCACCCCCCATTTTATGGGGGCATAAGATGTAATATTAAAAGAAATGTAATATTTTAACCATTTGCCAAAAAATAAGGTCATATATTGATGTACTTAGATATTCTTATTACTTATAACACAGCTTACAACTTATTTTTTTGTAATCTGAGCACTATATTACCTTGATGTTGAAACTGAACTTTCATAGGTTTCTATTGATACATTGACATTGTGGTCTTTGCTAAAATGCATTTCAAAAAAACATCATTGCCCACTTTTCATGTGAATTATATAAGCCCTCTTTATGTTTGTGTATCTTAGTTTATGTAATTTTCTAGAAAATTCATATCCTAAAATATAGCTTTTGAAACAGCGATTAAAATCTTCTTTACTGACACAGTTAAATCAACGTTTGTTTTCTTTGTAAGATTTCTATTCATAATTTGCATTGTTGTGTGAGAACATTCTTCATTAGAAGAGTGATTAAACATTATACACACTTCATGGAAGCTTTCCATATATATATATATATATATATATATATATATATATATATATATATATATATATATATATATATATATATATATATATATCATATGAGAAATGATCACAACAAAGCAATACTGTATCTTAAACCACTATGTCCGGACTTTTGATATCATACCAGTATATTTGAACGTTATATGACTCCTTTTATTTTAATATAATATTTAAAATTATCCAACTTTTTCTGATCGTTTGCACTCCTACATGCACAGTTGATGTAAATTTTTAATCACAGCAGTCACTGATCTTTTATTACATGTTTCTGTAATACAATGTATGTAGAGCATTTTTCCAGAAATATATATTTTCTCCATATTATTTTCTCTTTGCGAAAAAGCAAAAATATGTGTATATTAAAGCATCTTATAATAGGGTAATAACTTATTAGTAATGCGTTTTGATAAGGGAGATGGAATTCGACTCAAGTCGCACGAGGCGCTTACTGACTGAAATCAATATCTTAAAACATCAACAAAAGTTGAATAAGACATTCCGGATCGACATGTTATTAATATATATATCAATGGTTTAAATCACTTAAAAGATACATGATTTCGTAATAAATGTTACATTCATGACAAACTTGTTTTATGACGTCATTCAAACATTGCACAATGATACTTGATGGACGTCAGTATAGTGGATTTTGGACTACCGTATATAATAATAATAATAATAATAATAATAATAATAATAATGATATACAAAATTTATACAAAATCATTCGGTAATAAAATTATTTTAATAATCAAGATAGCGAAAGTTGAAATACCAAGAAAAACCTCCTAACATAAAATGGCCCAAATCTCAAGAAAGAACAGCTATTACTCTCAAATTAATCAGACAAACAGCTCCCAGCAGGGAAAGGGTCAAGTGGTCAGTTTACATTATGTTAGATTAGTTCCACTGATAAGCCCGAGCATCAGCTTGATGCTCTGTAGCGGCATTAACTGTAGGATTGCAAGTGTTCATAACCTCGTGTATAGTGGTCAATAGGTTTATAAATATATGCCTTTGTGCGGTTAAACTGAAAACTAATTTTCTACAAGGGTTGGAATTTTAATATTTTAGTAAGTACCATTGGCATGTAGATTGCCGTTATCCTAAGGTAGTTGGCGAAAAATAAAAATTAGTCCATTGCGCTCTACAATTCAGAGAAATTGCCTCCCATTTACTCCTCATTTTGAGAAAAAGGCTAATCAGTCCATGAAATCACCATGAAATTGTACCTTTCAATTAATTACCACTTAGTGGGCCATCCTGCTGGACTGTTGAATGTGTGTATTCCCAGATGATCTTTGTTTTGACTGTTTTGACTGATACAGTGTTAAGCTTGTGGTGAGTTTTTGCATCAAAATGATCTTGAGAATGGGGTAAATATTTGCATACATAGAGAAATGGCCTACACTAATTGATAAATTAAAAGTTAAAACTGAAATCACAATGTTTTCTTTACAGTTCTTGAAATTGATAAAGGGACATCTAAGTCTTTTTTTTCGTATGATTTCTTTATCAGCCTAACTGGCGATAGCTTGTGTTCGGTCTTCAATTTTGTCATACGAGGTCGTATTTAAAATGAGTTGACTTGGGCGTGTGGGGATATTCATGACATTTAGTGATAGCTCTTATTATTAAAAATATATAATATCCCACAAATAGAGATCATTCTAAACTGTTTATGTAAGTATAATGGTATACAACAAAATTAATTCTTCAACTTAAGTTCAAGTTAACTGAATCATATGAAATTTAATGAACGACAAAAAAGTTAAAAATAAGCTGTACAGCTCGTTTAAAACATGTGCATTGGAATTGAATACCAGCTGGGCAGTCAGGAGTATTTATAAGACTGTGGCTTATGTGTTGCTTCAGATCATTATCACAGAAATGTTGATAAGCAGTGACCCTGTGTAACCTCTATTAGAATGATAAGTTTGGAAGGCACAAACTCTTGACATTATATTTAATTTTGCACATAAAGAAGTAAAACTGGAAAAAAGTCATGATACAATACTAAAATGACGGTTTAATTCAGGAGTCCGATGAACCATTTGGCTGTTGTTAGTCCAGAGGAACCCACACAGCCACTTCATACATCAACACCAAAGAAACCCATACATGTATGTATTCAACTGCCTGCAAAAATGGGAAAATTTGCTGCAGAAAACTGTCCTTTTTACAATTAAGTTACCCCATTAAGTCATGTATTATTTTTAAAATATAAAGAACAATAAACAAATAGATCATATTTATGCACCGTGTTAAATTTTCATTGCTTAAAAAAAACAGTTCATTGATATGTTATCAATTATAATTATTTTTCAGACAAGTAAAACAGGAAAAGGCAGACCAGTTCATATTTATGCACCGTGTTAAATTTTAATTGCTTGTAAAAAAGTTCATAGATAATGTTTTATCAATTATAATTATTTTTCAAACAAGTAAAACAGGAAAAGGCAGACCAGTTCGGAGGTTATTAAAGCTTAAGAAAACAGGGGAAGTGCAACGTCTACAGCCATGTAGGAGATGATGTTTTCATAGCAATGTATCCCAGAGCCAGATCATCAGGGCTAGAGAAAAAGTATAGACGAAGGATTTCAACTGTAGAGTTGACTGGAAGTTGGAAAAGTTTGAAGAATCCCCGAATTGTTTTGGTTATGTTACCAAACCTTTCAAGATTTAGTTGGTAATATTCCCAGAAATATATTTAACTCTGTCAATAAATGTGAGCTGGTTAAGCTCTGCGATTATGTTAAAGAATCAGTATGTATTCGTAATGTTATTTCTAATAATTATCATTATTATTATTAATTTAGTTCATCCTCTGATACTGCTGCCTTTACGTCAAAATATTTGTGTCTTTAACCATAGCACTAACCATGTACAAGCATTTGATATCAAAAACCTAAGTGTATGTGTTTAGACGATGTTCTGATGTATATGACTTATAAACGTCTGTTCTGTTCTTTTCTGTGTTTTTTTGTTTAAATCATAATATGCAAAAGTCCACACTTGTATTTAAAATAATTATTGTCAAACTGTAAAATTGCAAGAGACATACCTGTAATACTGAAATAACATTCTAGTAGGTTTAAACAACCAGGAATATGTAATCTATGTCTTTCTATCAATCAACACTTATTAGAGTCAAACGTCATGGTCATAACTCATATTCGCCATTAAAATGTTGTCGTATTTACTTATTCCCTTCTAAGAGGACACATTTTATATGCAAATATCTGTTATCATCTGAACACGATTGAACACTATGTCTACTATCCTCACACTTTGAATGGTCATAATCTTTAAACTGCCTTAAAGTCATCCAATGGCAATGACCAATCAGCTGTCATTTAAGTCCATGCATATTTCGATTGTTCAAATAATCCTGACAACATGGCGCTCAGTGGGTGGTGGGGATTAATGTTTGACAAACATCTCTTGTTATAAAATGTTTATATTTTTATTGGAAATATTACCAAACATTTGCGAATATTGCATGTTTTAGAAATGTTTAGAACAATTTTAGTCATACTTTAGATTATTCTGGGAATATTACAAACATGCTGAAAAACCTGCTGTTAATTTTAATACTATGCAATGAAGATTTTGGTAATATTTCCAGAATGTTTCATGTCCTACAGCAGCCCACGTGGAGCTTTTTCTTTTGGATTATTTTATTTCAATTCATCTTTTGATATGCCCAAAAAAGTTTTGGTAATGTTTCCAAATATTTCAAGATAATATAATTGTATTCAGGATGAATTTGAAAACGATAACGGAAAATGTTCGTAATTCATTTTGGGAATATTACCAAATATTTGTGACAATTCTAGTTTAAGAATGATATAGAAAATCTCTCGGCATAATATGGATTATTTTGGGAATGTTCTCAAAAATGTTGAAAAGCCCCAGTTTTCAATACTATACTATGAACTGTTTGGTCCTACATAAACTATTTGTGGAGTTTTCAAAGGCTTTTTGTTGAATTAGTTTGTTTTTAGTTCATCTGGTAATATTCTCAAATAATTTTGGTAATGTTACCAAATATCACGATCAAATTGGTAATATTCCCAGAAAACCTGGATATTTTATTCAGAATCCTAGCAGAAAATGTTCATCATTTATTTTGGGGAATATTACCAAATATTTGTGACTTTTTATCGTTGAAGAATATTTTAGAAAATCTCTCGGCATAGTATTGATTATTTTGGGAATGTTCCCACAAATGTTGAAGTTGGGAATGTTCCCAAAATGTTGAAACCCCCACCACAACTTTCAGTACTATACTACAAAGTGTTTGGAATTATTTTCAAAATGTTTTGGTAATGTTACCAAATTTTCAAGATCAAATTGGTAATATTCCCAGAAAACCTGGACATTATATTCAAATGTTCATCATTTTTTGGGGAATATTACCAAATATTTGTGACTTTTCATAGTCGAAGAATATTTTAGAAAATCTCTCGGCATAGTATGGATTATTTTGGGAATGTTCCCACAAATGTTAAAAACCCCACCACAACTTTCAATACTATTCTACAAAGTGTTTGGAAATATTTTCAAAATGTTTTGGTAATGTTACCAAATTTTCAAGATCAAATTGGTAATATTCCCAGAAAACCTGGACATTATATTCAGAATCCTAGCAGAAAATGTTCAACATTTTTTTGGGAATATTACCAAATATTTGCGACTTTTCATAGTTGAAGAATATTTTAGAAAATCTCTCGGCATAGTATCGATTATTTTGGGAATGTTCCCACAAATGTGTTTGGAAATATTTTCAAAATGTTTTGGTAATGTTACCAAATTTTCAAGATCAAATTGGTAATATTCCCAGAAAACCTGGCATACTATGGATACTTTTGGGAATATTACCAGAAATGTTGAAAACCACACTATAACTCTTCAATACTATACTATGAAGTGTTTGGTAATATTCCCAATGATATTTCTAATCCTACAGAAATGCTTTGAGGACATTACAAAGGGTTTCTGTTGAATAAAAATGTTACCATGCTGAAAAGGGAAAGTTGCGTTTTCCCTTTTCATTTTGCGGTTTGTTTTATCTGTGTATGTATCCACTTAACTCTCAACTGATTTATTGATGGCAGCTGTCTTTTAATCATGAGAAAGAGTAATATTTGCCTGATATTAAAATGAATTTAATACTTACACAAGAGCTAAAATGATTGATTCAGGGAGTACAACATATCACACCCAAGTTTCCAATTCTTAGAATTTTAATTTGCATTGCTTTATGCTTATCTTTTGTTTTAACCTAGAATAATTTAATATGCCAAAATGCATGACTTTACTAACATAGAAGTGCTTGGTCTAAAATAATTGCTGTTTAATTATCCCGGTAGAAAATTATCCCAGGTTACTGACAAAATAAACAAAAATGGTTTATTCCTTTGTTGTTGATTTAAGCCATACAGTTAAAGTTAAATTTGGATTTATTATATAAGCTTTCGAAGTGAAACAATACTGATGGTCATGATATAATCCAGTAGTTTAAAATGTTTTTGTTTTTTAAATTTTAAATGCAGTTATAATCAAATTTATGCCTTTATACCCGTTATTACTACAAAAAGGTCTTTCATTGATGTTAATCTACTTTTCATGTATTTAAACTATTTTAGACAACCCGTTTGTGGAGAACGTGAAGAATGTAATGCAGATGACATCCACAGCAAATGCGTTTGGAGCTCCGGGCTGGGGTGTACAGCCAATGGGTGGAACTAAAGGTACGTTGGATGAGGTATTGCTTGTTTAAATACTGTGAAATCATTAATGTTCGTGGGGCATTATTGTTCGTGGTTTTCGTGGGTTGGGTGATCCACGAATTCAAGATCCCACGAAATATAAACCCTTTATTCACTTTTAAAATTGCCTTGTTAAGTACATACTCTAGTATATTCTTTACAGAGGTCGCAGAATACAGTTTTAAAACCTGTCTCACTGTATAACTTACGATCATTATTCTGTTAATATATTACAACTGCCTTTAACAAATAATGAACCAAATCAATTAAATGTGTTTTATGCAGCAAATGACAGTTATAAGCACGTGTTTAAACGTGTGCTGCTCATGAAAATCTCCAAGTTTACAAGATGTGCGTGATGAGTGTCCAAACTCGATTTTTTTATTTAATAAAATAATTAATCGATTACTAGTATATTGAAGGTTACTAAGCACCGAACGTGACAATATACGCATCTTTTCGGTGTTTTCACAGTTTGCAAATTTCTTAATTGGCATTCAATGGCTTCCCCTATCTGTAAGATCTGTTTATGATCAGGGTACATCTTATTTTATTACCTTTATTCCCAATTAAATCGATAAGTGACATGGGTATATGCACTAATTGGCATGTCGTACCACATTAGCGAGTGGCATAAACCGAGTGACGTAGAAGACGGAAATCACGGACCAGCGCGTGGATATTATGCAGACGATCTAGGACGATCGCATCTTCGATTTTTATTTTTATTTTCAAAAATGAAAATCCACGAATTCAAGTACCCACGAAATTGTTTTTTTTCGGCAAACCACGAAATTTCATGCCCACGAACATTAATGATTTCACAGTAGTTGATCAGTTTCCTGTTGTCTTTTAACTCACTTACCAATTATAGGATTCCACTTTATTATTTTTTTAAGCTGCCAATGAAATCAAATACCTTTAAACCAGATTAGGTTAATAAATAATGCAATCAATGCCCGAAAATCAAACTCGCATAATGGTCCTGTTCTGGTTGGCTATCTGCTGTCACAAATGTAGTGTAGTTAGCTTACCTTAAACCATGGAAACAGTGTACAAGAAATATAAACAGTTTAAACAGAGGTTCTTTTATATTGAATAATTTGGGAACCGGCCACATGTATTTGGAAACAACATATTTTATGATTTAAAATTCTTTCTGAAGCAATGAATCATAGTCTTACAAATAGAAAAGGATACCAATTTATAGTTACGGTACCAAGAAAATCAGGGCTTAACAGAAGAGTCTTAGTCTCCTAAACATTGGCACGGAAACCATAGATATTTATGCCCCCCTTCGAAGAAGAGGGGTATATTGATTTGCACAGGCATGTCGGTATGTCGGTCGGTCGGTCGGTCCGTCCGTCGGTAGACCAAAGCTTGTCCGAGTGATAACTCAACAATTCCTAGACGTATGATCATCAAACTTCACATGAAGGTTGGGCCTGACCAGTAGATGACCCCTATTGATTTTGGGGATCATCGGGTCAAAGGTCAAGGTCACAGTGACCTTTAATGGTAAAATAATTTTAAAGCTTGTCCGAGTGATAACTCAACAATGCCTGCACCCATGGCCCTCAAACTTGACATGGAGGTTGGGCCTGACCAGGAGATGACCCCTATTGTTTTTGGGGGTCATCATACCAAAGGGCAAGGTCACAGTGACCTTGAATGGTAAAAGGTTGTCCGAGTGATAACGTGACAATGCCTGCACCCATGGCCCTCAAACTTGACTTGGAGGTTGGGCCTGAGCAGTAGATGACCCCTATTGTTTTTGGGGGTCATTGGGCCAAAGGTCAAGGTCACAGTGACCTTGAATGGTAAAAGGTTGTCTGATTGATAACTCAACAATGCCTGCACCCATGGCCCTCAAACTTGACTTGGAGAATTGGCCTGACCAGGAGATGACCCCTATGGTTTTTGGGGGTCATCTGGCCAAAGGTCAAGGTCACAGTGACCTGGAATGGTAAAAGGTTGTCCGAGTGATAACTCGACAATGCCTGCACCCATGGCCCTCAAACTTGACTTGGAGATTGGGCCTGGCCAGAAGATGGTCCCTATTGATTTAAGGGGTCATTGGGCCAAAGGTCAAGGTCACAGTGACCTGGAATGGTAAAAGGTTATCCGAGTGATAACTTGACAATGGCTGCACCCATGGCCCTCAAACTTGATTTGGAGGTTGAGCCCGGCCAGAAGATTGTCCCTATTAATTTTAGGGGTCATTGGGCCAAAGGTCAAGGTCACAGTGACCTTGAATGATAAAAAGTTGTCCAAGTGATAACTCAACAATGCCTGCACCCATGGCCCTCAAACTTGACATGGATGTTGGGCCCGACCAGTAGATGGCCCCTATTGATTTTAGGGGTCAAAGGTCAAGGTCACAGTGACCTTGAAAGCAAACTCGACAATTCTTGGACCTATGGTCATCAAACTTGACATGAAGGTTGGGCCTGCCCAGTAGATGACCCCAATCAACTTTGGGGGTCATCAGGCCAAGGTCAATGTCACAGTAACCTTTAACGCAAAAGAGTTAACAAATCTTCCCCCACTGATATCTCAACAATGCCTGAACCTATGATCATTAAACTTGACATGGATGTTAAGCCTGACCAGTAGATCACCCTTATTGATTTAGGATTCATAGAGCCAAAGGTCAAAGTCACAGTGATCTTGAATGGTAAAAGGTTGTCCGAGTGATAACTCAACAATGCCTGAACCCATGGCCTTCAAACTTAACTTGGAGTTGCATCTGACTTGTAGATGACCCCTTATGATTTAAGTGGTCATCGGGTCAAAGGTCAAGGTCACAGTGACCTTGAACAAAAAAAACTTGTCTTGTGATAACTTGACAATGCCTGCACCCATGGCCCTCAAACTTGACATTTAGGTTTCTGGTGACCAGCTGATGACTCTGGATTTTGAGTTCATAGAGTCATAGGTCATGACGGTCATAACACACTTTATCCTCACACTTTAATGGTCATAATCTTAAAACAGCAACAAATCAGCTGTCATTTCAGTCCATGCATATTTCATTCAATTGTCCATATAATCCTGACAACATGGTGCTCAGGGGGGGCATAATGTTTGACAAACATCTCTTGTTTAGCTTGAGAGACTGTCTAACTCTTGGTTCAGGCAAAAAGACAGTAACAATGAATTAGATCTTGGATCTGAAAGTACTCTAGTGTGTTTATGAAAACTGTTTTGAAGCTACTTAGTTTCAAATATTTGTTGTTGTTTTTTGACAAAGATTTTTTCTTAATGTGCTGGTCTCCTTAAATTTTGACTCAGACTCCCAAAATAGTAAGACATACTACTGAGCAAAATCAGATAATGTCTAACACTGATACTGTTGTTTAAAAGGTATGTTTCTCACATTTAAGGAGGATTCAATGATCCTGGCTTTGCTGCTTTCTCCAATGGCACAGGAGGACCAACCAGTAAGTAGCCAATCAGAATGCAGTAGGTGGTCTCATGGTGTGTAACATGGAATAGTCACATGGTATTGCTAGCTTTTGATTGGTTGTATCTTTACCTGCAACTTCCTGTACCATCTGTCTCATAACTGTGATGTGCTATTCTAATCTAACATTCTTTTGGTGGTTGGAAAATATCTATAGATCCATTTAATTAACCATGCCCATCTCTGATATCATACTTACAAAAATGGCACAGATGAATGACTGTTGATCTTAAGAATGTTTATTAGAATTCAATTTTATTATTAAAAAATACTTTTTGTGAAGTTTTTCATCTGGGTCAATAAAAAAGCTCTGCCCAATTGATTTCTACATTTATGTTTTGAAAATAAATAAAGGACCAATATTTGATGTACATAAAATAGAGTTAGAATTATCAAAACAATCACTGAAAAGACATTTGAAATTTAACAGTAGTAATTGGGCAGTGTTGTTCTATCTTCTAACAAATTGCCATGGTTACATGTATGTTTGGTTACTAGTGGCAACCCTGGACCTCTCTACTACCACGACCAGTGCTCTAAGCCCCTCGCCAACCACTGCTTCTACAGGTATACAAAGTTGTTGTTCCCCAAGTTTATAGCCCTGCCGGACACATAGTTCTGTTTTCATGTTTCTGACTTGGCTTTTAGAGAATGTGCCATTTCAATTCTTTGTCTATGTTCTACATAATCTCTCTCTGATTTCTTTAGCTTTAATATCTGTTAATATGTGAGTTTATTTCAATGAATAAGGAACTTTGACATACTGCTGTTTTAATGGTGTTTGTCAGCTTTGAACTGATATTTACAAAACATACTTTATTGGTTCTCACAGTCACCAAAACAGTGACTAGTCACTGAAACAGTGACATCAGCTATAGTTGCTGTTATAGTCATTGAAATTGTGTAAATATCTATTTTTGCTGCTTAAGTCACTGAACAAGTGACCTTTGACCCATATGAGGCCCTGGTTGGTCTGTCAGGCCCTGATCCCCCTGTGTATTCTGGATCCCCAGGGTATGGGCAGGGAGGGGAGGGGCTTGGTGGGGGCCTGTTCAGTACCACGCCCACTATTGAGGAGCCCATGCAAGGTTTGCTTCATGTGGACACTTTACAAGACAGTTCTGGGACCCATTTCAATAATGGATCTTAGTCGTAACTTCAAATTTATTATATATGAATATGATTTTTTTGTAATTCCGCAACTTTTGTGTTTTTAAGTTCATTTAACTCAAACATGTAGCAAAGTTATGAAATTTTCACATTAAGATAATTTGAATTGTATGAATAAAATCGACTGAGATCTGTATTGAAACGACCCCCTGGCTCTTTGCTGGTTAATTTGTGTAGTTTGTGAGACGGATAGAATTTAGATGTAGCACAAGGAAACATTCTCAAATCTTGTTAACGATAAATTATGTTAAAGCTATGTTCTTAAATGAAAGAAAAATCGTAAAAAACTGTCTTGTGAAGTGATTGTTAGCCGTTTTTTGGTTCTGTTTCTAATCTTTAAACTTTCGTTCTTTAGACATTAAAACACTCGTTAGCGTTAACTTATGGTTTGAATTAGACATGCAAATCTTTATTGATATGATGTACCGGTTTATATATTATATATGTATGTATCATTGCACCATTTTACTAGTATTTGAGATCTTTAAAAATTAACACTATTTGTTTTGTCTTGTGTTAATTTACTTTAGATTATAGTATTCAAATGAATGTAGTTGAATTGTATAGATAGTTATAGAAGGGACATATATTGATCTCTCTGAATATCAGACTTGCACAATGAAGTAAGAGATTTTTGAATAATCATGGTAAAAGTCTTTGCAAAGATAAGAAATAAATGACTTTTGAACTCATTTTCACTTTAATACAGTAGCACTGATACTTGTGTTTAACTGCAATAAAACCAAAAGTACATGTATATAATGCCATGTTATCGATAAGGATCCATTGGTAAATGGATGTAATGGTTTTTTAGTCTGTTGACCATTTTATTGTGTAGGATTTTAAGACTATGACGTTTGATATCAGGGCTTTCAAACATACATTTGCTTTATTGATTTATTGGGTATTTTGGATAAATTGCATTTCAAGAAGTTTTTCTAAAGAATTCATGATATCTCTAAAATATCTTTCGAAAGGTGTGTACAAGTAAGACCATGCATTGCACATTTTGTATGCTATACTATTCTGTCACACAAATGCCATTACGAAAGTATATTTACTTTACCGTAAATGACTGGGTATTAGACACACTTTTTTCACTCAGAATTTGATGTAAAAAAAATGCCTGCGTATAATATCCAGAAACAAATGGTCACAATCAGTTCTTTTAAGTGCCTTTCCTTACATAAAACGAATTAAAATGAAACACATTTTGCATTATCATTGTATGGTTTTAAAGATAACCATCGCCATTTTCACGAAAATATTTTTCGTCACTGTCAACAAACATGGTGGCCGAAATTGACAGACGTTTTAGACATATTTTCTATGCGTCCTTTAACCCAAAACATAGATTAAACGTTTTTTTTTCTAAGATTTTTCACGGATTTTTTTGTCCGCGTCTAATACCCGCTATCGTCTTATACCCAGTCATTTACGGTAAGTATATCTGGGGATATGTGCCTCATACCGTACTTTTTAAATGTTTTTCAGTATTGATAACTTATAAATGCATGAATAAAATCTGTAGGTCGTCAGAGCCCCGCCATACGGAGCATTAGCCCGGCAGTGCGCAGTTCAAGCCCAGCCATGGATGTGTTTTCTAGCGACCCCTTCCAGGGTGCCACAGGGGGACAGCAGGTGGCCCCTAACCTTGACCTTTTCCCTACCACTGGCCCCTTTGCAGCCTCGGATAGTGACACGACAGGTCCCTGATGTAGTCTCGGTGTTGTGCCTGGGTGCCATGTTGTCTTTTGCCTTTTTTTGCTTTTGATTTTATGATTATTTTTTCTATTTTTGTTTCAGAAATCAGCGATTTTTGTGGTGATTGGATATTTTTTGCAATAATTTCTTCAAAACACTTAGTTACTTGCGTGTTTATATTGGTTGACTTGTGAGCTGTGTTGATTGCAACTTCTTGGTATAATATACATGTAGTTGTTTTTGTTGAATATATCACTGCTTCTTCTGGGTATTTCAGAGTAATCTTATTACAAACTCGCTTTGTTTTATGCTTTTTTAACTTAAGTTCCCTGTATTGTATCACTGTGTTCTTTGGTCTTGCAGTCATCGAAGTTAGACTTCTGGATGTACAATCTCATATTCTTACACTACCTCTATTGCGCTACTGTTTGCAATAGCATGCAGAATATGACCAAGACAGGAAAGCATTTGATAATCGCAGGGCTTGCTAGCTTGTGATAATTTTGACATCTGCTGTCATGCAATATTTATCGGCAGCTGTATAACTATCAAACCATAATCAATTAATCATGTAATATTGCTGCTTTAAAACACATCATGTATATAACTATGTCCATGGTGTTTGAAACGCAAGAACAACCTTTGAGGACATTTGTTTGATGCTATTATAAGTGTTCTGTAGAACAGTTAAGTTGTTATGAATGCAGATACATCTCAAACAAAAACCATACATGCAAAAAAACTTCAGTTTATCTCATTTTTTGATAGTGCCATGAAACCACATATGGAATATATTCATAGAACTTGCAACAACCAACATGTTATCCTCACATAATAAAAAGCATTTGTTAATTTCTGTATTCTGTGTATCAGGTTTTGATGCATTTGGAGAGATCATGCAACCCTCATCTAAACAGTCACAAACCATGTCTAGTCAGCCCCAGTCCGCCCCCGTGTCAAGGGATCTGGACTCCAGCCTTGCGGCACTAGCAGGCAATATCGGCATCAATGGAGCCAGCAGTGTAAAAAAGTAGGTGGAGAACTGATCCATTCTTCTGATATTTACACTCCACAAAAACAGCATTTAAATGTATAATTGTTACTATAATGATTGATACTTACAATACAGACATTTCAGTGGATAATCCAGTTTACCTCTCATGTCAGCATGAATGATTAAGGCCTGCAATTGACATGCTTATTTTTCAAAGTGGCTACAATTCATGCCTATGAGCTTTAACATGGCTGTGAGAAGAAAACTATGGGCTCATTTGTTTTAATGAGCGAATGACAAAATATCGTAAGATCACAATTCGCAATTGGATACAAAGTGACTGTCAGAAATGAAATTCAAAAATGAGTGGTAAAATCTGTCAGAAAAAGTCTAGTGTAATATTTTCAATCTTTTTGTTTCAAAATTATCTCCTTACAACTATTGATAAAGAATGCAAGGAATTGATCATACCGCATGACCATTGATAAAATGGCCCCTATGTTCCTGCACCATGTCACCTGTAGGATGAAAATAAAGTTTAGCTACTAAAACATGGTCAATGCAACAGGTGCTCTACTCACTCTTTGTATCTTCTGAATACCAATTGAAGAAAACTGCTAAATTTTTTGGTTTGATTAAAGTTAGCTTTATTGTTTATTGATAGGCAAATATGTATCCTTAAAGAAATTATAACAAATCAAATGATACATTTGTGAGTTCACGACCATATATGTCTTACAGGACAGAGCACCAGTGGCAGCCTAAGGGCGAGCAGAGGAAGACTGGAGGGGCCAACTGGAACCCGGGCATGGCCCAGCCGGTCTCTACTTGGTCCCAGCCATCATTCACTACACAACAGGTACATACTCATGATGATAAAAGGGTAAAACTATTTGCCAATGGAGTGTTGACACGCAATGAATTTACCAGCAGTAAGTGGAACATTCACCTGCTAACAAAATATTTACATAACTTGATGCACCTATGGACCAACAATCTATGATTTATTAGTTATGTTAAATTGTATACATGAAGTATGCAGATAATCTGTTTGGGTCCTTTCATTTTTAATTTAGAGAACATACAGCTGATTTGCCTGGCCCCACTTATTGGGGGGGGGGGATATAGATTTGCCTTTGTCCATCTGTCCGTCCATCTGTCTGCGTAAGTATTAAGCAAACTTGTGTCATTCCAAACTCAAATCCATTTGACCTAGAGTATTGAAATTTTAGAGGAATGTTCTTGAGATGATGAATTTGTGCACCTGGGAATTCGTTTGCAGATGCACATAGTAAGGGGAGAGTTATGGCCCTCCAAAATGGCTGTTTCGAATTATGCTCGATGATGGTGGTAGTAACAGTTCTATTAACATGTTTTAAAAATGATTGACTAAATAAATTTCTATGGATTGAAATGAGTTAGAACTGGTGTGAACATTTCCTGTGTCACGAGGGGCAAGTGGGTGCATCCATTTCCTATGGACACAATTCTAGTGTTTTATCAGACACACTTGACTCTATCTTCTGTAGATACTAGTAGTGAATTACTACATGCAGAAAGAACACTAACAATGGTTCAACTGTATTGTGATCATATGGGATCTTATTCAGGTATAGATATGAAGAATTCTTTTATTATTTTAATCATACATGATGTCTTATACATGTATAAATATGAAGATTGCTTTTGTATTGTTATCATATCAGATGTCTAATACATGTATATCTGTCCCCAATTTCAGGTTCCAATGATGGCAGGATACGGTCAGCCTGGAATGCAGCCAATGATGGTAAATATTTGGACATAAAAGCCTAGGGACATTAGATGAAAAATAATCTAGCCCGTATACTCACACTGAAATAAGTCATCCAGGCATAGGTACAACGGACTAATTACTATCATTTATGATCTAAAATTGATTAAAATTGTCTGAGAAATGTATTTCCCAGTAACTATAATCCCTGTTTCGTGTTTTTACAGCAGCCTGGTATGGCGCCCATGGGAGGAATGCAAATGATGGGAATGGCCCCGATGTCTGGAGGGGTCCCCATGACCACGATGCCACAAATGGTAACAGCCTAGACACAATTAAGCACAGTTTTAGTACCCCCCTCGCAGTTCTAAACCATCACCACAATGCCACAAATAGCGTATTAATGTTAACAAATAGTAACAATGAAGGTTTTTGCTGTGTTTCAGGACAATGACACAAAGCAGTATATCTTGATACAAACAGTATTCTTACTTGCAATTTCTCTTCTGTTACAAAAATAAGATATCTAAACCATTCTATGATTAAACTTAATTTTCTTTTATGAAATGTTTGCATATACATGTTCCCTCATGCATTTATTATAAGCAATATTGTATGAGTAACAAAATAAATGTTATACACATTAATCTCAAGTCAAGTCAAGTCAACAGTTTATTGAGTAATTAAAGGCCACTGGCCCAAAATACATAATATACGAGAAAGGCAAGAGTTGTGTCAGGGTAATTAATCGATACAAGCAAAGTGTAAATAAAAATCATGATTACTTCCCCTTAACCATTAATGTTTAGGAGATGGTATACATAATAAGCTAGTGTTCGTAAATCTTCAGATTGATTTGTGTTTAATAACCTATAAAAATCTTCTAATTCAGTACCGTTAGAATACCAATTAAATAAATATTGTGTTCGTATATCATTAAAATTACAACATATAAAGAATGCATGGTATTCAAAGTCTAAAACAAAAATGTTAATATTATCTAAACAAAACCGACAAACGCGTTCTTCTCTTGGGATATTATGATGCCTACCAGTTTCAATGAACAATTTATGATTTGAACATCTAAATTTGCTAAAAGCTATTTTGTGTTTGTAAGGTATGTCTAAAGATAAATAACGTTCCACATTAAGCAAAGTTTTGTATTCTTTATAATGAAAACACCGACTGGAACTGTTAATAGAATCGTGCCAGTTTTGGTTGAAATAATCAATAATTCTCCGTTTAAAAACACTGATAAATATAGATATATCGCCAACATCTTGAGATATCCAGATATAACCGAAGTCATACATAAAAAGCATATGCTTAATATAAGTTGCCCAGCAAGTGCGTCCAACTTCATCCAACGACTTGAGCATTAAGTAACATTGTTTAGGGTATCTATCATTAGAAAGTTGTAATAATTTGCGATAATATCTAATACAATTAGAAAAATAATTTATACATAAAGGCAATCTTCCACATTCACCAAGAATCATACATGTATTAGTGCTTTTATTAACACCAATATGCTTCCTACAGAAATCGTTTTGTACATATTCAATCTTAGGACAGAATGTATAGCTCCAAATCTGGGACCCATAACATAGAATAGGTTTTATCATAGTGTCAAACATTTCAAACAGTTCTTTTGTTGGAAAATAACCAAAAGGTTTCTGGTAACGTTTAATAGCAAAGAGATCTGTGTATACTGTACCTCCACATTGTATTTGTAGATGGGTATGGGCCAGCCAATGTACATGGGTATGCGACCTGGTATGGCTCCTATGGGAATGCCCATGGCTCAGCCCCGACCTCCCATAACACAGACCCAGCCAAACGACCCATTTGGCGCCTTGTGAGACCAGCCATGCATGAATGTGTGATCTGTGTGTGATATTTGGTGAGTATGGAAGGGTTATCCTTGTTGTATAGTCCTGATTGAATGACATGAGCCATGAGAATGCAGGGATGTGATCTGTCTGCGGAATATTATTGGTTAGCCTGCTTGCAATGAGTGAGATATACTGGTCACAATGTGGGTTCCATGTATGTCCATCTGTCTGAACTGAACTTTGTCCGGGCCATATCTTGACCATGCATAATACGAATCTATGAAGGCTCAGCATGATTAGGTGGCAGGTCGGGCAAAGACCATGGGTTGTTTCTCAAAGGTCAAGATCACGCTTGGAAGTTAAAAGTTGAAATGATCCTTGTTCGGATCGGACTATATCTTGACCTTGCATTATAGGATTTTCAAAAAACTTGCCATGGAGGTTCACCATGATAAGGCAGCATGTTGCACCAAGATCTGTACCTCAAGCTTATTGGTCAAAGGTTTAAACAAACCTTGTCCAGACTATTTCTTGACCATGCATTAATATAGGATTTTCAGAAAACTTGCAATGAAAGTTCACCTTGATGAGGCAGTATATCGCGCACAAGAGCCAGATCTGTACCTCAAGGCCACAGTTAAAGGTTTAATGTTTAATTGAGTACTGTTGATAGGACAGGTCCTTCAACGGGTTCCCCATGTCGCCATTTGGTGTCTAGTTTTTTTAACTGATAAAAAAAGATAGCAGGTTGCTTTTGGTTGTTACTTATTTGTTGTGAGTTTTGACACTCCAGTTTGCTTCAAAGTGGAACTAAAAAGGCTTTTTATGCCCCCGAAGGTGGGCATATTAAAATCGCACCGTCCGTCCGTCCGTCCGTCCATCCGTCCGGCTCTATAACTTTCCCTTGTATAGACAGATTTTAAAATAACTTGCCACATGTGTTCCACATACCAAGACGACGTGTGGCGTGCAAAACTCGTGTCCCTACCTCAAAGGTCAAGGTCACACTTAGTGTTTATTCACAATGGAGTGCTGCATATAAGGACATAGAGTATAGGTTGTCGTGTCCGGGTTGTAACTTCTCTTGTATGGACAGATTTTAAAATAACTTGCCACATGTGTTCCACATACCAAGACGACGTGTCGCATGCAAGACCCGTGTCCCTACCTCAAAGGTCAAGGTCACACTTAGTGTTTATTAACAATGGAGTGCTGCATATAAGGACATAGAGTATAGGTTGTCGTGTCCGGGCTGTAACTTTCCCTTGTATGGACAGATTTTAAAATAACTTGCCAAATGTGTTCCACATTCCAAGACGACGTGTCGCGTGCAAGACCTGTGTCCCTACCTCAAAGGTCAAGGTCACACTTAGTGTTTATTCACAATGGAGTGCTGCATATAAGGACATAGAGTATAGGTTGTCGTGTCCGGGCTGTAACTTTCCCTTGTATGGACAGATTTTAAAATAACTTGCCAAATGTGTTCCACATACCAAGACGACGTGTCGCGTGCAAGACCTGTGTCCCTACCTCAAAGGTCAAGGTCACACTTAGTGTTTATTCACAATGGAGTGCTGCATATAAGGACATAGAGTATAGGTTGTTGTGTCCGGGCTGTAACTTTCCCTTGTATGGACAGATTTTAAAATAACTTGCCACATATGTTCGGCATACCAAGAGGACGTGTCGCGTGCAAGACCCGTGTCCCTACCTCTTAGGTCGAGGTCACACTTAGGTGTTTATTCACAATGGAATGCTGCATATAAGGACATAGAGTATAGGTTGTCGTGTCCGGGCTGTAACTTTCCCTTGTATGGACAGATTTTAAAATTACTTGCCACATGTGTTCAGCATACCAAGATGACGTGTTGCGTGCAATAACCGTGTCCCTACCTCCATGGTCAAGGTCACACTTAGGTGTTTATTCACAATGGAATGCTGCCTATAAGGACATAGAGTATAGGTTGTCGTGTCCGGGCTGTAACTTTCTCTTGTATGGACAGATTTTAAAATAACTTGCCACATGTGTTCCACATACCAAGACGACGTGTGGCGTACAAGACTTGTGTCCCTACCTCAAAGGTCAAGGTCACACTTAGTGTTTATTCACAATGGAGTGCTGCATATAAGGACATAGAGTATAGGTTGTCGTGTCCGGGCTGTAACTTTCTCTTGTATGGACAGATTTTAAAATAACTTGCCACATGTGTTCCACATACCAAGACGACGTGTCGCGTGCAAGACCCGTGTCCCTACCTCAAAGGTCAAGGTCACACTTAGTGTTTATTAACAATGGAGTGCTGCATATAAGGACATAGAGTATAGGTTGTCGTGTCCGGGCTGTAACTTTCCCTTGTATGGACAGATTTTAAAATAACTTGCCAAATGTGTTCCACATTCCAAGACGACGTGTCGCGTGCAAGACCTGTGTCCCTACCTCAAAGGTCAAGGTCACACTTAGTGTTTATTCACAATGGAGTGCTGCATATAAGGACATAGAGTATAGGTTGTCGTGTCCGGGCTGTAACTTTTCCTTGTATGGACAGATTTTAAAATAACTTGCCAAATGTGTTCCACATACCAAGACGACGTGTCGCGTGCAAGACCTGTGTCCCTACCTCAAAGGTCAAGGTCACACTTAGTGTTTATTCACAATGGAGTGCTGCATATAAGGACATAGAGTATAGGTTGTTGTGTCCGGGCTGTAACTTCTGCATATAAGGACATAGAGTATAGGTTGTCGTGTCCGGGCTGTAACTTTCCCTTGTATGGACAGATTTTAAAATTACTTGCCGCATGTGTTCAGCATACCAAGACGACGTGTCACGTGCAAGAACCGTGTCCCTACCTCCAAGGTCAAGGTCACACTTAGGTGTTTATTCACAATGGAATGCTGCATATAAGGACATAGAGTATAGGTTGTCGTGTCCGGGCTGTAACTTTCCCTTGTATGGACAGATTTTAAAATAACTTGCCAAATGTGTTCGGCATACCAAAACGACGCGTCATGTGCAAGAACCGTGTCCCAACCTTCAAGGTCAAGGTCACACTTAGGTGTTTATTCCCAATGGAATGCTGCATATAAGGACATAGAGTATAGGTTGTCGTGTCTGGGCTGTAACTTTCCCTTGTATGGACAGATTTTAAAATAACGTGCCACATGTGTTCAGCATACCAAGATGACGTGTTGCGTGCAATAACCGTGTCCCTACCTCCAAGGTCAAGGTCACACTTAGGTGTTTATTCACAATGGAATGCTGCCTATAAGGACATAGAGTATAGGTTGTGTCTGGGCTGTAACTTTCCCTTGTATGGACAGATTTTAAAATAACGTGCCACATGTGTTCAGCATACCAAGACGACGTGTTGCGTGCAATAACCGTGTCCCTACCTCCAAGGTCAAGGTCACACTTAGGTGTTTATTCACAATGGAATGCTGCCTATAAGGACATAGAGTATAGGTTGTCGTGTCCGGGCTGTAACTTTCCCTTGTATGGACAGATTTTAAAATAACTTGCCACATATGTTCGGCATACCAAGAGGACGTGTCGCGTGCAAGACCCGTGTCCCTACCTCTTAGGTCGAGGTCACACTTAGGTGTTTATTCACAATGGAATGCTGCATATAAGGACATAGAGTATAGGTTGTCGTGTCCGGGCTGTTACTTTCCCTTGTATGGACAGATTTTAAAATTACTTGCCACATGTGTTCAGCATACCAAGATGACGTGTCGCGTGCAAGACCCGTGTCCCTACCTCAAAGGTCAAGGTCACACTTAGGTGTTTATTCACAATGGAATGCTGCATATAAGGACATAGAGTATAGGTTGTCGTGTCCGGGCTGTAACTTTCCCTTGTATGGACAGATTATAAAATAACTTGGCACATGTGTTTGAATTACCAAGACGATGTGTCGGGTGCAAGACCCGTGTTCCTACCTCTAAGGTCAAGTTCACACTTAGTGTTTATTCACAATGGAATGCTGCATATAAGGACATAGAGTATAGGTTGTTGTGCCCGGGCTGTAACTTGCCCTTGTATGGACAGATTTTAAAATAACTTGCCACATGTGTTCCACGTACCAAGACGACGTGTCGCGTGCAAGACCCGTGTCTCTACCTCAAAGGTCAAGGTCACACTTAGTGTTTATTCACAATGGAGTGCTGCATATAAGGACATAGAGTTTAGGTTGTCGTGTCAGGGCTGTAACTTTCCCTTGTATGGACAGATTTTAAAATCACTTGCTACATGTGTTCCACATACCAAGACGACGTGTCGTGTGCAAGACCCATGTCCCTACCTCTAAGGTGAAAGATACACTTAGTGTTTATTCACAAGGGAATTCTGAATATAAGGACATAACAGTGTAGGTTGTCAAGTATGGGTGGTATTTTTTTATGTTCAGAAGCAATTAAAAATAACTTGCCATATGTATTTGACACGTAAAGGCAAGATCAACTTTTCATGTACTGACCTTGTTCGTAGGTCAATGTCACATTCGGGGGCATTCGTCACATACTGTGACAGCTCTTGTTAAAGGCTTTGAGGTTTCTAAAAGGCAAGTTTTGCTTCTGTGGTAGCGTGCTTCACCCTCTTCTACTTTTACTGGGGAGGTGGGGAGCCCAAACCCATTGCCAAAATTGTTTCAGACATTCAGGTGTGTGGTCAATCACATCCCTAGCATGTTATACTTGTGACTTTTTGCACTAATGGTGACTCGAGAACCAAGGGATGGTGAAGGAAATTGTCAAGTCCTTATTTTTTATGTATGAAATATTGCGATAACCTTAATATAGTTGTTTTGCAAATACTAACTTAAACCCTGGCCATAGCTAAAATATTGATGAAACTTAGTACATGTGTTGGAAGAGATAACAAGCACATGTGAAGCAAGGCCCGTAACTCTGGCTCTAACAATGGGTTATTCCAAATCAATATAAAAAAGAATAGATTTTACTTGGTCATCAATTAATAGAAATAAATTAAATATTTACATTGATATAACTGTTAATTTATCATACTGTAGGTTTAAAGAAATACACTTTGAAATAAATTGGTGTAAATTTGTGTTAAATTAATTTAAAAGAAAACAGTCTGTACCAAAAGCGAAAGCTAATATTATTACCTCTCTCCATGATATTTTCAGATGAATAATTCCAATGGGAGCTCAGGATGCAGCCATCATGCAGGCCAGGAGAGTGTTCATTATCAGATCAACCCCCTCCATACAACATAATCATCGTCCTACTATCAGCCATGTGCACACAAATGTTCGCTATACAACATTGTACTTCAATGTGCATAGAAATATTCAACATGCACGGTTATTGGGATGCATAGAAATCTGTAACATACAAAATCTTTATTCCTCTAGCATTGTGAGGTTGCAGGATACATTGTTGATATTGGATGTGCGTAGAACTGCACAACCTACAACCTTTGTACTTTATTACTGTTCATAGAACTGCACAACACGCATCATCTCTGTTCGGTAGCACGCACAGAAATATACAGCAACTGTTGCCAATCATCATCTCTGTTCGGTAGCACGCACAGAAATATACAGCAACTGTTGCCAATCATCATCTCTGTCCGGTAGCACGCACAGAAATATACAGCAACTGTTGCCAATCATCATTGTCGTTCGGTGTGCAAAAGAAACTCCATGTCGCTAGAAGCTGTGGTTCCAATATTGTCAATATTTATTATTATAGTGATATTAGTGTTCTGCACTTCCCAATTTTAGTGTGTTGACTGTTAAATCTGTACTTAAGTGTGTGAACTGTTGAATCTGTCCTCTGTTAATACATAGGTATGTAAACTGTCAACTCTAAACTGAAGTGTTTTAAGTTACAATGTGTTATATTCTGTAGCTTTGTGGGTTAGAGTGTTAGTATTAATTCAGTTACGCACATGTGAAACTTTTGACCTAAAATTTAGATGGGTAGTTTAGTAAAGGTCAGCAGGCGTTGCTGTATAGCCAGACATGGAATCTCGTGTTTCCATGTTTACCAGTGAATTAATTCAATAAATATTTCCTTAACTTAGGAATGATTTGCTATATTTCAGAAAAACACAACCTACCTTGTTATGAGGGCATTTTAAGTGCTGTAAAGTTTTCAAAATACTTACATATAATAATTACGAGTATGTGATAACATGATGGTTCGTTGTATGATGTGTGCATTCCCTTTATTTTAAATGTGCCATTTTGTTTCCATGAAATATAAACAAGAATTTGGTTGAATGTGCGATAAGTAAATGAAAGTTAGTTTGTTCTAATGTACAAAATTCTGACATTCCATGGGTGAATTTAGTTTCGTGAAATATTATACTCCTGATAATCCTTTGAGCATTTCATTTTCATATCTTACTGGAATTTGGTTATATACAATGTATTTATCTTACTAAATGTGTTTTGTTTTCCTATTTTACAAGTAGATGTTTGAGGTCATAATATGGAATCGTAATATTATTGTGTTACATTAAGTGACTTATAGCAAATACGTCACCTATTTCATAGTTACCCATAGGGTTCTCTGACTTTTGAAGATGAAAGGTATATTATAAAATATGAATGAATTCATTTTTGTGGTGGTTTGTGCAATCAAAAATGGCACTTTTTGTATCCTGTCATGTTCCTATTGTGTTTGTTGTAGAGCTTGAAAATATTACTAGAAATCTTACAAGCTCTTGTATCCTGCCCTGTCCGTGTCCACTGCATTGCTCTACACCTTCACATTACAACATTTTCAGTGTGCACATTTCATTTTAACCTCCCATTTGACTTAGTGTTTTTGCTAACCAATAATAAAGTCAAAGGTACTGACATCTTGTTAGACAATACTTGACAATTTTTGTTTTCATCTTTTTCACTCGTAAACATTATCTCTCTACAAAAGTCTTGTTTTCACCCATTTTGCATGCAAACACGGTCTGCTACTGTATTTATATATGGTCATATTAAGTGCTGTCATATTGTTAAAGGAATCCCACCCACAAATATGTGAATTTTAGGATGCCGGGTGATCACATCTGATATTGGAACCATTTGAATGGATTTTGCATGCAAAAAAAAATAATACTGAAAATGTAATAAAAAGGTGTTTTTTTGGCCTTCATAGATGCAAATTAGGTTATTTTATGTTCAAGTTCAACTCAGTTGAAATAAAGTGCAAATATTCCAACTGTTATAGCTCAATGTATAAGGTATTGTGCATTTGGTCATATTAGTGATAACCAAGCAAACACATTGTAAATGGTTCTTAAATAACCAGACAACAAAACTTAATGTAATGGTTTATAGGGTTGTCAGAGAATAAGCTTATTTTTGGATTGGATACCTTAAAAGACTTCAGTGTTTTTGTCAGATGTTCATACAATGTCCATCTTTGTCTATTTCTGTTTCATTGTGTATTTGTACATAAGAGGTCTTTTTCTATCAATATGTAGATATTAAGTTATATATATATATATACACAGGTTTTTCTTATTCATTTATTTTACTCGCATGCTGTTATAGACCTATTGCTGTAGAGTTTTGCTGTGTCATATGTGCATGTAACTGCTGGATAAAGACAATTTTATCATACATTTGTCTAGACAAAGATGTCAGTTATTCTTGGATGCACAACTCAACTGCAAGAAATTGAAAGTATGAAAAAATGCAGATTAATGCTATTTTTAATTGTAAGTTTATCTCATGTTTGCAAATGACATTTGTATATACAAATAACTTATGCACTCTTGGCTTCACATTTCCATTTCTGAAAAGCCAGTCAAATATTATATATGTGTATGTAAAATCAGAATGTATGAGACCGAGTTATTCACTTTGCATCTTCTAGTGAAGTGCTTGTTGATAACAATTCAAATTTTACATATCAAAGTATGATTAACTTTACAATTAGTGTTAAACTTTAATATCAAATCCTTAAAGTAACTCTAGGATTCAGACTTGTTGATCTAAATGACTTTATTCTTAATTCACTGACAGCTTAGTGCTTACCAATCAGGTCTTCTATAGCAGCATGTATATGTGACACAGAAATACAGTTGTCATGTGGTACCCTGTCTCTATCGTATATATGCTCTAGGCTTTTCATTGCTGCAGTCTTCGTACTATGTAACTGTTCAGAGGGGAGAACCATACTATGTCTTAGTTAAGCATAAAAGTATAATTTGTGGGGTTGATGCCAGAAAGTTTAAAGCCACATTAAAATATATATGGTTTTGGTATATTCTGGCATTAGCCCTACAAAGTATAATAAAGTTATTTTCTTGAAAAAAATATCAAGCAGCATCAATGGACAAACAAATGTTTGTGTGAAATTTTGGATTATGGCAGAAATCATTGTACTGTTAGAATTATTTATTTTGCTGAATTTATTTTAATTGAAAAGAAATGATTTTCAAATTTTAGTCTGATGTAACATGCTCATTCCAATAATACTGGTACTTCCATACTTTTGTGAAATCTTGAAGAATGCTACGACTCCATTTTTTCATCTTCAGTAAAAGCTGGCTTTTTGTCATTTTGGTGTTTCTCATTTATCAGGCTTTGGAAGTAATCATTTTGTAATCACTACTTATATGCAAAAACTTATTCTATACATTTGTCTTGTAATCCCTTTAAACTATTAAAGCTGTCTTAGCCTGGGGCTGGATTACAGAAGCATCTTGAGTTAAAATTGTAACTTTTCCTTAAATTCTATTTGGGAAGTGATTTATTCCACAGGTACAAAGTGTTTTGCTGAATGTTAATTCTGTAATTAAAATATTGAAGTTTTCAAATTGGAAATGTCATTTTAAAGCAATTGTTTATTTCAAGAAATATGAATGTTACACACATTTTGTTTTTAAATATTCTCAAAATGTTTCTGTTATAAAGCCCCTGTTGAGCCACATACAGGATCTTCCTTTGCCATAGACTTTGTGATTATGTAGGAAGGACATAGGACAGACAAAATAGCTTATAAATATTCTTTGATATTGAGTTGATGTCATTGCTTAAGGTCGATGACTTTCGTTGAGAAAATTTAATATTTTACTGATTCAGTTGTTATGATTGTTATTTAGCGCTATAATCATGTCACAAAATGTTGTGTACCATAGAAAATTAAATAAAATATATGTACAATGGTATGTCGTGTTGTTAATCGAGTGGACTGCTTATTAGAGGTAAACTAGCCAGGTTTTAAAAAGGGCAAGGAGCTGCTGTGGAGAACTGAAATGAGAATTTGGCAGAAAATGTTGGATACTGTGTTTATATGAAGTAGTTTGAGGTTTCAACTGCCATACCAGGTTTTCAAAAAGTGAAAGGACATCTTTCATTGGTTTGTGTTTGTGGCCTCAGTGTCAAGGTCATTTACTTTAAAACAGAAAAATGGTTGAAATTTTGGCCAAACATATTGTGACCAAAGGTATATAGGACCTGTCATGGGATTGTGTTCGGGGCCCCTTGGGTCAAGGTAACTCACAAATGGAAATAATGAATCTGAAAGTCCTTAGTTTGGGTTGTCAAATTGTGACCTAACTTCGTATACAGGGAGAGTTTAAGGGGACCTTTTATGGGATTGAATTAGGGACCGCTAGGTTCAATGTCACCGTTAATAAAATAGAAAAACAGTGAAAACTGAATATTTTTAGTGACAGTTGAACTCTGTTGGCTTGAACTCGCTTGACTCAAATTCATCTTTGGCTCAAACTGAATATAAAGGACCAATTTCTATCAACTGAAGGTAATCATTCCAACTTGGTTTGAGTTTTTTGAAGCTTGAGGTATTTTGGAAGTTCAAGCCAAAGGGGTACGACTGTATCGTAACTTAACCTTGTAACTGTTTGTTCAATAGAATCATGCTTTCTACTAAGTCATATTTTAAGGAAATATATACTGGTACTCTAACCAATCCAGGGCTATTGAAATGTAATATTGACCTAATGGTTGGTTCATCAGACTCGCAAGTAAAACTTTTGTGTATATTTTTCTTATTTTGTGGTATAGATGATTACCGGGTATTATTTATGATACAATATTTTAACCCTTAACTTCCATTCCTTAAATGTACTGCCTTTCGGCATTTTTTATTTCACGACCTCATGACATGTTTGAATGCTCTGTGCTGTGCCAGGTGGTTGTTAAAAACTGCACATAGAAAGGATTCCAATCAGTATTTTGGAATGAAATTTTTAATACTACCTCACAATATATTGCACGACATGCTGTATTTGTTCTATTGTTTAGATTATTAATAGATGGAAATAATTTGCCCCTGTCCATGAGCTATACCAACAACCTAGTACTAGTTATTTTTTTCTTGTTTTTAAACAATAAAAATTTGATAATCATAAGCACTCCATGTCAGGAAAGGCAGAAAGATGCTTCTAAAACAGCCAGGGTCATCACCTTTCTAAAATTATCTTGTGGAATCCCTCCTTTAGTAGATTTCTATAAAATGAATGTACACTTTGGCATCTACAGACCAGTTCAATGAGGTAATGTCACTAATGAGTGTTGATTAAATTTGAATAATTTGTAAAATTATGATTTAGGGAGAAGATTTACTGATTTTTTATTTAAGAACTCGAATGAATTTATCAGACAAAATCAGACGTAAATAGTTAATGAGATAATTCATAGTGCCAATATTAAGAAAGTTGCTTCCCCGGGCAATATATTTTGTATTTTTTTGAGAGTGCAATATGCAAGCCCTCCTTAATGAAACAACCGGACTTGTAAAAGCTGTTTGGATGAGAATGAAAAAAGTTCAGCCTGGCCTGTGGGATGTCCAATAGGTTTGTGCAGTTCAATTAAAATGCAGATGTACTGTGCAATGAAATAGCACATTAAAGACAGCCAAATTCCATCACAATGAATGCTTTCTTGGTAAATGAATAGACTGTTCTAAATATCCTATATGCTTTTGCTTTGTGAAAACAATCCATCACAGGAACCAAATATCGAAGTTCCACAAGATTTGGTAGTAATGTGCAGGTCAACAAAACTTGGTCCTGAACGCGAAATTAAAACAAAATTGATGAAAGATTTGGTAGACCAGTAGGTGTTGTGAGAATTATAATTAAGTTGATTTGTTGTGTGTTGTGTGTATGCATAAGAAGATGCCAAAGTTATTCAGTTTCAACCATTTTTCTCTTTAGTAACAGTGACCTTGACCCTAGGGCCCTATTCGCAATCCCATGAAAGGTCTCCATAAACTCTTCCTGTAGACCAAGTTTGGTCAAGATATGTCAACCCCAACTGAAATTATTCAGTTTCATAAGTGAGTTTGACGCTGCCGGCCGCCCGCCTGAACAACCACGTTCATCATTCTAATAACCAGGTTTCACTATAATGTGAAAACCTGGATAAAAATTATGACCAAGTTTCATGAGGATTGGGATTTTTTTTAATTAAGACTAAAATTTTAGCATTGACAACAAATTTACCATTCAGCTCACAATAAACAATTTGTATTATTTGTAAATGTTCAGTTCTATGATCCACCATTTATATATCTACCGGTATAAATATTTTAAATACAACAATCAAAGAACGCACAAACACACCTACAATTTTACCGTTCAGCTCACATTGAGCCATTTGTGTTATGTTTTTTCTGCTCAGTTTTATGTTCTACTGTTTATATATCTCTAAATAACTGAACACTCAAAGAACATCTTGTTTAACTTTGGCTTTAAAGCAATAATAATCCAATGCATATAATTATGATTAAATCCTAAAATATACACTCGTCAAGTTTTTTTTTGAAACAAAGTGTCAATAAATTTCGTCACAGATCTTGTCTTCTTTTTAGTGATGCTTTCTATTTCTATTAGTGAGTCAGTCTTTTGGGGAGCCTTTTGCACGTCAACATTCATTCTACTGTAAAACCTAAGAAAATTGAGAGTATTGTCTATATCGAGATTATATTCCTTGGCTAGAGCTACTGCAGAGTTTTTCTGCTGGTCTTCTAAATGTCTTTCCAAGATTGTATGAGCTTGAACCAAGGACATTTTCCCCTTTGGTATTTTTTTCACGTTGATGAAAGCGTCATCCGGGTCCTCAAAGTTTTTTCTGTTAGAGGGTAGGGGTCGGTCAGCAGAAGAACAAATCTGAAACAAGGTGAAAAAGGACTATGTAAAGAAATCTACCAAGATTTTATAACAATAAACAATAATATAATGATTTACACATCATGATTTTATTATTGACATGTCGGTCTACTATTATAGAATTAAGTATAGAATATTAAGCTTTCTTTTCAACTGTGTAGGGAAGTTTCCTTGTGCATGTATGGTATTCAATTACCATTCAACGCTAAGATCTATTAAAAAATTGTTTTTATTTATTTATTGACAATAGTTGGGTTGAAAAATAAACAAGCATTTTCAGTGAAAAGATATCCCCCGCCAACGATGGCTTGTTTGTGCTTGATGGCTTGTTTGTGCTTGAAGGTTAAAAAAAATCTCAGAAAGAATAAGATAAGCACATTGGTTTTACTGAGAAACGGCTGCAAACAATGATTTTTTAATAAATCAAGGGCAATAACTCTAAGGAAAATTGACCAATCCAAAAGAAAAATAGACAGGCATCATCACAGTATGTTGGTTCTTATTTATTCCAAGTGTCATGAAATTCTACCAGCTAGTTGCATAGAAAAGGCTGCAAACATGGATCTTTTAATAAATCAAGGGCAAATAACTCATATAGAAATTACACAATCCAAAATATAAATAAACAGGCATCATCGCAGTATGTTGGTTCATATTTATTTCAAGTTTCAAGAATTTCTACCAACTAGTAACTGAGAAATGGCTGTAAATGAGAGTTTTTCAAAATATCAAGGGCAATAACTCCAAGTACCGTACAATTGACCAATCAAAAAAAAAATGAACAGGCATCATCCCAGTATAGTAATTCATATTTATTTTAAGTTCCATGAAATTCTGCCAGCTAGTGACTGAGAAATGGCTGTGAATGTGCATTTTTAAAAAAATCAAGGGCAATAACTCCAAGGACAATTGACCAATCAAATTTTTTTTTGGACAGGCATCATTCCAGTATAGTGGTCCATATTTATTTTAAGTTTCATGAAATTATACCGGCTAGTTACTGAGAAAACGCAGGTGACGGACGGAAGGAAGGACGGACAGAAGGACGGACGGACGGACAACGCCATTTCAATATCCCCCTCCCTATTTCATAGGCGGGGGATAATAACTGAAATGAAATTGAACAAGTAATTCATTTAATAGGTAAGACTTATGTTTTACGATCATATTTTTTGCTGCATTTTTTGCTTGCAACACAACAACATTTATTCATTTCATTTAAATCTTGGGGACCATGTTTGGGTTTGGATCTTTTTTGAGTGATATCATTTTGCATTTTCTGAAAAGTATGTGCGGTAAATGAGTTGAATGAAACATCAATTTGCTGTGGCCAAACAAACTCTTAATTAACAAAATTTCTAACAAAACCCTTACATGTATATGAAATGAGTTATTTTCAATTTAATTAAACTATTTTCAATTTAATTAAACTACTATTTTAATGAGTATACGCAACTAAATCACAAATAAATTTACAAATAAATAGACAGGACTTGAAGAAATAACCAAAATTCAATATTTAAAAAATAAGTTACATAGATTGCCTTAAATAAGCCTATTGCTATTGTGAGCCATCTTGCTAACTTGCTGATATCTTAACAGTTGTAAATTCTGAAATTTTTAAGAAAAATAAATCAAAATTGTTGACTGACAGATGGACTGTCAGGGTGATAACTGAAGGGCCCTAAATATCTCTTTAAATAAATAAGACCAGGCTCTTGTTTAATTTCATGAAGTTTAGCAATAATAGCCAAGAACATATTCTTACTCTGGGCATGTCATATTCCATCTCCAGCTTTAGCTCGTTAACGCGGCCTATCAGCCTCGGGTCCTGCTTCTCTACCTCTTCTCGAACTTCAGGGTGGGCTGAAATAAAAATCAAGATACTTAAATACAATAGAAATACATTATTATACTTATTCGAATCTTATGTTTTGCAAGATTTTTTTATGAAAGAAAGTTACATCCTCAACAACTGACCTTGAATTTATATAAAATACCTTGTACTTGGGTTGGACTTGCTATCAAAAATTGTAAAAAATGCCTTTTAAAATACATAACCACTCAAGCTAACTTTTCTTTGATTTTAACTAGTATACAGAGTAAAATTTGAATATTTTCATCTCTGTAAAAAAATCCAATGTTGCATTTTAGCCACACAATTTCATTTCCATAGTTCTTACACATATTTTGACTTGTCTCATATGTTATGAATATCCATCTAGCCATAATGAATTACACTAATTACAAATTTAAATAATTGCAAGAGGAAATATTAATTGGTAGGAAAGTAACTCTTATGAAGAAAAGAGAAAATGGACAGAAATAATCTAAAATTTCAGGAATAACAACTCCCAAGAGTAATGATGATGACAAGTGCTATTGATAGCTGATATGACAAAGCTGACCTATTCAATCAACTAGATTCTAAGCTGTTGAGTTACGGTACCTATTTTTTTGTAAAATTAAAATATCCCTAACAGAAAATAACTAGAAGCGACGAAACCAGGTTTTTGTTATGGGCAATCAGAAATTATAGCCAAACCTTAAGTTTTTAACTTGCACTCAACAAATCAAGTACCTTGACCTTCTTCCCCACCCTCAAAAGCAAGTTCAATCTGCAGCTTCATATCAGCTATATTCACACTTAAATTCATCACTATCCATCAATTCTAACTAAGTTGTTGGGCAGAAACCATTTTTCTATTTTTAGGAACAGTGACCTTGACCCCACCTCCCAAGCTAGCTCTTCACATAAGCTACCTTCGCTCTAAGTTTCATCAATATCTATCAATGCTAACTTAAGTTATTGGGCAGAAACCATTTTTCTATTTTTAGTAACAGTGACCTTGACCCCACCTCCCTCAAAAGAAATTCCAAGCTTGCTCTTCACATAAGCTACTAGTACCTACACACAAAATTTCGTCAATATCTATCAATCCTAACTAAAGTTATTGGGCAGAAACCATTTTTCTTTTTTTAGTAACAGTGACCTTGACCTTAGCTCCACCCCTCTCAAAAGCAATCCCAAGCTAGCTCTGTACATAAGCTACCTACACACCAAGTTTTATCAATAGCTAGCTCTGTACATAAGCTACCTACACACCAAGTTTTATCAATATCTATCAATGCTAACTAAAGTTATTGAACAGAAACCAATGTTTGACGCCCGCCCAACGACAACCTCATTCTTATAACCCGGTTTTTGTTGCAAACCTGGTTAAAAATTCAACAACCTTGACTTAATTCATTTCACACTTTCTAATCTAATATTGTGTAAAAATAAGCACAAAACAAAAAATATTCCCACATAATAATACAAGTCACAGGGTAAGTGTCAGCCAACTGGCTAGTTTCAAGTTAAACTGTTAAGCATCTATATCAATATTATTCTTTTTTTTAAACTTCTAAACAAAGCGATCCCTGTGAATAAAGGAAGAAAAAAATTGTGCCAAAATTATATTGGCCAATCAAAACTTGTTTCAACCAAACGTAATAAGAAGCTCCAAAAATATAAAGACACAAGACAGAATCAGAGATTTGAGTCTGCGAGCCTGCACTGGTAATATGCTTTTTTCAGCTAGCTCAAATTCAGGATTAAATATAGCAGGGCTTGTTAAACATGTCGACAACAAGTTCTTTGATCAAAGCCCAATTTCGAAGACTGCTAACAAGGAAAGTAAGGATGGAAAATGTTCAAGTTATTTAAGGCCAACATAAGCTATATTGTCATAAAGCTTATTTTGAATTACGGACATTACGGACCATGGACATTACGGACCAGACAAAACGGACCATATTTTGGGACATTACGTACCATATCTGGGGACATTATGGACCATCTAGAGACACAAAACGGACAATGATTTATAATGTTATTAACATTTTTTTTAAATTAAAATATTCTCCCCATCGTCTTCATACTTTACTAAATATTGTTAACAATGTAGTGCAATAATAGTTATGAATTTAAATTGTTCTTTCTGGGATAAATAACCTCTAAGCAGTCCAACCTCTTTTGATATTGTTATTTATGCATGCATACACATGTATGTTTATTAATTTTCTCTTTCACTTATAATATATACTTAATATGCAATTAATTGATTAGAAATGTTTATGTCACGTGATACGTAATGTAAATTAAACTTATAATGTAACAAGAATCAATATGTTTACGTTATTTAAAAAAAAAATTGAATCCTTGTAAGAAAACAAACAAATATGACAATTCAAAGTTAATTTCAGAAAGCAATCGAGCAACTATAAGAAGACATAAATATATGCATTCACAAATGTACAATAGTTAAAACAAATGTAAGTAAAATAATAATCATGTCCCCTGATGTCCGCAAATATGGTACGTGATCAAGTTAAAACAACCTTTAAGTAAAATTGTAAAACATGGTCTGTAATGTCCCGAAATATGGTACGTTTTAATGTTAAAACGAACTGTGAGTTAAATTATAAATAACGGTCCGTAATGTCCCCAACTATGGTCCGTTATGTCTGGTCCATAATGTCCATGGTCTGTAATGTCCGTGACCCACTTATTTTCTTCCATGTCTGGCCTTTGTGTGATTTTTTTTTATTTATCAACTGCAATTGTCAAGAAACCAAAAAAAGCAGATACAATCAGGGACTGTAAATCTTTAACCAAGTTACTTAATAAAATAGAATGAAATATGACAGAACTATTAAATAATATAAATCCCATAATACATAATATAAATAAATTACTTAGAAGTTTAATAGATAATGAAGCGTCCGGTAAAGTCAAATAAATATTAAAATTGAACACCAGAACAACATCTTGAGATAGAGCCTACCGAAAACAGCGTAAATCAGGGAAAGCTGAAGATAGAAAGAGATTCCTTGACTTAAAGCATCTACTCAGAAAATCCATCGAAGTATCCTACCAAAGTTAACTTCAAGACATTCTCGACATTTCATTATAATGCATCTAAGGATCAAACCTACAAACCTAACACGAAAAAACTATTTACGCTTCTCAAGCATTCCAAACAAGATTCAGCCTCTGTTGCACCCTTACGTAAACAGAATTCGGTCCACCAGGACGACACAGCAAAAGCAACCGTCCTAAATGAGCAATTCCAATCAGTTTTTAGCCCAAAATCTCCCAATAGTCTCAGGTTCCTTTGTAACATGAAACGCCAAGACATCCCTAACACAGGCAAACCTCAAAATACAATGCCAGACATAACAGTCACAGCAAAGGGGATTGAGAAACTTCTATCAAACCTAAATCCCCAAAAAGCATCAGGCCCTGATCAGATGAAGCCTGTCATTCTGAAAAACCTTTCAACTTCACTATCACCAATTCTGAAACATCTCTTTCAAAAGTCTCTTGACTCTGGAATACTACCGCAAATTTGGAAGGATGCAAATGTGGCTCCTGTCTACAAAAAAGGGGAACGCTCAGACCTCGCTAACTTACTACAGGCCCATTTCCCTGACATGTATTCTGTGCAAACAACTAGAACACGGAGTCGCATCCTCTATTTCAAAACACCTCACTAAGCTCAATGCCTTTTATGAACTCCAACATGGCTTCTGGGAAAAACGCTCTTGCGAGTTCCAGCTCCTTATACTGGTAGATGATCTTGTCAAATCCCTCCATAACAAAAAGCAAACTGATCTAATTTTGCTTGACTTCAGCAAGGCTTTCTACAAAGTCAGTCACGAGAAACTTGCTCTCAAACTTTATGGCTATGGCATCAGAGGCCCTGCTCTAAAATGGATAAAGGGGTTTCTGGATAACAGACGTCAGACTGTTGTTGTCAATGGGTCCTCATCAGAACCCATACCTGTCTCATCTGGAGTCCCACAGGGATCTGTACTGGGGCCACTTCTCTTCTTAGTCTACATTAATGACCTTCCTCAGAATGTTCAATCCAAAGTCAGACTATTTGCTGATGATACTGCCATTTATTTATCTCTGTCAACAGCAGCACAATCAGAAAATCTCCAAAAAGATACATTTGAACATTGGAGTCATGAATGGGACATGGAATTTAACTCATTTAAGTGTCAAGTCGTTTACATAACAAGGGCCAAAAACCCAATTCCAACACAGTACACTCTTCACCATTGCTTACTAGAATCTGTATCCTCAGCAAAATATCTTGGTGTTGATCTGTCCTCAGATCTATCGTGAGACACACACATAAATCGCATCTCTAAGAAGGCAAACAACACGTTGGGCTTCCTGAGGAGGAACATTAAGGTACACTCTGAACCACTGAAATCTTCTGCCTACAAAGTTCTTGTCTGCCCACAGCTTGAATATTGCTCCACAGTTTGGTGTCCTTTCACTGATACCCACATATACCAACTTGAATCTGTCCAACGTAGGGCTGCCAGATGGGCAGAACATGACTATGGACAAACATCAAGTGTAACTAACATGTAGTCCATATAAACAGCCGCTTAAGAGTCTTTGACGATTTTTGTGTTGGCGACTCTACGTGTCCATACCCCACTTGTTGTTTTCCTAGCCAAGATCCCAGCGTCACTGCGTAAGATAAATATACTAATAGTGGCTAACCCAATATGGCAGTGAAAAGTTGACAGTAGCCGATCAGCGTCAGTTTTTCATGGAAAACTAAAGTTATAAGTAAAAGGTATTAACCAGTATATAATTAATGTGTCCCTTTTATGTGTTCTTTTAACAATTCAGTGTAGTTGTAGAATAATAGCTGAATATTTTTATATATTTTACATTGGTAAAAATAAATCAACTTGTGGCGTTATAGGGAACACAATAAATATCCAAATGTTAAAAAACGTTCCCTATACGTGCATTATTGTAGTTAAACTTACATGATGCAGCCTTAGAAGAATAGAACAAGCTGTCTCTTATGTACAAAATAACACATAACCTAATAGCAATACCTATCTCTGGCTACCTTACCCCACTGACAAGACCATCTTGACATTATCACAGCTCCTCTTACAGACTAATATCTGCCACCACCGACTACTACCTACCTACCTTTTGTCGTCTAGGGAACTTCTTTAGCCCTAAAAGGCTAGTAAATCCCTTTAAACTGCTTCGTCTGTAAGTTCTCCGCCTTCGGTATGACTTAATATACTTCAGAAGTATCAAACCGTTTGTTTTTCCAAAGTTTATCAAGACCTGCCTTGAAGGCATTCACAGATGTGGTGTTCACTAATTCATGTGGCAAATTATTCCAAGTTGAAACTATACGATTGCTGAAAGAATTTTGACGTAATGATTTCCTTGCTTTAGGTTTAAATAATTTCAAATTGTGTCCTCTGGTACCACTATTGTCAGCAAAGGTGAAAAATGTTGTCATACTAATGTCATCAATATTGTGTACTATTCTAAACACTTGAATCATGTCGAATCTTTTCCTTCTAAAGTCTAAAGATGGGAGGTTTAATTTTCGTAGGCGATCGTTGTAAGTCAATCCCCTCAAATCCGGAATTAATCTAGTTGCTCTTCTCTGAGCGTTTTCAATCATCTGTTTACACTTCTTTGTTATTGGGAAATATATCAGGTTTCCATAATCCAGATGCGATCTGACCAGTGATTTGTATAAGGTCAGGAATAGAGTATTGTCAATATGAGTAAACTTTCTTCTTATTACTACAAATTCTTTTTCTTATTACTACAAATTCTTTTTCTTGCCAAGAGCTGTCTTCCAATGGAACAACCTCCCACCCAACATAGTGGCCTGCCCTACCCTGGGGCAGTTCAATCAGGCTGTCTGCCAGATTGAACATGTATCGCCATGGCATAGGGATCTATCAAAACTATTTTTCCTTTATAAACTTTACCTGTACCTCCTTATTTAAATTTGTTTTTAAAAAGTACTGTTTCTTTCACAACTTTTACTAACATTCTTGCAGCTTGACGCACAAATGTCTAGGTCCCCAGTAGGGGTTTGACATTAATGGAAGATAGATAGAAGACTACTTTGAACCATACGGTTTATTTCTTTTAATTTGTTTGTTAAAAATGATTTCTTTCGGAATCTAAATACAAAGTTTGCTAGTCATTTACCTGTTGACTGCTTCTCAAACATTTTGTCGGTAGACTGATGTCTTGGAGCCGGTTTGGGCTCAGTCTTCTGTTTTTCTATGGCTTTCTGGGCTCTGCTTTCGAAATTGAAACTTTTAATAGGTCGCGCTACCTTTGAAGCTATTGACTTTGATGCTTGTCCTCCCATTTTGTTGCATAATTTCAGAGATTTCTGTCGAAGGGCAATGTGTTTGCCAATTTTACAAGTATTATTTTTTTGGTTTCAAAACATTCGGAGCTCCTCGGCCATTTTTTTTTCAAAAAATGTTTTTTTGTGTTTTTGTTTTCGATAAAATGGCCGAGGAGTTCCGAATGGTTTCAAAACTGGTTAAAATTACCGTAAAAACGGCAATATGAAGAACGGTCACTTTATTTTTTAGACTAATACCCTACATCACTTTTCTTAAACAAATGGAGAAAAAGATAATGAGATAAGCAGATTAATAATTTTAGAGCCAGCCACTTTTTAATTTCTTCCATGTCTGGCCTTTGAGTGATTTTTTAATTTATCTACTGCAATTTTCAAGAAACAGAAAACAACAGATAATTGTAAATCTTCAACCAAGTTACTTAATAAAATAGAATGAAATATGACAGAAATATTAAATAATTTAAATCCAATAATACATATAGTGAAACAAATATTGAAGTCTTTCTACATAAACGGCATCCATGCAAGAGTTGAAAAAAATGTACCCTCTAAATTACATAAATATAAAAAGAACTGCGTAACCGAAATATTAAACGATCTTTTAAAATAAAGCCAGACCATACAAACAGGCCAAGGAAACTGGATCATGGAGCAGGTTTAGACAATATTAAAAGGAATGCCAACGTACGCGAGTTGCACAGGGCTAACGCCTCGGTCCATATACACTTTCGGTGGCTTACTGGCCGGTCCTTATAATGTCATATGACCCTCAGTGGTGTGTTATATTTCTTAAATAACAAACATACATTTGACTGATAAATCTTTTACCACTTACTAAATAATGCAATTATTGAAAATATTAACTACTGATAACAATATTGTAACCGTGAAATTAATAGCAGAAAGCGCAAAAATATTAAATGATTGGTGAATGCTAAAATATTTACTATAGTCTCATAAGAGTAAAATACCGTGTTTTATGCTCATTTCTTTCAAATTAAACCCGATATCCTTCATAAGAACTATTGTTTTTGACATTTATTCATCCTTTTTGGAATAATAAAACAAAATTATCAATTGTAGTAAATCTGATCTGGGAGTAAGTGTGCATCTTTAAGAAGGCCTTTATTTTTTCATTCTATGTTTAATGAACCACCAGGATCCACTACTGTCGTAGATGGAGGGAAAACATTAAAACGAGAACAGCATGTTATATTTTTCGTCGAAGCAGGTGTTGCCTTTATATCGCACTTCAGGTTTCTTTGGTACTGCAGAAATTATGTTACAATATTTAAAAAGAAACGAGTAAAATCAGAGAAAAACAGTGATATTATAATTTGATTCACAATTGCCCTTTATTTTAAACGAGGTTGTTAGATATTCACCTTAAGCCTCACCCACTGAAACGCTAGTGTCTATTTCTATGACCTGTTGAACATTTTTATCTTTTAAATCACTTAAATGATACTGAACATTTTGCTAGGACAAGGGGGCCAGATACTTGAATTAAGCTTTATATAACACATTTAGAAGCTTCTCTTGACATTAGTTAAAACAATTTCGAGAATAATAGTCGGTTGATATTGTGAAAAAAATTGCACATTGGGTTATAATTTTAAAACTTTGTACACTTGCAGAAAATACGTATATGCTTGGAAATAGTTTAGAACCCATTCTAGATTCATCCAATATTGCTGCCAAAATTCAAAATGACCGCCATTACCATAATAATGATACAATATATAGCTTTGGTGCATCCTATAACCTGAATTAATGGGTTGTTTAGTGATATTTACTGATAATTAAGATATTGAAACTATTCAAAATGTTAAACAGATACTCATCGAAACAAGAAATTGTGTCGCCCTGCCAATCCAAATATCTTGAAAATGGTCAATTAACCGATTCTAACAGCAAATAACCATATACTTTCTATATTTCTGAAAACAATAAGTCTGTTTCATTTTTACGAGCAGTCCGCTAGTGCTCGGTTGACTCATAACACCAGCTCCTGGAGTCACAAGGCCCTTGACATTCTGTGAAATGGATCGCTGTTTCAACATGGTCTCGAGTGTTTATTTCCGTACAGGAGTCATATGTGGACGGGCGTTGTCATGGAAACCGTTGGGGAATCGCTGGTAGAGGTCCGGTGTATGTCATTAACCCTGAGAACCTCCTCTGGTGAATAAATTGATGCTCATGTCGACGAAATGTTAACAATTAACATCCAATAATGAATTGATTTGCAGTATTCCGGACGTTTTTGAACATAATAAGACTGTTTATTTCAATGTATATTGCTCTCGTCTCCGGTGTACCTTAAATTTACATGCTGCATCGATTACCTCAAATTCAAGGTCAAGGCCATTTCAAGTTCATGGAATAGATAGGCCACAAACATTGTTGCTAATGCATTTTGTGTGTATCCAATCTGGGATAACATAAATGTAAATTGAATATCTTTTTTATTTACATCAGCCTACCTTTTAAGAATCTCGAACATAATTTAGTAAACTACTGGTGTAATGGTTAGAGTAAGTACCCTCGCAGAATATAACCATTTTTTTATCCTAAGTGTCCACTAAATCAAATATGGCCAACACGTGGCATTGATTGGCTTTAGCTGGTCTTTATGGTTGCCAAAATGTGTAGAAATTTGGCACTGAAAAGGCCTAATGTGAAAAGCACAAGGCTTAAAATGAGCAAAATTGCCGCCAACATGTGGTCTAATGGGTACTGCATTTACTAAATAATAGCTGCGCATGAGCTTGTTGGCTTTGCATGGGCTGTATGGTTGCCAGAATGTGGAACATCTTGGAGTCTTAATTAGAGCTGCGTACTTGTTTCTTTGGCTGTAAAAAGCTTTATGGTTGCCAGAATTGTATTGCATATTTATCAGAAATGCACAGATTATTTTTTAGCTCTTAATGGTCGCCAGATTGTTATTGTTTACACAGTCTTCATTAGAGCTATACATAAATTTTTGGTTATGGTCTCAAAATGGGCTGTTTGGCAACCATCACATGTTTGGTACTGAGTATACTTAACTATAGCAGTACAAGGGTATGTTTTGCTCCAAATTGGACATATGGATGAAAATGTGTGTTTTTTTGCACCGCAAGCTTTTATTAGAAATGTACTGTTTGTTTTGCTCTGATTATGATTCATGGTTGCGAAACAGTGGTCAAATTGGCACTGGATCTACACATGTGTTTGTATTGCTCCTAATTTGCTTTATTGTAGTCAAAATTGAATTTTTTTAGAGAACTGGACTGACTTAAGTTAAAACCCATTGAGGTTTGTTTGTATATGCACGTCTTTACTGTTGTCACTAAAGGTTTCTGTGGTTAGAAATGTCGATTTTTATTTCTGCTCTGGTGCTTGCTTGACACATGATGGACTTAACTATAGATGCATTTGTGTTTAATTAGACTGATATGAATGTTGAAGATATTTTTACACTTCGTAAAAATTGCAGCAGAATTTGGATAAACTTGGTACTGAATTGACTAGAGAACCTATATATAATAAGATCAAGTACATTGTATAGCAAAACAAGTGTTATTTGGCACTTAATAGAGCTTAATAGGCTCTTTATTTTGGCACACTATGAACTGGCAACAAAACACAGTGGACTTGAGAACGTTCTATGGTAGCTGTATGGCAGACTTGGGTTGATGGAAGCCAAAACGAGTTTAAATGAGCTCTCTTGACGGAACTGCAATAGGGATTCAGAGGGCCGCTTGAGACCTTATTTGAAATTAGTAAATTATGAAATTCGAAGCACTCAGTGTACACGATTTGGCTATCTTCTATTTTTTTTTTTATTTTTTTTTATTTTTTTTTTTTTGGGGGGGGGGGCGGTGGGTGTGTGGTGTGTGTGTGGGGGGGGGGGGGTAGGTGCAGAGGTGGTTGGTTGGTATTGGAATAATTAAACATCCGGTTAGAAAACACTAGGTAAGTTTTAGAAGTGATGCTTGCGGCTGGATAGGATTAAAGGAAACTCACACAAATACTTTATATAAAGCTTGTTAAGCACCGTATGCTTTAAAGTAGGGATATTGTATCGTATGCTTGAATTTCAATGTTTGGGAAGAGATAACATGTAAATAAAACAGTTTAGTAAATTTACTTATGTTATGTCTTTTCAAATAAAAAGGAACAATCAAGAAGTAGCGCTGCAAATATTGGTCATATTCGCACTGTGACATTCAAATGATTTTGAACTTGGTTTTGAAATGCTTAAGTGCGTCATAAAACAGTTTTAATATTATAAGTTTCAAGTTTCAAGTTTTATTTATAATAAACCAGAAGGTCGTAGACCCATGAGGCATAAAGTGCACAATGGTGACAAATACAAATAATATGTTCCAATAGTTTATTTGAGTCTCATCAATACACCTGACAAAAACATAATAGATATAGCTTTTTAAAAAAATGAAGTTTTGCCCCTCATTACATGAGTTAAAGGAGACTATAGCATTAAACATACAATATAAATATATATACAACATTCAGGGTCGATATATTTTCAGCACACAGTATTGCACAAATGTAGAAACTTTAACCACTTAATTAAAATTAACTTTTAAGGATATTAACTTAGTTTTATAGAAATAATTGAAGTTTTAATACAGTATCGTTTTTTTTGGGGTTAAGTATATTTAATGCTTCCCCACATCAAATAATTGTATTATGCAAACAGATCTAGTGGTACGTAGCTTAATTATTAATGAATTTTGTATTGATATTGGTCTTGATCGATATTTTCCACAGTGGAAAGTACGGAATACCGCTAGGGCCATCGCCTATGAATGTGTTGATCTGAAACGCGATACTCGATAGTACGATGATGAAAACGCGAAATCACGAAACTACGACTTTCGCATTTTCACATCGTAATTTCGAGTTTTCATCATCATATTATAGCGTTTTCATCGTCGTACTGTCGTGTTTTCATCATCATACTATCGCGTTTTCAACATCGTACTGTCGTGTTTTCATCATCGTACTATCGCATTTTCATCATCGTACTGTCGTGTTTTCATCATCGTACTATCGCGTTTTCACCATCATACTGTCGCATTTTCATCATCGTACTGTCGCGTTTTCACCAACGTAGTTTCGTGATTTCGCGTTTTCATCATCGTACTATCGAGTATCGCGTTTCAGATCAACACATTCATATGCGATGTCCCTAACGGCATTCCGTAGGTAAGATAATCTTCATTCGCGGTTTAAAAGATATCTACTATGTTAGGCAGTCATTTTAACTATCAAGCCTATGTTGTTGGATACAATACAATGAAAAGAGAATAAGGATATAATGAACGTTGATCGAATTACAGCAGCGACACAATTTCTGGAAAAGAACAGTAAGATAATTATATTAAACTTAACATTTGTTATGTTTTTTTTATTTATTTATTTTATGCGGATATGATCATGATTCTTATTGAAATTATGTTTATCTGGTTTAGTTAAGTGGACTAATAGATTGGAATAACAGCAACAGCGACGACATAAATAACTTATTATTAACTACTAACTGTAAACAAATGAGTTCAAAACTGAAATGAATTACCTTCGTGGTCTGGCAATTTGTTCTTGTTAGGCTTAAAAAAAGTCTGTTTCGGGTAACCCGACCATACCTATAAAAATGCGCCGACCCTAACTATTTTTTTCCGTTTCTGAGCAAAAAAAACATTCGTTAGCGAATAGAGAGTTACAAAGGGCGGATAAATGCAGATTTTAATCAGAATTATTGTTTATATGATAAAACAAAGTCAGGCAATGACAGTAATGTAGGAAAGACTGCCATGTGCAAGAAAACACTCTGAACTTACGACAAATTTTGAGAAAAAAAATCTCTACCTACTCTACCTAGAAATTTTGGTAAGGTTACCCTAAACAATTTTTTTTTTGGCCTTATGATATGCGTTATATGTTTCCTTGTTTTGATATTATTCTTTGGATATAGTAACACATGAAATAGTCGCAGCAATTTATAAGAATCATCAACGCATAGCAATGTATAATAATTAATTCAGTCGAGCATTATACGTACGCAGATGACGTATTCTCTCTTTAAAGACAATTTGGGATTCCCGTGTTCGAAAATGGAAAAACCAATTCTTTAGTCAAACTGCGATCTAAAGCTACGTAAAACCATCGCAATTTAAAATAAGCATTCCTTTAATCATTTTTCATAATTGAAAGCATAATTCCTGCTAGTAATTTCCATATTTAACATCTATAATCCTTTTTTATGAAGTTCTCATTTACAAATATCAATTTCAGTCGCGTTAAGTGGAGTATCGTTAAGACTATCTGCGCATGTCATCTACTGGTTAAACCCAACTTTCATGTCAAGTTTGACAATAGGTCTAAGAATTGTGGAGTTATCACCCGGAAAAGCTTTTGTCTACTGGCAGACAGACGGACATATACCGGCCAACATTTGCGAAGCAATATACAGTACACTCAACGAGTTAGACCCTCTTTCCGTTTTCCTCCGCGGATTTTCGCTATCGCGGCCAACGCAACGAATTTATCGTCTGTCCGCGTTCCTCTGAGTTGGAATTTAAGGTCCTCAGAGGGTGATCAGTCGGCCGAAACGAACGCGGCGTTCCTCGGAGGGGTAACCTCCGCGAAACTCGGCGGACACTTGATAACAATCTACGCTAAAGTTATTTTTTTATTAAAGATTTCCATCGATAATGACGGCTTCAGTAAATTGCTATTATTCTCTGCCCGTTTTACATCAAGTTAGCTTACTTTAATAATGCAGTCGTATTTCACTATTTGCACATGCATCTTAAACATGTTTTTTTACTAATGACTGAATACATTGATAAACAAATTTCACCCAAAAAAGGCTAGGTTACTTATAACACTTTTTCGGAAAATCAGGAGGTCAAACACGTGTTCAAAGTTCACAGCGCATGGATGAAGCCTTCTTGCCTCGTTTTATGTGGAAAAATTCCCGAAAACGTCATAGCTATTTTTAACCACCAATAATAACAAGAGCTGTCACAGAGACAGCGCGCTCGACTATTACGCCGCTTTTTGGCGTATGGATTGAAAAGTTTTGGCGAAACATGCATGGATCACTGTTAGATTAGACTTCAATGCAATAAAAGATGTGCTGAGATATTTACATAAATTGAATGGAAAATATTTGAGGTGGTACGCAAACTATAACGTAAATTCTAAGTCGAAAAAGGGGCATAATTTTGTCAAAATGCTTGATAGAGTTACTTCCTTCTGTGTACAGGGTGGGGGCATGATGGTGAACAAGTGCGCAAAGTTTCAAAGCCAGATGTCAATGGACTTTGAAAATATTTGAGGTAGTACGCAAACTTTAACATAAATTCTAAGTTCAAAAAGGGGCGTAATTTTGTCAAAATGCTTGATAGAGTTACTTCCTCCTGTGTACAGGTTGGGGCATGATGGTGAACAAGCGTGCAAAGTTTCAAAGCCAGATGTCAATGGACTTTGAAAATATTTGAGGTAGTACGCAAACTTTAACATAAATTCTAAGTTCAAAAAGGGGCATAATTTTGTCAAAAGGCTTGATAGAGTTACTTCCTTCTGTGTACAGGGTGGGGGCATGATGGTGAACAAGTGCGCAAAGTTTCAAAGCCAGATGTCAATGGACTTTGAAAATATTTGAGGTAGTACGCAAACTTTAACATAAATTTTAAGTTCAAAAAGGGGCATAATTTTGTCAAAATGCTTGATAGAGTTACTTCCTCCTGTGTACAGGTTGGGGCATGATTGTGAACAAACGTGCAAAGTTTCAAAGCCAGATGTCAATAGACTTTGAATATATTTGAGGTGGTACGCAAACTTTAAAGTAAATTCTAATTAAAAAAGGGGGCATAATTTTCTCAAAATGATTGATAGAGTTACCTCCTCCTGTGTACAGGGTGGGGGCATGATGTTGAACAAGTGTGCAAAGTTTCAAAGCCATATGTCAATATTTAAGGTGGAACACAAACTCTTACAAAAACTTTAACATAAGTGGTTACGCCGACGCCGACACCGACGCCGACGCTTGGGTGACTAGGATAGCTCTCCCTTATTCTTCGAATAGTCGAGTTAAAAAGTATATTCTATATAATGTATTGATCACGCGTGAAATGTCGCCTGCTTTATGATGCAATACAATTACTGGCAATTTATCAATGATTCAATGTTTACTATCAACAAGTCAAGACAATATTCAATTGGCGTTTTCGGACACAAATACAAATTAAACGCTGGTAAGAATCTTGTACGATTCATAATGTACATAAAGCATAAAAAAATAACTTCTTAACAAGAGTGATTTCTTGCTTATCTGATTAGACACGGAGTTCCGCCGAGGGACGATTTCCAACGCTATCTTTCATATTAAACTCGGCGGTAAACCAGCCACTCGGAGGAACTCGGGGGGATTTTAAGCGAGGGCAACAGTTTTACCCTCGGACGAAGTCCGCGATCATCGACTTTATCCCTCGGAGTGAGCGAGGAAAGTGGGTCTAACTCATTGAGTGTACGGTACTCCTCTTCTTTAAAAGGGACATAATAAATATACATTGATTAAACATTATTGTTAATTATGCTAATTTACTTACACTACATACAACATTAAGTACCATTTTGATATTTTTGAATGCTCATTTGGGCATGTACACGGGTTTTGATCTGACGATGAACATGAAACTACATAGTGATACTCCCTCCTATCAATTCTACATTAAAATAACCACGAGAAAATAAGCATGTTTTCACTGCACTAGGAATAAATATGTCAACAAAATAAATGTCAAGTTATCCAAGATTAATTTCACACTGTTTTTTGATGATTTACGTGCATTCCTGACTGCAGGTTTTTCCCATTTTCCCACACAGTTATTTCATATTGGCCTTACAAGGTCAGATCTTGAGTTCGGTCTTAATCGCTAGACACTATCTCTTTATATCCACAGAAATCACACTGGTGCAAATTTCACTGCAACACCTGCCAAAAAAAAAGGATATTATATTCTAACTGAACTCTGCATCAATATTCAATTATTTATTATTGGAATAAGAAAATGTCTTTGTTTTATGGATTTATATAAATTACCGGTAATGCCTTATCTGATCATGCTGGACTCTTTTGACACTGATGGTTAAAACAAACAAGAGCTGTCGTAAGACAGCGCGCTCGACTACGCCGCTTTGACTTAGAAGTGAATACAATAACAATGTAATATAAGCAAGTTTGGTGTCTTTATATCAAACCGTACTAAAATTATTCGATACATAAGTTGACTTTGATGCTGCCCTCCCACCAGCTTACCCGAACAATGACGCAAGTCATTCAAATAACTTTATTTCCCATTATAAAAATGTGGTTAAGAATAAACAAATATGCCTTTCAAAAGAAATTAAAAAAAATCAAAAAATCAAGGGCCATAATTTGTATTTAGGGTTAAAATGGAATTATGTTTCTTGTTGTAAGATGGTCCTAAATAATTTTGAATTTTATTAACTGCATTGAATGAACGGTATAGAAGTTTTTTTAAATAAAAATCCCAACTTGCTCTTTACTTTTACTTGCCTAAAACTTTAACCTAAGTCAATCAGGGGCCATAACTTGTATTAAGGATAATATGGAGTTATGTAACCTCATTGGGTGATGGTCCTGAACAATTGTGTAAAGTATTAATTCAATTGAATGAAGGGTATATAAGTTATTAATAAATATCACAACCTGCCCTAAAACTTTAACTTAAGTTCCATAGTCAATTAGGGGCAATCATTTGTATAAAAGATAATATGGAGTTATCTAACCTCATTATGTGATGGCTCTGAACAACTGTGTGAAGTATTAGGTCAATTGAATGAATGGTATTAGAGTTTTAAGTGAAAATCCCAACTTGCCCTAAAACTTTAACCTGCCCTAAAACTTTAACCTAAGTCAATCAGGGGCCATAACTTGTATTAAGGATAATATGGAGTTATGTAACCTCATTGTGTGATGGTCCTGAACAACTGTGTGAAGTATTAAGTCAATTGAATGAAGAGTATAGAAGTAATTAATAAATATCCCGACCTGCCCAAAAACTTTAACCTAAGTTCCATAGTCAATCATGGGCCATACTCTGTGTAAAGAATAATATGGAGTTATCTAACCTCATCATGCGATGACCCTGAACAACTGTGTGAAGTATTAAGTCAATTGAATGAAGGGTATTGGACTTATAAGTGAAAATCCCAACTTGCCCTAAAACTTTAACCGGACGCAAACGCCGACGCCGGGCGAGTAGTATAGCCAACCTGTTCTTCGAATAGTCGAGCTAAAAATAGGCATATGATTTGGGTACAGATTAAACATCGTTTTTTCAATTTTATTTTCTCAAATATACATGTACATCATACATATATTCATAAAGTATACAAAAGTCGTGTTCCAAATTCAATCATGAAGAAAATATTTTATTTTTTTCTGTTTTTGGGTGTTAGTTAAGAAAGTAAGAAATGTTAGATAGAAGAAGGCAAGAAAGCAATGTGGATGAAATTTACATTCTTACATTGGTGTAAACTTGCGGTATTCAAGAATTAAGCTTGTTAAGTACTATGATCCATCTATCAAGAAACGTATGCAATTTATTTTTGGCCATAGCTATTATCTTTTCAGATTGCAGTCTCTTTGAAAAATATGGAACAAAAGCCCCGAAGATAGGCGTACTTCCTTCACACTTTGATTTAAAGATAAAGTATTTTGCAAGAAGTATCACGAAGTTAATTGCATATTCATAATTTTCCATTTAAAGACTTAAAGTGACCTCACTGTAATTTATTGTCGAAATATCAACCTCAAATATGCTTGTAAGAAAGCGTGTTATTTTGTTCCAGGATATTTGGGTGGAATGGCATTCCCAAAACATATGTTTGTTCGAATCTATATACATTGAGCAAAAATCACAAAGACTGCAAGAACTAATATTGTATCGATAAAGTTTACTATTATCAGGCAGTATTCTAAGAAGTAATTTGTACTGAAGTGCTCTAAATTTGGTATCAATGCAAAGTTTGAATGATTAGGAATAAATATTTTTCCAATTTAGATCATTTACGCTTAGTTCTGCCTTCCTTATTTCTTCTTTTCCATTTTGCACTGGTTTTGGTTTAAAATGAGTTTCTGGTATACCAGCTTGCCTACTTTAGTATTTTCAGTCACCTTATTTAAAAAACGTTGGTACATTGTAATTCATTTCCTCTAATTTTACTTTTGATTTCCAATTTTGAGGAATACACTTCAAAAGCGTGTAATATTTCATGTAATCATGTTGGTTAATATCGTATAGTCTGTGTAGATCCTCAAAATTGTAAAACTGTTTTTGTTGAAAGTTATTCAGATGCTCAATGTATTGTACACCTTTGCTGTACCAATTCTTACAGAAACATGTGTCATCGTTTTGTTGTCTAATGTAACTATTGTTCCAAATAATTTCTTTCGCTATAAAGTTTACTTCTTTTCTAAATGTTACACTTGCCCATGATTTAATTATATCAAGAAGAAATTTCGATTTTATTTCAAGCCTATCAATTTTATTTGGGTCTAGATTACGTTTGAAAATAAAATCTTTTCCAAATCTAACCATCATATTTTCATATATTTTTACCCATTTTGAGTCTTTTTGAAACAGCATTCGTTTAACCCAACTTGATTTTATTGCACATTCGAATTTTAATATGTCTAGCATTTTTAAACCTCCATTTTCATAACTTTGTCTAATCTGATTTCTTGAAACTTTATCAGGTTTATTGTCCCATAAATATTTAAACATTTTTTGTTTAATATCATTTAAAAATGTATATGAGGGTTATTCTAGTACTGTTAATGGGTACAATAACTTTGGAATTACAAACGTTTTTCAGAACTGTTATTTTTCCTAAAAGCGAAAGATTCCATTTTTTCCATTTTTCTAAACAGGCTTCGAATTCCAGCATTTTATCTTTGAAATTCAATTCATTTATGACTTTTGAATTGTTACTGAATATAATTCATAGTGCCCGCGCTGTGTTCATGTTACATTCGAAATTGCTGTCGCAGAATCTTGTTTTGTTATCTTTCAGTGATCCTAGCCTTAAAATTGAGCACTTTGATTTGTTTAGAGTTAATCCTGATATACTTCCATAATTATCTAAAGTTTTAATAAGAGTGTCGAAGGATTTTTAGATCCATCTAAAATGAAACTAGCATCGTCCGCAAATAGAGTTTGTTTTAGGTCAATATTGTTTACCTTTATACCTTTGATATTCTCATTTTTACTGATTTTAATAGACAATAGTTCGATGCAACAAATGAATAAATACGGGGAATGAGGGCATCTTTGTCTCACACCTTTACGTATATAAAAGAACTCGGATAAAAAAACACGTTATTCGTAACACAACCTTTGGCATCTGAATAAAATAGTTGAACCCATTTTATTATATCGTTGCCGAAATTGAACTTTTTAAGGCATTTTGTTAGGAAATTGTGATCGAGGCTATCAAAGGTTTTATTAAAATCAGAAAAGAATATCAAACCTTTATTATTTTCATTTGTAAAATCAATTACTTCTTGAAGAATTCTGACATTTTCTCAAATATATCTCCCCTTGATAAAACCTGTCTGATCACAACTTATAATCTTCTGCAAGAATGGTTTTACTCTATTGGCAATTGACTTTGAAGCTATTTTATAATCTATATTAAGAAGCGAAATTGGTCTCCAATTGTTTATTTGAGTTATATCTTTATCTTTTTTCGGAAGAAGGGTTATACTACTTTGTTTTTGCAATTCTGTCAAACTTTCAATTTCTAATGAATAATTTAAAGACTTAACTAAGTATTTTTTTATTTCGTTCCAGAAAGTTTTATAAAATTCCGCTGTCAGACCATCCGACTTTTGTTATTTTTGATTGCGTTTAAAGCGTTAAACCATTCATATTCAGTAAGATCTTCCTGCCTATGGTCTTCATTTGAAAGACAGTTATTCTCATTTTGAAAGAAGGAGGTATTTTCTGGATATTCTATATAGTCATCCTTCTTATTATGTGATTCATAAAATGATTTTTCATCAGCTAGAACTAGATTATTTTATCTGATACAAGATTGCCATTAATGTTTAGCTGGTTGATTGTTTTTTGTTGTGATCGTTTTTTTTCTCTAAATTTGCAAAATACTTAGTATTTTCTTCAAACCCTTCGATCCATTCGGCTTTTGATATAATTAATATCCCTTTTATTTTTTCTTCGTTAAGTTTGTTGAATTTTTCATTTTCTTTGTTTAATTTATCTAGATTTTCATTTGTTTGTGAACTATGAAGGTCGGTTTCCTATTCTGCAATATTTTTTCTTCTTCTTTTAAATCATTATTTCTTGCAAAGACTGAATATTTTATAGAATTGTCCCTGATTCTTCCTTTAATAACCTCCCAGAGTGTATTAGGGTTCGATTTTCCGTTACATTCTACAATATCAATAATTGATTGCCGAATTTTACTTATATAAATTCCATCTGTTAATGAATTGTTGATTTTGAAATAGCCTGGTCCGCGGTTATCTTGATCTTCATTTAAGGCTAATGTTACAATTGATTAATTATAAATGTGTTATTTTATCATTAGACAACAACATTTGGCAACAATTTCCCCAGTTAAAAGGCGCCTAAATAATGCTTACATTTGTATATCTGCAGCTTAATCATTTGCATTTCTTTTGCCTCGATCATTTAAGTCAAATGAGTTAGACATGATAATGCATTAAAATTAAAAATATTTTTGGGCATCAATCTATAGTGTAAGCCTTCAATCGTGAAATAAATTTCTTCTCAACAGATGCTAAATTTATAAAAAAAAATATAAACCAAGATTTTGATTATGACATACCTGCATAGTTAGTGGTCTCCATAACTGCTCAGAAATGATCTCTATAACAAACAAAGTGCTGGTGAATGGCCGGGGAATAGTGCTGCTCCAATTAATAGCGCAATTCTTCCTACAGGCGACCCAGCTCCCAAATATGGTTTCTGTCATGGCTGTTATACTAGTATGTACCACACCCTTTTCTACTTTCCAGAGAATGAATCCTCCAATCTAAATTACAAATTTAAACATATGCACATGTAATGTTGTTAAAAACAAACCATTTAGGTGCCACAAAACTACAAAATTTTAGGTGAGAATTGAGCCAAATGAAATCATTTTTTGTCATTTAAAGCAGCACTCTCACAGATTAACCGTTTTTACAAATTTTGTATTTTTTGTCTTGGAATGACGTATTTTTGGCGTAAATATCTGCAAACCAGTGATATAAAACTGCGGACAAAATATTAGATTGCAGACTTTCATATTTCAGGTCGAAAACTCATGTTTTATTGCTTAAAGCTTTACTAACGGTTTAAGAAAAATGCATAAAACATCAAATCTGGAACTTAAATATAAAAAAAATATTTGATTTATTTTCAGCAATCTTATATGAATAATTTACATGTATTTTTGAATAAATTGACTCATTCCAAGACAAAAAAATAATAAAGTTGTCAAAACATTCAAATTGTGACTAAGAGTGCTGCACTCTCAGTCACAGATTGAAGGTTTTGACAACTTTTTTTACTTTTTAATGAGAATTTTGGCATTGAACATCATCTTTTGACCGTATTAAAATAAGAAAACTAATATTTTCAGTTGTCTTTTTTGACTGAATTAATATAAGAAAACAGCTTTCCACTTTTTCCAGTTGTATGTTATGGCCAGTGTTCAGAAATCGCATAAAAATAATTCATTCCAAGACCAAGAAATGAAAAAAAAGTTGTTAAACGGTCAAACTGTGAGAGTGCATCTTAAACATTTAAAGTAATATGCATTATCAGCCAAGTGCAGACCTATTCGAATCCTGGCTTAACACAACCAGTTCATTCATCAGCTTTACTGATTCAAACCAGGCACATTTATATTGGTAGACTAGCATTTTACCATTCTGTGCTGGCCAATAAAGTTCTCAATTGAATAAGTATTCAAAATGTATATAGTTATATACAATTGTTCATTTTATTTCCCAACTCTGTTTCAACTGAACTTCCAAAATGAATGAGACATTTCAAAAATAATTAAAATATCTCAGCAAATACCTGCATTTATGTGTTTCTTGTGCAATCTGTCAGCTTTGGTAGGCTAAGGTTTCATTTTGTCCATCTCTATACTTATAATCTACTAGTCTGATGTATTGCCATCCGATTTTTAAGTCAGGTTAGGCAGCCATTCAAGCTTTGTTCCAGTTGATTGTATCAGATGATGTTAACAATACTAGCATTGTAGCTAGGCACTTCTCGATTTGAAAGTTTACAAAAGAACATGGCCGGTAATATTTAATATAAAAAAGATAATTGTCAACCCCTGGATGATGGGTTCTAAAGTAAACCTGTGAGAAAAGGTGCTACTGGTATGGTGCTTAAACCCACGACCATGTGAACACTTGCATGGAGATCTATTAAACTGAGCTAACCGGGTAACTGATTTTTAGGCAGTTCCCACCTTGGCTCTACAATTGACTGAGGCGTTATAAAGACAATAAATCAAACACTTGAAAACACTAGTCCAAATAATACTAACTTGACTGATCTTTTTAAAAATTTGAAATGGCCTATCCTTCACATACATTTTTTTTTGTACAAAAAGCGGGAAGTTAATCCAATCAGGATTCTAGGTTATAGCATCTTGCGACTATAAAATGTCATTAAAAGAAGAAATATTATCAGATAATGATATAAAATATGAGTTATGTACACACTAAAAATAAAATTAGACGAATTATTATGAGTTTGATGAGTGTTTTTCTTCATTTTATACCGTCAAAACATAATGATATAAACGGGTATACATGAAGAGCACCGCAAGGCTGCAGTGCATAGATTTACAACAATTGGAGCCTTTTGGCCATGGCCGAGTTGTTACGATTATATATATATAAGGTGACTGGTCTATCTCGAAGTTTACTTGAGATGATGGAGTTGTTATGCTAGGTAAAATGGTTGTGTTTAAATGCATTAAATGCTTGTTTTGTGAGAAAAGTCTAAAAGCACTTGCATGGTAAAAACTAAAATACAAATATAAACCTTAATATCTATTTCAAACATATAATACTTATCTAACTACAATTACAATATAGTTTAACCTCCACTCTGTTTTGCACAAATCTGATTAGACGTAAGGGATTGGAAGAATCCCAAATAACACATCTTTTCTTTTTTTAATATTGAAGCACATGTTCTTTTTTGATGGTTGAGATATTTCATGTTAAACAACAATTAAAAATGCAAAATAGTTTTAGTGAATAATCAAATCTGACTTGAAAGTAACATGGAGATGTTGTAGTGAAGGATTTGCCGTATCATTTTTTTTTAAATCGTGAAAAAGTCTGTCAATGTACAAATATTTGGACTAAGAGATTTAGATCACCTATGCAGGCCGTCAACCAAGTTTTAGTTTTTTTCTGTTACGAATCTCAGGACAATTATTTAAAAAAATATTTACTCTTTGATATCATAATTGTAAAAACAAGAGGCCCAAAATGGCCTATGCTCTACTGGCATGGCTCTTGTGGTAATTTTCAATCCAGAGCATGCAGGTATGAGGCAACAAATATATAGTTCACTTTTTGTGTTTGGGCATAATTTGAACAACCATAGGAGTGGACCACTAAATATAGCCTTATTCAAAATAGCATGGATCTGCATCGCTGTTTCAGACAAAAAGGTTTTTAACATTTCCCAATTTAAGTATACCAAACCCTTGAACCCTGGGTATGGTCAGTTATGACCCAAGGGACATACTTTGAACAAACATATACAAGCAATTGTGACTTTACAAGTAAACTTGACTAAAAATAGACTTATGTTGACTTGGCTAGAAATAGACTTAGCTAAAAATGACATATTTTTTTATACTTTCAAGACCCATAGTCTAAGCATGCATGAGCGGATCTGGCTGGTTTTCAAAAGGAACCAAGCTTTAATTGAAATCTAAATACTGTACAAGTTTCAATGAGATACAATCAAAACTGAAGACTGTATCATATTCACAAGCAATTGTTTACTGACGCAAATACATTTTTATACTTTCAAGGCCCATAATCTAGGCATGAATGGGCAAGAAATTGTTTACAGACGCACAGACGCACAAACATCATACACATTACCATCCAATAAGCTCTTCTGGCCTTTGACCTCTGGTTTCGAACCGGGGTCCCCAAAATTGCAGTCCAGTGTTGTATTCACTGTGCTAAGAAGGCTTATCCTTAACGGTTGGAATATTTCAGCTATATACCTAACTTGGTAATATCACGTGATAACATCGACTAGCCAATCACGCATAAGTAAAATATTCTACTAGGTAGACATACCTATTAATCTTTTTTAATGGAAAAATACCAAAAAACTGCGAAGTTTCAATGCATGTTAAACATCGATACCAAGTTTATGTCAGTTTTCGACAATTTTTTTTTTTTTGCTATTTCATCATACGGAGTACAGCTCCTTTTAACCTCTCCATCAAGGCAGACTATGCTGCAGCAACACAACTGCGGTCATCAAAGTGGACACCTTTAAGCTTTGATGTTTGGTATACTCTTCATCAAAGGTGTTCAAATGGATAACAATGTGTGTACAACAGCAATTCTGAATGGTGGTGATGGTTTAGAGGATAAAGAAAGTCTTAAACTGTAAATAAACAATATCTAACGGCAGTATTAATCCTTTGAATGATTTCAAATATATCCCAGCACCACTTTTTAAGAAAAATATAATAAAAAATCCAAAATATAGGAAATATAGGAGGTTTTGAAAAATATAGGAAATTTCGCAAAAATATAGGAAAATATAGGAATTGTTTGACGGCCTGTAGCCTATGATAATTCACATTTTTAAGCTACTGTTTCTCTTGACAATGATACCGGTGTTAATGTGTACATACCCGGCCTCTGCATCTATGAGCCAAGTATTTTGTTTGTAGCTTACGACGAAGTTATAATTTTCAGCCTGAATTGGTCTTTGTTTACATTTTCGCCGGGCGAACATTCTTCACTTGTTTAATATTACAGTCAGGGATTCTAAACTTTTGGAACCTCAATCGGTCCGGACCCGGCGACCCCCCTCCCCCCCCCCCCCCCCCCCCTCAAAAAAGAAAGACATGTTCAAAGTTCGGATTATATAGAAATGTCACACATTTTCGCGACGTCTTTTCTGTCAATATTTTTTCGCAATGTGGCAATTCGTAAGAGGGCTCTAGAGCCAGCATAGCCAATTCAGATAGTCATTGATACAAGCTCAATTCATATGAGATTCTCATCTAGTTCTGTGGAGTTTCTAACAAGAACGACTGCGATCGTAATTAACTGTGGCCTGCGGGAAGTGGGCAGACGACAAAAAGTGAAACAGTATTATGATTTATTTGCTTAATGCTTCTACAGTGGGTCAACATTCAACTGATAATCTTGAATAATAATATATATCTAGATTTATTTTGGGGGTTCAAGCTTTAAGTGTGATATCGACAGCGATTTTTTCATTACTGCGAATTAAAATGACTTAAGCGGGGCACTCAGCTGTCGCTGTTGATATCCTATATATGACTGACAAGGTTAATTAATTCGGATTTTTAATGCTCTCGTGGATTAACAATGACAAATGCATTTATCTTTAAAACCGTTTTTAACCAGTATTGGTTCTTTATTACAATTTAAATTTAACAGTTTGGTAATTAACAAACGTATATATCATGTAATGATCGACGACGAAATATATTTTGCCATGTGAAAATATAGACCGATTTTAACACTTAATCAGGATAGCTGCAAGCACATAATTAACACACAGTTTGTATAATTGTGTCTTCTGCGACCTACCACTACACGTGATTGGACCGATTGCAAGCGTGTGCTAATTATCAGATAGGCTATAGAGTGATCAGCGTAGCGGAAAAAGCAAGGCTCTAGAGTGATCAGCGTAGTGATGGTAACTAAGACACTTATATGACCTATTGGGGGTAGTTTTGAATGGTTGAATGACCCATGAATGTTTGTGTATAACAATTTCTACAACTTTTACTGACTTAGTCGTTTTGGACCGAAATTATAAAAAAATGAGAAAATTTCGGACCTGGCTTGGTCAAAATCGGTCCAGACCGGCAAATTTTTAGAACCCCTGATTACAGCATACTTATTTTGTCAAATCTCATTTATTATGTTTAAGGCAATGTATTATATGGCTGATATACATGTTCATGTTAATGTAAAATATAATTTTGGCTAGTTTAACTGATTTATAATGACTTTAATGACCCTTTGTCATCAAGCCACTGTGGATGCACCTTCGTGTCCGAAATCGATAACTTCCTGGCAGCTCATTTCTGGATTTAACATCTTTAGACGCATACATTGATGCCATTTTTGCTTCGACTGATGTTGAAGCAATAACACTAAATTCGGGTCGTTTTTTTGTAGAGGAATACTTTCGAAGTAACATTTAGTTTTATTTCCGCATAATCGACGCCATATTGTATGACTTTAAAAACTACACCCTATAGTACAGAATAACAATAGGCAGAAGGTTACACACCACCATTGTCATTTCCTCTATAATTCAATGTGAAATGATTATTTATTTTTAGACAACATTAAAAGGCATTTCGAGCGAATGCAGACTATGATAAACATATATATTCTTAAAGAACAAGCTTTAAATTACCTTTTAAGCCAATACAAGGGGGGGGGGGTTCAAATTATTCCTAAGAAAAATATCTCCACTTGAAAAACAATCTCTAAAAATTGCGTAATCCGCCATGACAGTTCTTCCAAAATGACCTTTCAACTATAGGGCAGCAGTTTATGCTTAAATCTCTATTCTAAATGACAAATCAAGCAATAATAGATACTCTAGGTATAAAAGTTTCAGGAATAATGATATTTTTGATTTACAGTGTATTGAGAATGTGAAAACATGTCTATCAGTCATAAAAAAACATTATGTTTTATTGAGAATTTTCCACACAACGGAAGTACATATGACGCAATGGTGACGTCATACCATAACGTTGACACACTAGACTGGCACCCTACGTTACTTTTTGGTAAAAAGCTGTTTGAAGAAAAGAGAATGAGGTTACCAGTCTATGACACACTGGGATAGTTATAATCCGAATAACTTACTCAAACAAATTCATTAGTTCGATTAATGCGTATGATTTATTTCTTAATAGCTTTCATTCATAAAATATGTTCTTTGCCGGGTCAGTCTTGAATGCCGGGATATGTGTGACGTCACACGGGATGCAAACGTGTGGCGTACATGTAGCTTACTATTGGTTGTAGGGTAAAATGACTTCGCATGTAAATGCTATATTTTCATTATTTTGTTCAATAAAACTCATCAAATTGCAAGTACAACTATACTTAGAGTAACATGCAATGTTTTGTCATAAAAATAACGCGTTAAATACACATAAGTAAGTACTTGACGCCCCACATTCACGTAAGTAGTTCTGTTGCTACGCATGTGGTGTGTATTAATATATTCATGTTCAATATGTCGTGTCAGGCGACTAGTCGCGTTTCTGAAAACCCGCTCTCTAAAGACTGTCGGCTTGCAGCCGATAGTCTAAACATATCCATGCTGAAGTCCCTATATGCAAATGTTAAGGCGTGTGTTAAAGATATGAATGATATATTATATTTTAAAAATTTATATATCTCTTGGAGTGAAACAAGGGGAACCTCTATCTCCTCTTTTATCTATTTTTGTTTTTAACGACATTCGAGAATCTTTAGATTTTGAAAATCTTACCAATACTGATATATCAAAGCTGTATCTATTTATAATACTGATTGGAGATGTTCACAACCGACCCTTAATGCCATTAAGCCTTGCTTGATGCAATACATAATACTCACGCAAGTTGGGTCTTAAAATTAATGTCGAAAAACTAAAATATGTAAAATTTGAAACAATTGAATCGTTTTGTTTTGTTCATAAATACTAAATAATGATGCTGTCGAAACAGTGGATAGGTTCTGTTATTGGGTATAAAATTCAATTTCAATGGGAGTTTTGTTAACGCAATTAATGTACTGAAGGTCAAGCCTTTTAGGCATATAATCACTTATATCAATTTTTGGGAGAGTTAAACTTGACGTTAACACGAAACTTCATTGTTTGACGCTACGATGCTCATATCCGTATGTATGGTTGTGAGCGTTGGGATATCTATGACATAAAATAAGTGGATAAATTCCAACTTAGATGTTGTAAACGCATTCGTGGGGATCGCTCTCAAACTTCTAATGCTGCTGTACTTGGGGCAATAGGACGATTTCCATTATCATTGTTTAATAAAATCAGGGCACTTAAATTTTGTTGCAAGATCAAATATTCGCCAACCTTTCTGAAAAACAATATATATTCTGAATAAGTTAATGATGTTAGTTTTGTTAACTGCAATGCTTAGTATAACTGCTCTAAATCTGAAAAGAATGCAAAGCATGTCGACATAAATATCATATATTCTTTTTTTTCACTATAAATTTTGCACAATATACATAAGAATATAAATTGCGTCAGCTGTTAGACAAATTTTTCAAAATCCAAATTGCGCAAGTAAAATAGCATCATCAGATTCACAAAATGACTCGATGGTCGTATTATTTTTTTTGTAAATACTTTTGAAACACAACAAACAAGTGTAACATAACATTTTAAATGAAGAGGAATAATAACACCTTATGTCCACATTCCTCGTAAAGCAACCGAACAATGAAATGCTATTGAATATATCACAAAAGTGATTTGGTAATATGTCAACACATTAATTAAAGTACTCGTTTAAAATACTATTTATTTGTCCATAAATTCTCAATATTCTTCACTATGTCGATAAGCTAAGTGAACATGCTTTGTATTTTCTATTCCCTTTGTTGAACAGACAATGGTAATTGAACCTCAGATGTACATATACCATGTCTTTTCTTTTCGCTCGTGTTGAAAAGGCAATGGAAAGGAAGCTCATATATCGTACCCTATTCTAATATGTCTCTATCGTGATTATTAAATAATAATTTACCAATTCCTTCCTTATGAGAAAATGTAATATTGTGTTAGCATACTGTTAGATAAACTATCGTCACTTATCCTCTCTTGCATACATTGAATATGTAATTATTTAGAATACAGGGCAATTTATGTAGATATAATATATGTAAAGTCAAGTTGTATACTAATATTTATGGAAATTAGATCCTGTAAGTCAAATCAATGTGTATGATAATGTTAATGTAACTGTACTTACTTGTTAAATAAGCATGTCTGCATTAATCGAAACTTAGACTATCTTACCTAAAAATGTGCTACTTTTTGATAATTAACCGAACAACAAAAAAGCGCTTTCTACGTATATGACGTAAACCATTCCTTTATGTAAACCTAATCTATTAATATTTATAGAATACTTACTTCCTTTTTTTAAGAAAAAAGATAATTTGTATCAATCATTATTGTTCATATGGATATCACTATATGTACTATTGATGTCAGAGGACTTGGTAATAAAGAAAAAAGAATGCCAATATTCCAATGGTTAAAAGGACGAAATTCGATTTTCTATCTTTAACAAGAAGTACATTTTCATGATAAATACAAAGATCAGTGGGAAAAAGAATGGAAAGGGCTCTGTTTTTAGTGGTGTATCGACAAACAATAAAAGGTGTTGGAATTCTTATACATCCAAACTATACTTGGTGAAATTAAAACGTATCAAAACAATACAGGAAGAATATTGAAAATTGAACTCTCAATCAACTCTAAAGAGTTTAGTATTATTAATATATACGGACCTAACACAGACGATATAAAAGTTTATAAAAATCTTCACGACATTATACATAATAACTTTGACGAACGTATAATAATAGGTGGCGATTTTAACACTACTATTGGTTTTAGACAAGAAGAACGGCAACCAAAATAGACGTCGGACGTTTATGAAAAGTATGAGTGAAACATTTAATTAAATTGACATATGGCGTATAAAACACACCGACAAAAACAATTAACATGACACTCAAACTCAAAACCAAGTTTACATTGTCGATAAGATTATTTTTAATATCGGATTTCATTCAAAATCTTTTTACTGATTGTCGTATATTTGATAGTTTACGACCTTGTTCAATCGAAAACAAAAGAGGACCATGATATTTTAAATAAAACAATAGCTTACTGTTCATGTCTGACTTTAAAGAAATAATTAAAAATATAATCACACATACTTTGAATACAAATGAAGACGCACTCCCAGAAACTTTAAAAAGTGACTCGAGCGAGGAAAGACACAACTTTTAAAGAATAGCCAAAACTATCATCATCCAATGACAAAGGATGTTGCTAAAAGTCAAGCCAATACATGGCCAATGAAATCGAGACGATTAATCCGGACGCAGGGGACGCTGGCCCTAAATATATCATTGTCTGGCTAAATCTAAATTATCAGTTAAGCCAGGCATTCTGTATACTTTACAATTTAAAGTTTCGCAAACATCTTTAGACTTAGTTATTGGTTATCAAGAAATATAATTCAACTGACTTATTGATAATAACAATTCTACACGCATTGTATACTATAATATAAAGTTTGACAACACTCTTTGAAAAGAGTAATAAATGTCATGAAATAATTCGGCTTAAGATTTGGCATCCCTTTAAGACAACACAGCCTAACTGATTATCAAATTTTCTGTTGTACTTCAAGCGCCAAATTGTATGTTTCTAGAGGACAAAATATTCTAAAATATGAAGCATGAAAAAACTAATGATATTTGGTAAAACGTCATTACACAAAAACGAAACATTATTTTACAGCATAACACTATTCCTCTCTCTTGTTTTTACTTTATTCCCGAGTTGTAAGACACGGGGAATGCACAACATATGTAAATATAAAAATGCCCAAAACACCACCATTTTGACTAATTGTGTTTATTATCTCTTATGGATTAATTTGAGCTTCTATGGTTTTTAACAAAAATGTTTACGAACAATTTCTGTTATGTCGAACATAAAGTGGCATTTTACCTACAGGTTTAATTAAAGCTGTCCAAAGAGCAAAGATGCATTTAAACATTACACGTGATATACATAATACATAATACACAAGTGTCTTTTGTAGATGCAACAGTCCAAAATATTTGTAAAGCAATAGTATTATCTGGTTCAATGGAATTAACAGATATCCATGTTTGGCATACAAATTGACTGAGTATAAAGAATGCATGATATGACGAATTCGTTTAGCTGCTAGAGGATCAACTCTAACAGTGGATCGTGCATTATTCTTTTGATAAGTTAATTTATTTTCCAAATGAAAATCATCCCAGTCAAATGATAAAATGGGTGTCCACAGTTCTTGAATTGAAATGCATTAAATGTTCTGTTGAAAATATATAGAATAATAGACACAAAGACACATGAAAATCCATTTTGTGAGCTCAAGAACAATTTGAGGTGATCTATTCCTGAGTCTTCATGTACATGTTTTAACTAACAGAACCGTCACAATCACAAATGACATAATCACAAAAGCTAAAATGTAATGATGTAAAGTGAAGCAAAGTTGTTCCCAAACATAATTTGATGGCGTGGGTGTGGTTTCAGGCTTATTATATATGAAAGAAGGTACAGTGGCAGTTTAAACTTTTTGTACACCTGTATTTCGTAGAACAGACACTAACATTATGTGTTTTCTAAGTTTAAGATATATTAAGATTAAAGCAATCAGACAAAAAGCAGCAATGGATGTCGTACAATGCAAGAGAATGTTATCTGTTGAGGGCCAGTTATCTTCAAGAATAATATTCCCCGTCAACAATGGATCGGTTAAAGATTGAAACGCCATGGCATCAGTTTTAGCCGACTGTACCATCTTTTCCGGAGGTGTGCCTTTCTGTCATCGGCAATTATATTTTGCATCGTATGATTATAGATGTTGAATTGAGGCACAATCACAGAGAATGGATTTTCAAATAAAGAATTACTATCAATATTTTGTAATTATGTATCATTAAACAATTGTTGGAGCAATGCTAAATTAACGGGATGCAACCTGCTAGTTGTGTTTTGATTACATGTAGATAATCTTTGAATAAGATAAATGGTATAGACTCTGAACATTCACATGGCACATGTTTAATACATAAGTTACAGCCTATAACAATTCTCTGGCCAGTTCAAATTCAACAATATCTATATACCACCATCGTTGTGAGAGATAATGGCAAAATCTCAGATGATAAATGGCTAAGGCCACAACAAATTGATCATTTGTTCTACAGATTTTGCCCCAAAAAAGTAGGAGCGAGCGAGCGAAAAAAAATTAAAATATTTATTTTTAAATTTAAGGCAATTCAGAGGCGAGCGCAAGGCGAAAAATTATTATTTTTTAATTTTTTATTTCTTACCAAATTTATCATGCAATATGTCAAGAAAAGCTTTTTAATTGCAAACATAGGTTCTTAGTTTAAATATAAATGAAAAGGTTTTGATTGTATCACATGAAAATCTGTCTCAATATATAACAAATGGCAATAAGATCCAGTGCTTTACTATTAACTTCAATTTAAACCTGGATATATTATAAAGACAACATTCCTCATAGTAACGTGCAATTATTCGAAGACCAATAAGAAAACTATTTTATTCATTCCGTAACTTACTATCACAAAAAAAAAACATTTCAGACTAGTAAGAGTAATTCATCATTTGAGCATTTCCAAATATTGGGTCAGGTCTATATTTGAACCTCTTGAAGCAAATGATAAAATTGTAGTGACTTGACATTGCAGAAGATCGCAAATGTAAATAACACAGAGAACATTTCTAAAAAATGACACTGCGGATTAAATTGCGGGACAACATAATTGAAGCAGTATTAAAAAAATCTGCAAATGTGGCACCGGTCATTATATTAGAGCAGGTGGTGGGATAAAGATGTTTCCCTTTCAAGACCTCGCCTTTACCACAAACCTATGGTTTATAGGTCCGTGCCTTGAACAAAAATTCATGACACCCTCCATAGCTTCAATGCCCGTAAGAAACAGGCCACTTTAATAACAGGCCACTTGACTACAAATCGATCAAAGAAAACAAGTGGATAAGAACAAAAAAATGAGAAAATTCAGTCAATTTACTTATAAAAGGTTTTATTTTCTGAATTTACTGATGTTATTTTTATACTGTACATGTACATGTATGTGTGATGCACTAGTCAATTGTAACCTCGGCCCCCAAGGTCCGGGGAATAGCGGGGACTTTGACTTTCGGTCCAGCCAACACCGGGTAAATCCACACGGCCCATTCCCCCGGCTATCTCCGGTATACCCCTGGTGCAATTTAGAATTTAAAATATAACTCACGAAAACATGTTCATTTGTTGTAAGTCGAGTGTCGGTGTATTTTAATATAAGTTTTGCACTCAAAATCTGATTTAGTTATTATTTAACACTATATTTTGTGTACAAAACAATGAATTACTTAAAACACACATAAATATTTATTGCCTTCGACGCTGTGAAACTGTTGTTGTTTACTGAAGACTATAATCCATTGACTTTGACACTGATTTTCAATTAAAAATGTGGATTTTACATTTACGAAAACTGAAAGTATCCTGCAAATTAATACCGGAAATAAATACAACGGTGCGTCCTGCAAAATATTCCCGATAAAAAAGACTGTCAACAAATATCGGCTGTTTTGCGGTTACCTGGACCTGATTTTGTCCTGACACGAGGAAAGTTTGCTCTCGGAGAATGTAAAGCATGGAAATACCTTCAAAAAAGGCGAAGTCGACCTTGCAGGTTTAAATTTTAAGAAAATAAACTTCAGAACATAGAGGAAATTCAGAAGTAAAAAAAATAAATAATATGCGCGGCCAAATAGTATGTGCGGGCGCAAAAAAAAGTTGTTTTTTTATTTTGTTTTCGTTTTTCGAATTTTAGGTGCGACAAATCCGACGAACAAATGATCAATTTGTTGTGGCCTAATCAAAAGTCTGAAGTTACAGTTTGCTTTTATCAGGCGTTTATCATCTTTGAATAAATCAGAAATACAAGTATCATATGTAATTAAGTACAGGGATTTATCGAACGTACACATCTTAGATTTGCCTGTTTTGCAGTTATTTAAATAAATCATATCAAAAGTGCCATAGTACTGTGAATCACTAGTAATTGCCAAAAGCTGTGGTAAGTCTAACAATTGATTTACATGATCTGAAGTATTATCAATAGGAACTGGAAGAGATATAATCTTAAACAGGGACAATGGCTAATTAAATGTAGTAATGTGGACTTTAACAGATATGAAAGGCGTTGAGCCTTTGCGTGTAAACATAGTGTCGACATTTATATAAACTTTATGAGGGTTTTTATAGACTAAGTTGTAGCCACTAAATTTATCATGCAACAATCACTGAATATCAAACAAAGTGGTTGCCATCACAGATGAAGAAACCAAATGAGGTAACAGTTTATCCTCAACTAAATCATAAATGCTATCAAGAAGTTCGTTAAGCAAATGTTTCCTAGACTTCTGAATATGTGTGGCAATTAAACACTCATTTTGAATGATATTTCCAAGTTACCGAAAGTCTCATATAATTGCGTTTGAATATGCTTCATTGCCATTTCATTCTCTTTCATTCTTTTCACAATATTCCCAATCCTACTGTCCATCGTGTGCATATATGGACTAAGATTTGTAACATGTTGCTGTATATTTACAGTAACACTTCATTCCTTAACGATGGTTGTTGTTTATCAATTTCACATTATTTCTGTATAAAGTACAATGGCATTTCCCATCGAAATCGCGTGCGTTTGTTCGAAAGTTCTGTCCTGTCATTGGGCGCAATAATACTGATTGCTTTCCTTCCGCGAAAGTTCACGTTACCTCACCCACCGCCACTGTCGTTTCATCCAAATTGAATGTTAACTTGAAAGAAATGACAGTGCACTTGCTGATTTTTCCAACACCGTATTTCATCATAATTCATACACCAACTGATTCGTCAAAATAACGCCCAAGGCCACAACAAATTGATCATTTGTTCTACGGATTTTGCCCAAAAAAAGTAGGAGCGAGCGAGCGAAAAAAAAAATACTTTTTTTTAAATTTAAGGCAATTCAGAGGCGAGCGCAAGGCGAAAAATAAAATAAAAATTAAAAAGTTTATTTCTTACTAAATTTATCATGCAATATGTCAAGAAATGCTTTTTAATTGCAAACATAGGTTCTTAGTTTAAATATAAATGAAAAGGTTTTGATTGTATCACATGAAAATCTGTCTCAATATATAACAAATGGCAATAAGATCCAGTGCTTTACTATTACTTAAGACACTGCCGATTAAATTGCGGGACAACACAATTGAAGCAGTATTAAACAAATCTGCAAATGTGGCACCGGTCATTATATAAGAGCAGGTGGTGGAATAAAGATGTTTCCCTTTCAAGACCTCGCCTTTACCACGAACCAATGGTTTATAGGTCCGTGCCTTGAAAAAAAAATCATGACACCCTCCATAGCTTCAATGCCCGTAAGAAACAGGCCACTTTAATAACAGGCCACTTTACTACAAATCGATCAAAGAAAACAAGTGGATAAGTACAAAGAATTGAAAAAATTAAAACAGTCATTTTACTTATAAAAGGTTTTATTTTCTGATTTTACTGATGTTATTTTTATACTGTACATGTATGTGTAATGTACTAGTCAATTGTAACCACGACCCCCAAGGTCCGGGGAATAGCGGGGACTTTGACTTTCGGTCCAGCCAACCCCGTGGGGGGGGGGCATGGTTACAATTGAATGGTGCATAAATACAGACTGTTTCTGAAACATTTACAAGTCCTTCTATTTTTATCAATTACGAGTATAAAACTGAGAAATGCATTTTAGAATTTAAAAAAATACTCACGAAAACATGTTCATTTGTTGTAAGTCGAGTGTCCGTGTATTTTAATATAAGTTTTGCACTCAAAATCTGATTTAGTTATTATTTAACACTAAATTTTGAGTACAAAACAATGAATTACTTAAAACACACATAAATAATTATTGCCTTCGACGCTGTGAAACTGTTGTTGTTTACTGAAGACTATAATCCATTGACTATGACACTGATTTTCAATTAAGAATGTGTATTTTACATTAACGAAAACTGAAAGTATGCAAATTAATACCGGAAATAGATAACAACGGTGCGTCCTGCAAAATATTCCCGACAAAAAAGAATGTCAACAAATATCGGCTGTTTTGCGGTTACCCGGACCTGATTTTGTCCTGACACGAGGAAAGTTTGCTCGCGGAGAATGTAAAGCATGGAAATACCTTCAAAAAAAGGCGAAGTCGACGTTGCAGGTTCAAATTTTAAGTAAAAAAACTTCAGAAAATAGAGGAAATTCAGAAGTAAAAAAAAATAAAAAAATATGCGCGGCCAAATAGTAGGTGCGGGCGCAAAAAAAAAAGTTTTTTTTTTTTTTTTTCGTTTTTCGAATTTTAGGTGCGGCAAATCCGACGAACAAATGATCAATTTGTTGTGGCCTAAATAACCAAAAAAGTACTCTGAAAAATACCCTTGTTCTTTTTGTTTTAATAAGAACATGTCATTGCATTTCCTGTGATACATTTTACAAATCCAAAATCAAGTTAAGTCTAAATACAGTTGCATATGATGTTAAACTGATTCAGGTAGATTTATATAAGTCGTTTACTTTTAACTAAAAGCAGGGTTATTTATTATTATGAATGATCGTCATATTAAAGTATGTTTTAATTATATAAGAAATTAGATTTATCCATATAATGTTTGTACTTAACGCGGATGAATAAATAGTATGTATTCCGACATTTTCCCAATGTCCATTAGAGGTTCAGTTGAAGATGGGGTTAAAATGGGTTTAAGGGCAATTATTTTGAACAATCTTTCTTATTATATTGAAAAAAGGAAAAAATATTTTTCGCTCTTCGCTTGCTTCGGTTTTTATGAAAACTGACAAAAAATTGTTTTTATTTTTTTTTCGCTCGCTCGCTCCAATTTTTTTGGGCAAAAATCCGAGGAACTAAACATTAATTTGGTGTGGCCTAAATAAAAAATATTTGTTAAATCGAAATAAGTAATGGGTCGATTTCAATTTAAATAAAATCTAAAACAATAAACCCTTCATTAAAGATGAATTCATACTCACAAATAAGATTTACCACAATTAATACTAATGTATAAATTTTAAAAAGGATGAATAAATGCAAAACACAATGAACTTTATAATTGATACCGAGTTAAATTTGAATGAAAGGTGAAAATAACACGGTATTTCTACCTTAAGAGACGAAAGTAGATCACAGTAAATAGTTTAGCACTCACTTATCATTTAACATTTTTGCCTTTTCAGCTATTAAATACACGGTTACAATCTTGTTATCAGTATTTAATATTTATATTGCATTATTCAGTAAGCAGTTAAATTCAAAATGTATGTTTGTTATACATGTGTATGTATTGATTTGTAATAAGGGTGTCACTTTAAGCATATTTCAATACGTATACTAAACATGAATTCATTTGATAGAAATAAATGAGTTATGAGGGGGATTTCACTTTGCACGTGGATTCCGTGAAATCCGAGTGATCGTAAACCCCGGAAACCGGCCTTGCTGCAATTGCCAATAAAGTCGAATTTTGATTTTACACCGTCAAATTTAATTTTTACATAGTATATCTTGTGATGCACAAGAAATGTAAGACCACTAGGCTCTACTGTTTTAAATAGAAAATGGGTGTGGATTTTTCAAAAAAGAACACAAATCAAGAACGACATCTTTTCCGAGAGTACAAAAATCGTTGAAAATAAAGGCATGGTATTTATGCCACAAGCTATAGTTTACTGACTTTACGGTCAGCTGTGAAAATAAACGGTATAAAAAGAGTAATCATAGCATGGTGTCGGAATTAAATCCCAGAAAAGGGCGTTGAAGTAGCTATGTGTCGCCTGCAAATACATAAATAATAAGTGAAATCCAATTGTTTTATCAAACACTACCCATACATAAATGACTTGTACAATGTAGACGAATTTAATACTGACTTCATCTAAAAGTGGTATTGTATTGTACATACATAATACATGTATGATATTATAAATAGCCATGACAGGCACACCGAATCAACGATGTCACAAAAAAAAGATTACTCTTATTTCCATTGTGGTTATTTGTTTTGCGGCATGGCATAGGGAGGCATTGCATATGAGCCCGGAAAATTAACATTTGTTTTAATGAAAATTTATAGTGTATTTTTTACGTGTTCCACGAACCGTCTACTCTAATAAGAATTTGTGTATTTAATATTATTGTTATGGTTTTAATATTGAATGTCTAAACTAAGCTTGTAAAGAATGAATTTTTATATTATCAATGGTTTATAAACTTGACACCCCTAGCCAATAATGTAAGTTATATATAATGGTTTCACCCATAGGGTTTGTTAAAATGGATCATTCCGTTTCGGTCACGTGATGTTAGGGTATATAACCAGTGAAATGAATAGAAATGGTCAGTAGTAGAGTGGCGGATCTGTGGTCTAGTACGTGGTAATACACTTGACTATCAATCCAGGGGTCGCAGGTTCGATTCACCGCCGCATCACTTAAAATACTAATTGTCTTCCGGGGGAGTAAAATGGGTTACATTCTGCCTGTGCACTATGCTCCAAAGACCTAAAATGACTAACAATCTTTTAACGGAGCATTAGCCGAATGGGCAAGGCCCGAGTGCGAGTATAAATAAGCTTACACACCACCGCAATGGTTAGTTCGTATCTCGACGCCGATGGGAGAACATCACGTTTATATATAGCGAAGTAACTTTGTGTACTTAACTATTGGGGACTAGGAAATTTAAAGTGGAGCTTTGCGCTACAGCTTCTTGTTTTCATGTTCGTACAAATTTGGGGTTCCTTTCTGGCCTCTTAGTAAGCCTGTGCCATTGCGATACAGACGGAACAGGTCAATGGTTTGATTCCCCGTACAAGCTATACATTTAGAGCTGTGGGTTTCACTGATATATTGTGAGATTGGTTAATAAGTGTATTGTATGCTGGTCTTGTAAGATAAAGCATAGGTGTTGTAGTGATTCTGTTTGTGCGTTCTTGGTTTGGGGAAAATTAAACATTGATTCTTGAACCTTACTTATTATGTCAAATAATTTTGTTTTGTAAGCAATCATTGTTAATCGCGTGTATATATAATTGATTTCATACTTAAGTTTTGGGACAAAGCAGTCAGAGAATAGGTTGGTAGTTTAATCAGTTGAGGTAGCGTGTCTGAGCTAGCTAGGGAAGAACCGTTACAAAATTATTGAGCGCACATCCACAGAAGGACCGTTACACCTTTACTGAAAATTTAGTTACATCAACCGAAATTGTAGCGCCGACATGTTTCAGGTGCCGAATTAGTTTTGGTTAAAACGTCCCCAAATTTTGGGTCGCCATTTTTTAATGAAAACCATTCTTGTACAGTAGTGGTTGTAAAGCAAGGTCTATTCGATTAGAGCTATAACTGTTAGTCTGGTGATTGGTGCTCATTGACACTCTACACATCAAGGTTTATGTAAGTCCATTTCATGATTTGAATGGACAGCATAAAGCAGTTTTCAGTTGGCACAGACACAAAAAATCCACTAGGGTTATATAATTTTCAAGAGAAACTTTCCCAAAAACACTTCGTCATGAAAACTGTAACAGACATAAATGTTGTACTTAATAAACGAACCGTAAGCATATCACTGCGTTCTGCGCAAAGAATAATCATTTTTACTTCGAAATGACACAACAATTTTACTGGTTATTCCAAATAGTAGCAGGAATCCGATTAAAAATATACACACTTTCGCCAAAATTTCGACAGACACAGGTCTTTTCGACTAATTCTACTGCTGTTATGAGCGCCTGAAACGATCATGATGGTATCATTGTATCATCGGGATTATTTCAGGCGCTCACAATTTCAATTTAGCTTTTCAGGTGTCCTTTTATGACAATAGAACATGGTTTTGCCAAATTGTAGTATGTATGAGGCTCTACCTGGTGTATTGAATTAAAGATAAACGACAGGCGAGGAAAAGAAAAAAAAGAAAACATCAAAAAGGCAGTATGAAGTGAAATTGAAAACATGTTATATATGTACAGCAGAGAATAAATAAAATTATCATGTGTCACATTTTGTGTAATATGTTTCAATAAAACATTTCTATATCAAATCATGTGTCATTTTAAGTATTAAAAATTACATGCATCATTTCTGGCTGGTAAATATTTTCGTGGGTATGTAAATTAAAAAGACAAGAGGTTGCTTGAATAGCTAGTTAATTCCAAAGGTAAATTTCCCAGACTGCTTATGACTTGGGACCTCCACATACACTGACACTTTTTAATATGTCGGCAGATTTTAACATTCTAGATATCTGTTTCACATAATGATAAATTTCGAAATGCTACTGAAACACAATCTTGAGCCACTTACATTTAATATTTGTTTGATAGATTTTCCTGTCAAATCCTTCCCGAAATAGCCTGTTGAGATGTTTAAAAACCTAGTGAAAAAGTGCTAATGTTAGAAATATCATATTTGCAAATTAAAAATAAAAATAATAATAAGGGGTACAATCTATGACCTTAGGTTTGAGAAGGGGCATATGTTACAATGTATCCCATCCAAAACAAGCTTCAATTGACGTCATATATGGATTGGGGATTTATTAGATTGGATGTTTTTGTCATTTTCAAAGAACTGGCTTCAGAGAAGCGGTTTTGGCAGTGTTGCAGGTTTTTATTGAATTATTCAAATTTGTTTATCAAATACTAAAGCTGTTTACAATTTTGATATTGATAACTGCAGCTCAAGCTGCTATTGTCAAGTCACACAGTGTATAATATAGGGGCCCCAAGAGGGTACTTACACCATTCTGATTTGCTAGTTACAGGTAATGTGAAGCAATTTCCAGCAAATCAATTTCACGGCTGCTTTTAAAGAGACTGTACACCAGATTGGCAACAAAAAAAGTTTTTCTTCTGTAACGAGCCCCAGGACAATTATTTAAGAGAATGTGTTACGCTTTGCTATCATAATTGTAAAAAGAGTACCAAAATGTAAAATAAATTGTGTCGGAGACCGGGTTCTAACCCGTGTCGCCAAAATTGCAGTCCAGCGTCGTATCCACTGAGCCACGACGGCTTACTTTTTCCGTATGACATAACTAAGCTATAGACCTAGGTCGGTAATATCACGTGATAACACCGACTAGACAATCGCGCACAAGGAATGAATTATACTAGTTAGTCATACCCAGTAATCTTTTTTAATGGAAAAAATATGAAAAAAACTGCTTAACTTAAATACATTGTAAACTATGTGGTACTTCAGTTAGTAAGTTTCAATACATTATACACATTAATACCAAGTTCATGTCAGTTTTCGACAATTTTCTTTTTTTTCTTGCAAATTGATAATCTGGTGCACAGTTGCTTTAAGTGGTTATTTTTTATCTTCTTTTTTTAATTGACTGATTATAAGGCTATAATAAGACAATCTTATTTAATTTTAAGCATTTACCAAAAATTTAAACCGTAAAATTTACAAATCAATCAATATTTTAATTTTTTTATGTCAAATTATTGATATATCACTTTCCATTTGAGTGAATTTTGGTGTGCAACTAGCAAGACAACATTGTTTGTAAACAATGATTATTGTTTGTATCAGTCATTTTAGGAAAACTTAAGCTACTATTAGATATATGCAAATAAGATGAACATGCATGCGCAGTTTGCTGCACGTGATGACCCCCCACTTGCAAGTTTAGGTACAAAATAACAAAAATAACATGAAACATTCCAGTGTTTTTTCTTCCGATGTTGGAAAAAGACATTTTGGGAAAGCTTTTCAATTATCTTTGAATGTGGAAATTATTAAAAATGAGTTTCTTTTCCCCTTTAGAAGACCTGAAAGAGCTAAAATATCAATCCTTGGGGTGTAAATATTTAGTGTAATAAATCATGACAGATAATAGTTCATACTGATCTCTGAATGTGATGAAAATCATTTATTTCTGAATTCAATTCAACAAATCAAAAATCCGCATTCCGTGCCAAAAAAGCTAAGATAAAAGCACAGCGGTATTGGCCCAAAATCGCGCAGCTTAAATGGAATGTTAAATAAAAATTACTAGTGTCTAGATATGAACTTCAGCTTTTGATATTCTAGTTACCATATAATTTGATTGCATTATCTTCTGATGAAGATCTAAATAAAGTACATGAAAAAGCAATTTGTCTCAAACTGCCTTGTGTCCTAAACCGCTTCTCAACCAGTATGATCCTTCTGTATTTGATGGAAACATTTTAGGAGAGAGGGAGGGGTGTACCCTAGCCTTTTGTACCCAATTACAAATGTGTAATAGTAGTCAAAAAGCTTGTCATTAATGTTCACCATGATGAAATGGTATGTCACACACAAGACCAAGGTCCGAATCACAAAGGTCAAGTTTAGGAGTCTAAGGTTGAACTGGTCAATGTCAAGGCTCTATCTTGACCATGCATTATAGAATTTTCAAAAAGATTGCCATGACGTTTCACCATAATGAGGTTAGGTGTTTTGCGCAAGACCCAGATCTGTATTTAAAGGTGAAGGTCACTCTGAGATGGAATGTTTAAATACTGATGATTGGACTGGTCCAGAATGTATCATGACCATGCATTATAGGATTTTCACAAAAAAAGGTTGACCATGATGAAGTGGAGTGTGGCAGAATCCATATATTGTAGAACTCTTGCATTTGTATGGAAGAGCATTATGTCTCTCTATCAAAGGTTCATTCAACGGGCTTGACATGTGGCATTTGGCATCTAGTGTATATGTTTAAATAATGTTTTTGCTTGTTTTTACAGCGACTGGAAAAAACGAAAATGGGGCAATCCTTTTCCCGTCGACGTAAAGCTAAATGGCATCCTAAATCGTTCAAAATAAAAAACTGCAAAAATGTGACCATACATGTTAATTCAAACAAGGGTAAAGAAAACTATCAGACACATGATTTCTGCACTACATGTCTAAATGGAAAAAGGAATAAAAGGCAAAATGTTAAGCACAAACACAGAAAGTGTGCACACAACAGTCAGTTTTCAATTTTGCAAGATGAAAACTTATATGATTATGATACTGATAAGTTTTCAACATCTGATTTGTCAGCAAAGGAATCACTCGACAATAACTTACAAGCAATACCAATACTACATCAAAGGAATGTTGAAAAAAGATCATTGCATCCAGTTCAGGTAAACACTGAAGACAAAATACAAATACAAGAAAAATCAAACTTGGTATTTGCAAATGAACCAAGTTTTTGTTTTGGCTCAGAAGATATATCTCTTACAACCTCAAGAGATTCTGGTTATAACGATAACTCATTGAACACTGATTTATATGGTATTCATTCAGATTATTATATTCAGAATCAAACAGAAGCTTCATTTATTGAGAGAAATAATGATAGGTCTGACATAAATAGTAGGCCATCATTTGGGAAAAAAGAGAATAGAGTTGAACACATTGATCAATATGAGGATAAGAATATGATTGAAGGCAAAATAGCTTGCAAAGAAAAATGCAGTAACCATGACAATCATAGCGTAAGCAAACAAGAAAGCAGTCCTCCTATTAAAAGAAGTTTGAGTAATTTGGAAAGCAAATCTCATGAAAATAACAACACATGTAAACAAGATGGCAAGACTCATGAAAATGGCAACGCGTGCAAACTAGAGAACAAGACCCATGAAAATGGCGAAGAATGTAAACAAGAAAGTAATACCAATGAAAATATTGATACATGGAAACCAGAAAGCATTACTCATGAAGATAGAAACACAGGGAGAACAGAAAGCAAGACTCATGAAAGAAGCAACACATGGAAATCAGGAAGCAGAACTCATGAAGATAGCAAAACATACAAACCTGAAAGCAAGACTCATGAAGATAGCAACGCATGCAAACCGGAAAGCAACACTCAAGAAGATAGGAATGCATGCAAACCGGAAAATAAGAATCGTGAAGATAGCAATGCGTGCCAACCGGAAAGCAAGATTCATGAAGGTAGCAATGCATGCAAACCAGAAAGCAAGATTCATGAAGATAGCAATGCATGCCAACCGGAAAGAAAGATTCAGAAAGGTAGCAATGCATGCCAACCAGAAAGCAAGATTCATGAAGATAGCAATGCATGCAAACCGGAAAGCAAAATTCATGAAGATAGCAATGCATTCAAACCGGAAAGCAATATTCATGAAGATAGCAATGCATGCCAACCGGAAAGCAAGAATCGTGAAGATAGCAATGCATGCAAACCGGAAAGCAAGACGCATGAAGATAGCAATGCATGCCAACCGGAAAGCAAGATTCATGAAGATAGCAATGCATACACACTAAATAGCAAGAATCGTGAAGATAGCAATGCATTCAAACCGGAAAGCAAGACTCATGAAGATAGCAATGCATGCCAACCGGAAAGCAAGATTCATGAAAATAGCAATGCATGCCAACCAGAAAGCAAGATTCATGAAGATAGCAATGCATGCCAACCAGAAAGCAAGACTCATGAAGATAGCAATGCATGCCAACCGGAAAGCAAGACTAATGAAGATAGCAATGCATACCTACTAGAAAGCAAGATTCATGAAGATAGCTATGCACGCCAACCAAAAAGCAAGATTCATGAAAATAGAAACACATGGAAATCAGAAAGCATTTCTCATGAAGATAATGACACTTTGAAATCAGGAAGCAAGGCTCAACGAATTAGCGATGATAATGATGATGAAAACAGAGCATACAAAACAGATGGAAATAAAACAGTGCATCAAAAAACTAGCTTCAAGGATAATAAGGGCAGAAGGCAAAAAACCTACTCCAAAAGGAAAAGAAAACATAATACTTGCTTATTTTCTCAGAGAAGTAGCCAATTGTCATGTGGACATGGGACAAATAAATTGCAGTCCTTGTCTTCAAGTTATTCTGAAAAAGCTGACCATGGAGTAAGTGTTCCTTCAGCACAATTGAAACAGTTTTGCAAAAATTGTAGGCACAATTTGTTGAATATGAATAAGATGTGTGATAATCATAAAGCTCAGAGAAATCCTTATCCAGAGGTTGACAATGCGAATACAGACAACAAGTTAATTAAGAGTAATTATGACTCGGGTTTACCAAGTTCAGAGGAGCATGATTCATGGTCAAGTTGGAAATCACAGCTAAATAAACTGTGCAAGCAAGAGTTAGACATGATTGTGCTAAAAGATATTGCAAGAAGAATGTATGTTGACCATTTTACAAGTTACCAAGTCTTAGGTTTGAGAACTTACTTTGACAGAGTTAACACAGGCATACCATTATCAGAAGAAGAGCAGCACCAATTTGAATGGTTGAGGTTCATTTCCTTTAACCATTATCAGGGCAATGGAAATGGCATTGTTTTGGCAAGAAATGGATTCTACCATCATCCAGAAGATGGGCCGAACTCGACAAGATGCTTTGCCTGTGGTTTTAAATATAACGAGTGGGATATGTTTGATAATGTTGATGAAATACATAGAAAACGGTCTCCAAACTGTCCCCTTCTCCATGGCAACATTGGTGAGGGCACTCGTCGGAATATCTCCATTGACTCTGACGATGTTCCCCGACGGAGACCAGTCCAGCAGCAAACTGCAGTGACCGCTGAACCCACTGGAAGAAATGTGCAGGACTCAGAACCTGTGAGGTCCACCTCATCATCATTATCATCATCAGCTGCTGCTGCAGCTACCTCCGGCGCTTCATCTGTATCCTCAGTTGCAGCTACCTCCACTGTATCATCTGCAGGCAGTTTCATTCACAGTCATCTCCCTTCTCAGTCCAGAAACCCAATAGCTACCTCACTGACGCGTGTAAGTGGACTGGGAAATTTTGGTCGTCCAGTTGCCACCACCACTCAGCCAGTTACCGTCCCCTCTTCAGCTAAACCCCAGTCTCTATTTAGTGCCCCGTCAACTTCAGCATCAGCAGTAGCTTCCTCTGCATCGGCATTTGGGGGTTTAGCTACCAGAGTAGCCGATACTCACATTAGCAGTGCAGAAGGAGACCAGCACAGTGTAAGTGTGGTATTTTTTCATTGATCTTTCTTTTTTCATTGATCTTTCAATTTTATCAGGGTCATAGTATTTACTTAATGATACAGTTTAAAGGTTATTTTATTGACTGATTGCTCATTATTAATTTCATTTACCAATTTTATCATTAAAAATTTAAATATCCAGAATTTGACCAAGTCTTGTTGCAGTAAACAATTGCATATAATTTTTTACCAAATCTCAGTTTTTGCTAGCATTTTGTCAATCCTGATGTCTAAGCAAATGTCAATCACTTTGGAATGTTAACCATTATTCAAGATTAAATGAAAGCAAGACCACAATATTAAATTCTTGTTGTTTTACAGGGCTTTACAAGAATGCAGCCAACCTCAGACCCGAACAACACAGACCGGATGTACAACTTGAACCCGACCACTCAGATACGTGGGATGGGGATGGTGGATGAACCGTACAATGAGATATCTGTACCACCACCTCAACAGGGCATTAGAGGTAAACCATAAATGATTTTTTTCTCTAGATATATAGGTTACTTAGTATTACTTATTTCCTGCCATATTGGTCAGCCAAACTTTTTGTTTGCTATCAATATCACCTTGCATCAATGAAACGCATTGGCTTAAGTTCTTTAAGAATTAAGGTTATTTTGCCATGTTTAAAGATTGTAGATAGTCCGTAAAGCCTAATTGTACTTTATTCAGTTCAATTGAAAAATACAAAAATATATATGCATTTGAATGATGATAGCTTGACGCTCTGCATGAATTAGTTTTGCCTTTATCAGTATTCTTTATTTCGTCTGGTGATTATTTCTTTTAATATGCTGACTTGACATTTTTTTAGACATATTGATTGCACTTGTTCCAGGAGTTTGTTCATTCCATTAGTGGCTGTATTTTAAAGAAAAGGAATTGAAACAAATATATTTTAATTCCAAGAATTGATCTAATGTTTGGTTATCCAACAGCAACGTTTAAATTATTTGTTGCTATTAAGTGTATCAAATAACACCTGAGCCATAAGTTATTGCATACAAATAGCACCTTTTATGATTGTCACATGTCACTTAATATGTTTGATCAAGGATCACAGTATGCTTTCATTCAACTGAAACCATTTCAGCAAAAAGGTTATTTCTAACTTTCTGCCGTTTAATCTTTCTTTTTCAGTATCTGGAAACCATCCTCCATCATCTTTATTTGGTGGTGGACCAGTCGGGGCAGGTGGTTTTACTACAGGTGAAATGTTTAAACTTGCCTATTCATTTAAATACATCTGGGAATATAGAACCTTTATCAGACACATATCTTTATTCATGAAATAAAAGTCAAACACAACTGTCCTTTTGTGTCCTATTTTTGGAGGCCACATAGGAAGATCTTATCCTCTGTTTGTATACTATTTTGAAGTTATTTACTCTGCTATTTAAGAAGGCATTGATGAATAACTTCAGAGTCTGCCTGTTTTATGTCATAGCTTTAAATGAGTCTGTATCTATGAATGATCATTTTGGCAATAATAACAAGTAAAAAGGTATATTTTACCAGAGTTACAGTTGTTTAAAAAAATACTCCAACATCAACAGCAAGAACAAAAAGCATTAGTGTGCCTTTAAATCTAAGATGTAATCTTATCTGATTTCATTTGCTTTTAAACTGCTTTAATGGGAAAGAAAAGTTGAAAAGTGAACAATGGACTGCCTCTTTTCCGTGAAATTGTCAAAAGAATTATGATAAATTGGTATTATATTCAATGTACCAGGAAGAAAAGTAATCATGTGTGTTTTTATTGTACCTATTAAGTATCATATTTACAGAGTTTCGACTTCATTTGTTATTGTTATAAGAATTTGAAAAGGAAAATATACATACTTTATTAAACATAAACGAACTGTAAGTCATATTAAAGTGACATGTTGACAAAGCCTCTAAAGGCAGACTATAAAGCTTGGTTGTATATTTGTGTTAAGTATTATCATGATACTTAAAGCCTTATCTCTGGAAAAATCTACATAAAGCTGATTTATTGACTTTAATTAAAGCTATGTTATGTTTCAACTGCCACAGATATGTAAGATAAATATATCTTATATCATAATTTAATTTTCAATTAAACAAAAGAACTATTTGACAGTCTTGAACATTAAATTCTATGAGCCTGCTGGACTCCAATGAGGGCAGAAGGGTGCTGTCCAAAAAAGACTGGTGCAGCAACCTTACATAACTCCTTAGCTATAATATAGAGAAGATCAGACAAGCAATGTTTCAGTTGCAAAATCACTATTGATACTCTATAACCTTCAATACAAAATTGAGAAAATTATGTCCAATTGTTGCACATTTAAATATTTAAAATGCGTACCTGAATAATAAAATGAATGTTTTCAATTTTTACAATTTTGCAAATGCTTCAAAATTACCAAAACCTTTTAAGATGACCATCTTTTTGATCATGGAGTATACCATTATTACAGGTCAGCCCCAGAGCATGCCAGTCAGTGGACATACTCAGGTCAGCGAACTGCGTAGCTCTTCTGTCCCACTCGTCCAAGGTTTATCAGGCTCCCCAGGGCTCACCCCTCACCAGAAGGCGAGACCACCCCCACCTTCCACACAGCAGGCACTATCCTACCAGCAGAGGGGCCAGGGACTAGGAGGAGGTTCTGGTCCAGAGGGTGCCCCACCTGACCGGGCTCGTGGTACAGGATTACCCGGTCTTGACCCAGATCTCACCGCCGGAATACACATTGTAAGCCCACGCCACCCAGACTATAACACCCTCACGTCTAGAATCAACTCTTTCAGTGGATGGCCTTCTCACCTTGATCAGAACCCCCGGATGATGGGAGAGGCCGGATTCTTCTATGTTGGTAGGGGTGAGACAATATTTTGTCTGTTTACAATCACTGATCTAACCTGTGAAATGAGTTATAAATCTTACTAATCTTTGGCACTAGCGGGAGTGATATAATTTACATAAGATACTTTATGAACTAAAACGAAAAACAGATTAAAGACTCTTCCAATATTAAATATTTCTATATTAACAATATTTTAAAAATCTATTTTGGGCCTGAGTGCTATTTTTATCACTAAGAATATAGCTGCAAATTGTGATTTTATTATTTTAATCTTGTAATGTAATTAATTGTTACATATATTAAGTCTATATGTTTAATTACTGATATTTACCTTTTCCAGGAGTGGCTGACTTTTGTCGATGTTATGCCTGTGGCGGAGGACTACGCAATTGGCAACCAGGTAGTTGCATCATGTTTGTGGCTTTTCTTTCCAAGAATTGATCTAATTTGCTTTGTTTCCAGACAGCTAATGCTTCAACATTACTGGGGTATTTCCATCTAGTTTTTTTTTTAGAAACAGTGACATTTTGGTTTCCCAACTGTGATGCTTGGATTATTTCTTATTTTGCTATTTGGTATTTTTATTAACATTCCAGCAGTGAGTCATTGCATTCAAATTACACTCTTTAACAAAATAATAGCATTTTTGGGGATTGATTACACCAATCATGGAAGGGGTCATTTATATTTCTTTTGCGCATACATTCCAAAATGAATTCTTGTGCATTATTCACTCTGTCAGTCTAGACTTGCCTGGCAACTAATTGATGTTTGCCATTTGAGAGGCAGGCAAGAGTTGTTTGTACCTGTTAACTTCACAACACTAAAACTTTTTTGTCACAAGTATAACAAAGGTAAGTTGTTTGGATTTGAACAAAATAAGATGGTATGTAGTTGTCATAGCCATGATAATTACCTCAATCATAATTAAATAAATTAATGATTGACGATAAATCAAAGTCAACTAAAAGCTCTTATACTTTACATGATAGTAGTACATATGTTCTATAAGGTACACGTAGGAATATACAGTAAATATATTCGGCTTTAATATTTTGTCTAATATTGACCCTTGAAATTATTGATCAAACTGAAAGAAATGAACATTAGCTTGCATAGTCTCTTTTTATTGAATAGAAATATTGTTCAGAAATTGAAGTTCTATTCATGGGGTTTATGTGAGATTGATTAAAACCAGACAGTGACAAGAAGTCACATAGAACTTGTTACATTCATGCCTTACATGTACACAACTCATGTCTAAGAGACAGACAGAGAACAAAGTTTCATAGGAAGTGTCAGTACAGCAAAAAGGATCTATTTTTTTCGTAAATGCATTGAAATTAAGTCTTAACTTTGCATTTACAAACCTGATATTTTGTTTGTTTAGCAAGCATTTAGTGATTTTATGACAATATTTATTTTACCAATGCAGTTAAGTTTAAATGTCATAGATAAGGATTATGAATTGGAGTTTTTAAAACTTGTAATTCATGCCCATTTGTTTGCCGTTCATGATATATTAAAAGAGATGAAGAGCAGACATTATAATGTTTCTCTCTGATGTTTTTTAAATCACATGTACAAATAATATTCTGGATCTACATGTTGGTCTTAAACTAGATAATGATATTGTGTTGATTATAGATGATATAAAGTTATAATAAAGAATACTTCAGTTGTACTAGATCTATCATACACTGTGTAAAATGTTATTAACCAAGCGAATTATGCTGGCCTTGTTAGTTGGTCATGGAATGTCATTGATGTTCGAAGGCCGAATGAAACAGCCTTAATAGACCACCAAACAGCTTTATAATATTGAAATACTTGCATAATTGCAGAATCTGACAAAATGTAGCATTCTGAATGGTTTAAAATTGCAGGAGATGACCCAGTTTTGGAGCATGCTCGACGGTTTCCACAGTGTGAATACATCATCAAGCTGAAGGGTCAAGCGTTCGTCACCGAGATTCAGAGACATGTCTCAAATTTGGTACTTTTTTATTTTTATTTAAAAAAAATATAGAGGCATTGTTCTAGTCATGCTGCTGTCTGAGGCAGCATCAGACTTAATGAAGTTCCTTTGGACATAATAACTCAAAAGTTATTTAAGATGGCATTAAGATTGCCATGACTGTGATTGAACCATTCAGGTGACATTTTATGATTTTTGCCCTGTCAATAAGAATTCAGTCAGATTTGTTATTTGAACATTTTATTATGATATATTTCAGTCGGCTTCAAACAGTACTCCAGCTGAAGCACCCAGGCTGTGTAAGTTGACCTGATCTCAGGTTCCCATACCATTTATTCTCACAGTGGGAAGAATTGTTCTATGAATTATGGATAATAAAGCTGATAATAACGATAAGGAAGTAATTCTATTATGATATGAGATAATGATGAATTTAGTTTCCCATAGCTATTCTGCATTCCTCATATTACCTTCAATGAATAATTGGAAATTTCTGAAAATTCAAAGCTAAATCATTTGTACATAAACAAGCTTTTAAAATTCAATACAAAGTTTTTAATTTTTAATTTGCATCGTAACTTAGCATAACAAAGGCAACACAAATGCACAACAAAGGCACTACAAATGCACAACAAAGGCACAACATAGGCACTACAAAGGAACAACATAGGCACAGCAAAGGCACTACAAAGGAACAACACTGGCACTACATAGGCACAACATAGGCACTACAAAGACACTACAAAGGAACAACATAGGCACTACATAGGCACAACATAGGCACTACAAAGGAACAACATAGGCACAGCAAAGGCAGTACAAAGGAACAACATAGGCACTACATAGGCACAACATAGGCACTCGAATGCACTTTATAGGCACAGCAAAGGCACTACAAAGGAACAACATAGGCACTACATAGGCACTACAAAGGAACAACATAGGCACAGCAAAGGCACTACAAAGGCACTACAAAGGAACAACATAGGCACTACATAGGCACAACATAGGCACTACAAAGGAACAACATAGGCACAGCAAAGGCACTACAAAGGAACAACATAGGCACTACATAGGCACAGAATAGGAACAACAAAGGCACTACAAAGGCACGACAAAGGCACTACAAATGCACAACAAAGGCACTACAGATGCACAACAAAGGCACTACAATTGTACAAAATAGGAACAACAAATGCACAACAAAGGCACAACAAATTCACAACAACGGCACTACAAATACACAACAAAGGCACTACAAATGCACATTAAAGGCACTACAAAGCACGACCAAGGCACTACAAATGCACAACATAGGAACTACAAATGCACAACAAATGCACAACATAGGTACAAAATAGGCACAACAAAGAACCAAATTGTATCATGTTAAAGTCATACATAAATCGTCTTGCATAGAGTGTAACTTGTTAGCAGAAGCAAGAATATACGTGTAAATTAACCCAAAAAATTGGAACAGGAGAATTCTATTTTCTTATTATCCATTTAGATATTATAATAGCATTGAGAGGTTTCTTTTAATAAATAAATTAATTATTTTTAATTAATTCTTTTCGGCAATAACAAAGCGTTTATTTCATCCATAAGGCCACAACAAATTGATCATTTGTTCTACAGATTTTGCCCAAAAAAAAGTAGGAGCGAGCGAGCGAAAAAAATTTTTTTTTTTTTTTAAATTTAAGGCAATTCAGAGGCGAGCACAAGGCGAAAAATTAAAAAAAATATATTTTTTTTATTTCTTACCAAATTTATCATGCAATATGTCAAGAAAAGCTTTTTAATTGCAAACATAGGTTCTTAGTTTAAATATAAATGAAAAGGTTTTGATTGTATCACATGAAAATCTGTCTCAATATATAACAAATGGCAATAAGATCCAGTGCTTTACTATTAACTTCAATTTAAACCTGGATATATTGTGAAGACAACATTCATCATAGTAACGTGCAATTATTCGAAGACCAATAAGAAAACTATTGTATTCATTCCGTAACTTACTATCACAAAAAAAAACATTTCAGACTAGTAAGAGTAATTCATCATTTGAGCATTTCCAAATATTGGGTCAGGTCTATATTTGAACCTCTTGAAGCAAATGATAAAATTGTAGTGACTTGACATTGCAGAAGATCGCAAATGTAAATAACACAGAGAACATTTCTAAAAAATGACACTGCTGATTAAATTGCGGGACAACATAATTGAAGCAGTATTAAAAAAATCTGCAAATGTGGCACCGGTCATTATATTAGAGCAGGTGGTGGGATAAAGATGTTTCCCTTTCAAGACCTCGCCTTTACCAAAAACCTGGTTTATAGGTCCGTGCCTTGAAAAAAAATTCATGACACCCTCCATAGCTTCAATGCCCGTAAGAAACAGGCCACTTTAATAACAGGCCACTTGACTACAAATCGATCAAAGAAAACAAGTGGATAAGAACAAAAAATTGAGAAAATTAAAACAGTCAATTTACTTATAAAAGGTTTTATTTTCTGTATTTACTGATGTTATTTTTATACTGTACATGTACATGTATGTGTAATGCACTAGTCAATTGTAACCTCGGCCCCCAAGGTCCGGGGAATAGCGGGGACTTTGACTTTCGGTCCAGCCAACCCCGGGTAAATCCACACGGCCCATTCCCCCGGCTATCTCCGGTATACCCCCGGTGCATTTTAGGATTTAAAATATAACTCACGAAAACATGTTCATTTGTTGTAAGTCGAGTGTCGGTGTATTTTAATATAAGTTTTGCACTCAAAATCTGATTTAGTTATTATTTAACACTATATTTTGTGTACAAAACAATGAATTACTTAAAACACACATAAATATTTATTGCCTTCGACGCTGTGAAACTGTTGTTGTTTACTGAAGACTATAATCCATTGACTTTGACACTGATTTTCAATTAAAAATGTGGATTTTACATTTACGAAAACTGAAAGTATCCTGCAAATTAATACCGGAAATAAATACAACGGTGCGTCCTGCAAAATATTCCCGATAAAAAAGACTGTCAACAAATATCGGCTGTTTTGCGGTTACCCGGACCTGATTTTGTCATGACACGAGGAAAGTTTGCTCTCGGAGAATGTAAAGCATGGAAATACCTTCAAAAAAGGCGAAGTCGACGTTGCAGGTTTAAATTTAAAAAAAACAACTTCAGAACATAGAGGAAATTCAGAAGTAAAAAAAATAAATAATATGCGCGGCCAAATAGTATGTGCGGGCGCCAAAAAAAGTTGTTTTTATTTATTTTTTCGTTTTTCGAATTTTAGGTGCGGCAAATCCGACGAACAAACGATCAATTTGTTGTGGCCTAAGGATACACGTTTTATCTTTTGTATTTTTCCCCCAAAATGACCTTGGTGACACCCTCTCCCTCTCTATTTTAGCCGACAACAACTCTCAAGACCCATTTGACTGTGAGACTGGGCGACAGCTAATGAGCAATGACTTCCCCCAGGCCCGGACACGACGCGCCATCAGGGCGCTCAGGATAACACATGGTAGGTTTGGGAAAAGTTATTTTACAATTACCAAAATAACAAATTGAGACTTTGTTTCCCTGTTCTTTTAAATAATTGTTAGAGGAACAATATGGTGCCAGTTATTGATCTCAAAAATTGTCTCAAGACTTCTATTTACTAGGGAAAAGAGTAATTTTGTTGCATACCTGCTTACATTGCATATTCTGTCTGATGTAAGAATCGAGATGGACCTTGCAATAAATATTAGATACAACCATTGTGCTGTATGTTATAGTTCTGTTCTAGTCAATGACACAACACAGACCATAGAATGCCTAAGATCAGTTAAACCTGGATGATGCAAAATTAAAGCATGGATGTGGTTAGTGGTATTGCTTCAGAACTTAGAATGAATTTGACCATCAGATTCATTGTCATAGCAATAGAATTGATGAGTTCCGCATCGACATAAAACAAAGGCTTTGGTGATGTTCAAAACTTGGTACTCATTTTGAAATTGACACATATAGGCAGACATCACCATTACTCTGGTTTTAAATAGAGCATTTCAACTGCCAATGAGTTTGAGTGAACTGTTTTATAGGTCGTGACCCGACACCTGTTGAAGTATTGGACTGGATGTTGGAGGATCATACTGACCATGAGCCAGGTACATTATATAGGAACAAATGATATTTGATCTGGGGCCATGACTGCAAACAAGGCTCAAGTCTGAGTCAGACACAGAAAAGCACTTGTAGTAAATGAAAGAAATCATTTTTTTCCCATTCAAGTGTAAAGGTAAGTAGTTGAGAAATTTAAATTAAAATGATGTTATTAAAAAAATTTAGTGGTCCGAAAATGGCTGTGTCAATTAATTTTTATTTTTATAAATCAATCATAATGCCAAAAGGTGAAATTTAATGTTATTTATTATCACCTCCACATTATGTCAGTATCGAGTAGGACCTCCATGATAGGCAGCAACTACATCAAGTCTATGCCTCATAGACTAACACAACCTGTGCACAAGGTTCATGGTAATGCGATTCCACTCTTTCTTAAGAGCAATTGTCAATTGTTTAACATTATGTTCTTTCGGATTGCAGTCATGTGCACGCCGTTAATGTATAGAAATCTCCTGGTAAGCACATGCCTTGTCTCGCTGTAGTATAGGCACTTAAACTGGATTAAATTATCTGGTCAATGTATCTTTGTACAGTCAGACGAAATGGTGCTCAGATTTGAATTTGTGATTTATTTCCGACCATAGAAATCTCACAACCTGCACCGTCACAATTGAAGTGCAATACGCAGTTATATGCGTGGCTTTCATTATGCAGCCTGTATACACACAGTCTTTCGTTCTACACTAAGGCACTACAAATGCCCAACAAAGGCACTACAAACGCACAACAAAGGCTCTACAAAAGCACGACCAGTCAAGACCTTTCATAAACATGGGCCTGGAAACAACATATGAATGTTATTATAATTTTGTCATAGTGTGCATCTATATGTTTTTTCCTGTTGGGATTACAGGTCGGCCCCAGAGCATGCCAGTCAGTGGACACACACAGGTCAGCGAACTGCGTAGCTCTTCTGTCCCACTTGTCCAAGGATTATCAACCTCCCCAGGGCTCACCCCTCACCAGGAGGCGAGACCACCCCCACCTTCCACACAGCAGGCACTATCCTACCAGCAGAGGGGCCAGGGACTAGGAGGAGGTTCTGGTCCAGAGGGTGCCCCACCTGACCGGGCTCGTGGTACAGGCTTACCCGGTCTTGACCCAGATTTCACCGCCGGAATACACATTGTAAGCCCACGCCACCCAGACTATAACACCCTCACGTCTAGAATCAACTCTTTCAGTGGATGGCCTTCTCACCTTGATCAGAACCCCCGGATGATGGGAGAGGCCGGATTCTTCTATGTTGGTACGGGTGAGACAATATTTTGTCTGTTTACAATCACTGATCTAACCTGTGAAATGAGTTATAAATCTTACTAAACTTTGGCACTAGCGGGAGTGATATGATTTACATAAGACACTTTATGAACTAAAACGAAAAAACAGATTAAAGACTCTTTCAATATTAAATATTTCTATATTAACAATATTTTAAAAATCTATTTTGGGCCTGAGTGCTATTTTTATCACTAAGAATATAGCTGCAAATTGAGATTTTATTATTTTAATCTTGTAATGTAATAAATTGTTACATATATTAAGTCTATATGTTTAATTACTGATATTTACCTTTTCCAGGAGTGGCTGACTTCTGTCGATGTTATGCCTGTGGTGGAGGACTACGCAATTGGCAACCAGGTAGTTGCATCATGTTTGTGGCTTTTCTTTCCAAGAATTGATCTAATTTGCTTTGTTTCCAGACAGCTAATGTTTCAACATTACTGGGGTATTTCCATCTAATTTTTTTTTAGAAACAGTGACATTTTGGTTTCCCAACTGTGATGCTTGGATTATTTCTTATTTTGCTATTTGGTATTTTTATTAACATTCCAGCAGTGAGTCATTGCATTCAAATTACACTCTTTAACAAAATAATAGCATTTTTGGGGATTGATTATACCAATCATGGAAGGGGTCATTTATATTTCTTTTGCGCATACATTCCAAAATGAATTCTTGTGCATTATTCACTCTGTCAGTCTAGACTTGCCTGGCAACTAATTGATGTTTGCCATTTGAGAGGCAGGTTTGTACCTGTTAACTTCACAACACTAAATTTTTTTTGTCACAAGTATAACAAAGGTAAGTTGTTTGAAAAAAATAAGATGGTATGTAGTTGTCATAGCCATGATAATTACCTCAATCATCGTTAATAAATTAATGATTGACGATAAATCAAAGTCAACTAAAAGCTCTTATACTTTACATGATAGTAGTACATATGTTCTATAAGGTACACGTAGGAATATACAGTAAATATATTCGGCTTTAATATTTTGTCAAATATTGACCCTTGAAATTATTGATCAAACTGAAAGAAATGAACATTAGCTTGCATGGACTCTTTTTATTGAATAGGAATATTGTTCAGAAATTGAAGTTCTATTCATGGGGTTTATGTGAGATTGATTAAAACCAGACAGTGACAAGAAGTCACATAGAACTTGTTACATTCATGCCTTACATGTACACAACTCATGTCTAAGAGGCAGACAGAGAATAAAGTTTCATAGGAAGTGTCAGTACAGCAAAGAGGATCTATTTTTTCGTAAATGCATTGAAATTAAGTCTTAACTTTGCATTTACAAACCTGATATTTTGTTTGTTTAGCAAGCATTTAGTGATTTTATGACAATATTTATTTTACCAATGCAGTTAAGTTTAAAATGTCATAGATAAGGATTATGAATTGGAGATTTTAAAACTTGTAATTCATGCCCATTTGTTTGCCGTTCATGATATATTAAAAGAGATGAAGAGCAGACATTATAATGTTTCTCTCTGATGTTTTTTAAATAACATGTACAAATAATATTCTGGATCTACATGTTGGTCTTAAACTAGATAATGATATTGTGTTGATTATAGATGATATAAAGTTATAATAAAGAATACTTCAGTTGTACTAGATCTATCATACACTGTGTAAAATGTTATTAACCAAGCAAATTATGCTGGTCTTGTTAGTTGGTCATGGAATGTCATTGATGTTCGAAGGCTTAATGCAACAGCCTTAATAGACCACCAAACAGCTTTATAATATTGAAATACTTGCATAATTGCAGAATCTGACAAAATGTAGCATTTTGAATGGTTTAAAATTGCAGGAGATGACCCAGTTTTGGAGCATGCTCGACGGTTTCCACAGTGTGAATACATCATCAAGCTGAAGGGTCAAGCGTTCGTCACCGAGATTCAGAGACATGTCTCAAATTTGGTACTTTTTTATTTTTATTTAAAAAAAATATAGAGGCATTGTTCTAGTCATGTTGCTGTCTGAGGCAGCATCAGACTTAATGAAGTTCCTTTGGACATAATAACTCAAAAGTTATTTTAGATGGCATTAAGATTGCCATGACTGTGATTGAACCATTCAGGGGACATTTTATGATTTTTTGGTAATATTTCAATATTTATTATAATGCACAAATTATTTGCCAGCAAAAATAACCACTTCCTCAGTGTGACGTTTGTTTTAAAGAATTTGCCCTGTCAATAAGAATTCAGTCAGATTTGTTATTTGAACATTTTATTATGATATATTTCAGTCGGCTTCAAACAGTACTCCAGCTGAAGCACCCAGGCTGTGTAAGTTGACCTGATCTCAGGTTCCCATACCATTTATTCTCACAGTGGGAAGAATTGTTCTATGAATTATGGATAATAAAGCTGATAATAACGATAAGGAAGTAATTCTATTATGATATGAGATAATGATGAATTTAGTTTCCCATAGCTATTCTGCATTCCTCATATTACCTTCAATGAATAATTGGAAATTTCTGAAAATTCAAAGCTAAATCATTTGTACATAAACAAGCTTTTAAAATTCAATACAAAGTTTTTAATTTTTAATTTGCATTGTAACTTGGCATAACAAAGGCAACACAAATGCACAACAAAGGCACTACAAATGCACAACAAAGGCACAACATAGGCACTACAAAGGAACAACATAGGCACAGCAAAGGCACTACAAAGGAACAACACTGGCACTACATAGGCACAACATAGGCACTACAAAGGCACTACAAAGTAACAACATAGGCACTACATAGGCACAACATAGGCACTACAAAGGAACAACATAGGCACAGCAAAGGCACTACAAAGGAACAACATAGGCACTACATAGGCACAACATAGGCACTCGAAGGCACTACATAGGCACAGCAAAGGCACTACAAAGGAACAACATAGGCACTACATAGGCACAACATAGGCACTACAAAGGAACAACATAGGCACAGCAAAGGCACTACAAAGGAACAACATAGGCACTACATAGGCACAACATAGGCACTACAAAGGAACAACATAGGCACAGCAAAGGCACTACAAAGGAACAACATAGGCATTACATAGGCACAAAATAGGAACAACAAAGGCACTACAAAGGCACGACAAAGGCACTGCAAATGCACAACAAAGGCACTACAGATGCACAACAAAGGCACTACAATTGTACAAAATAGGAACAAGAAATGCACAACAAAGGCACCACAAATTCACAACAACGGCACTACAAATGCACAACAAAGGAACTACAAATGCACATTAAAGGCACTACAAAGCACGACCAAAGCACTACAAATGCACAACATAGGAACTACAAATGCACAACAAATGCACAACATAGGTACAAAATAGGCTCAACAAAGAACCAAATTGTATCATGTAAAAGTCATACATAAATCGTCTTGCATAGAGTGTAACTTGTTAGCAGAAGCAAGAATATACGTGTACACTATAGACCACAATAAAATAGATAAATAGAATTAAGTATAAAATTAACCCCAAAAATTGCAACAGGAGAATTCTATTTTCTTATTATCCATTTAGATATTATAATAGCATTGAGAGGTTTCTTTTAATAAATAAATTAAGTATTGAAGAACATATTGCTTTTTGTTTTCGGCAATAACAAAGCGTTTATTTCATCCACAAGGATCCACGTTTAACTTTTGTATTTTTCCCCAAAAATGACATTGGTGACACCCTCTCCCTCTCTATTTTAGCCGAGAACAACTCTCAAGACCCACTTGACTGTGAGACTGGGCGACAGCTAATGAGCATGGGCTTCCCCCAGGCTCGAACACGACGCGCCATCAGGGCGCTCAGGATAACACACGGTAGGTTTGGGAAAAGTTATTTTAAAATTACCAAAATGACAAATTGAGACTTTGTTCCCCTGTTCTTTTAAATAATTGTTAGAGGAACAATATGGTGCCAGTTATTGATCTCAAAAATTGTCTCAAGACTTCTATTAACTAGGGAAAAGAGTTATTTTGTTGAATACCTGCTTACATTGCATATTCTGTCTGATGTAAGAATCGAGATGGACCTTGCAATAAATATTAGATACAACCATTGTGCTGTATGTTATAGTTCTGTTCTAGTCAATGACACAACACAGACCATAGAATGCCTAAGATCAGTTAAACCTGGATGATGCAAAATTAAAGCATGGATGTGGTTAGTGGTATTGCTTCAGAACTTAGAATGAATTTGACCATCAGATTCATTGTCATAGCAATAGAATTGATGAGTTCAGCATCGACATAAAACAAAGGCTTTGGTGATGTTCAAAACTTGGTACTCATTTTGAATTTGACACATATAGGCATACAGCACCATTACTCTGGTTTTAAATAGAGCATTTCCACTGCCAATGTGTTTGAGTGAACATAATATCTTACAGTAATTAAAATATTTTAAACTGTTAAAGGTCGTGACCCCACACCTGATGAAGTGTTGGACTGGATGTTGGAGGATCATACTGACTCTGAGACAGGTACGGTCTATAGGAACAAATGATATGTAATCTGGGGCCATGACTGCAAACAAGGCTCAAGTCTGAGTCAGACACAGAAAAGCACTTGAAGTACAGTATATTAAAATCTTTTTTCCCATTCATTTTGCAAGTATAAAGGTAAGAAGTTGAGCAATTTAAATTAAACTGATGTAATGAAAAACGCTTCAGTGGTGGCTGTATTTAATTTTTATTTGTTTTATAAGTTAGTCATAATGCCAATAGGTAAAATTTGGTGCTAATTATGATCACCTCCACATTATGTCAGTATCGAGTATGACCTCCAAGATTGGCAACAACTGCATCAAGTCATAGACCCACATAACTTGCACACAAGGTTCATGGGAATGCAGTCCCACACTTCCCGAAGAGCAATTGTTAATTCCTGAATGTTGCGTGGCTGCTGCGGAATGTGACGTAAACAACGACCTAGGACATCCCTCATGATTGTGTTCTATTGGGTTGCAGTCATGTGTGACAGATGGCCTCGGAGAAGTATCTACGCCGTTAATGTGTAGAAATCTTCTGGTAAGCACATGCATCGTCTTGCTGTAATATTGACCAAGGGCATTGACGTACCATAGGCACATATACTGGTTCAAACGATCTGGTCAATGTAACTGTGCAGTCAGACAATGAATTTGTGATTGATTTCTGCACATAGAAACCACACAACTTCCACCATAACAGTTACAGTGCGTTGCTTTCATGATGCGGCCTGTATACACACAGTCTTTTGTCCGCCTTGGAGAGACTAAACCGTGACTTATCACTAAATATCACAGAATGCCTTCAACAACCACAATTGTTGACCACCAATTGACGTTGAACTTGACGGTGATGTTCTGTGAGAATCATGCAGTGATACGTCCTCTTCGAGGGGAAAGTAAAAATGAAGATTTGAAGTTTTGCCTCGAGTCTGAAAGGGGAATCACAACAGGAATTCACCCTAAACCCTGACAGGAAGCTTGGAATGAAACTGCTCAACTAGTACCATTGAGATCGAGTCTTTCAAAAATTTGAGAGCTGCACTTACCTTGATCATCTGGATGCTTGCATCTGTTCATGATGGTCCTTGGGGCATTGAGTTGAGCGGCTAAGTGATCGAGATCAGTATATCATTACATAATGTCTGCAGACAAGATGATTGTTTCTGTCTGAGGTTTTCCATACTGAAAACAATTTCTCTATTTTGCATTTGGTTTGAATCTGTTGGAGGTAGGGTACACATTATCAATAATATCTGCTCTCGGTTGTTTTTATTAAGATATTATGTTTCAGGTTAAATCTAGATGTCATTTATCTGCTAGGTGATGATAATCATGTTACGATGATGTAGCATTGAGGAGCACTGATCTATCTGAGACAAATTTTAGAATTTTTAGAACATTGAGGAAGATAATCTAGAACAGAATTGGAATTGTAACAGTCAAATACAAATTGGTGTTGCTGAGATCCATTTTAGAAGGTCTCTGAAATGTTTACAAATATAAAGCATGAAATTTCAGAACAAGATTAGAAGGTCCTTGAAATACCGTAATGTGTTGCTGAGATGTATTTTAGAAGGTCTCTAAAATGCACAAATCCATTTTCATTTAGTTGTTGAATAGTTTTGTATTCAGCCCCGCAAAAGAAATTGAGGTGCCCTATAGTAATGGCCCTGTCTGTCTGTATGTCTGTCTTTCCATTTTTCTGTTCAAAGGTCTGTCCACACTTAAAACTCTTATAAAATATTAACTTCATATTTATACACTTGTTCACAGTAAAAATACACTCAATTATGACAGTAATGTAACTCCAACTTAAAAATTGTCAGATATGTGGCCTGACCTGTCTAATTTACCCAAGAAATTTATTCAAGAAAACACTACTTGAAAGGAATTGAATGAAATTTAAAGCATGAATATATGGAAATAGAACAAGAACCATAACTCTTTGATTCATTGTAATGAAATGATCTCCCGTGATTTGATAAATAAAAAAAGTGCAGTATGTTAAAGAGTAAATGAGAATTTAGTATAGATGAACAGAAAAATATATGTTTGACTTGTGCACATTTCAAGAACCGTCACTGTGTTGGCAATTATTCTTTAATTGCCTCCCTTTTGCATTGATGCTATCATTTGAAGGCCCAATCACTTCATAGGATGGTTCTTATGTGAATATTAATCAGACTCTGATGTTTATCATGATAATTTTGAGCCAGGTACCATTCAGATAGTATGTTGATAATAGCTAAATGCATGTAAAATTTTACTCCCATAAGACTTGTGTGAGCTGTCAACATGTGAAGTTATTTTTTAGTTTGGCTATGGATATGCATCCCATGTGCAGGAATAAATTAATGAAAGAAACATTTTCAAGCATTCTGAACGCCAATAGGGAGTGAAATTGAAATAAAATATAACCAGTTAAATAAACTATAACCAATTGAAAACATTGTATGTAACAGTTGAAGAGTACTTCTTGGACATGTTTTTTATTTTAAGATGCCTAGCCGTTCAGAAATGCCTCCAATTTCCATTTTAAATTTCGGGATGTAAGAACTTGACATTTTAGGTTTATTAAAAATTGATGTGTATACACTGCCGTCCTGGAGTCCCTGAGTATGCCTAGGTATGATCCTAAGCAGATGTGACTATGAATACATTTACATAGTGGTTAGAAGTTAATCACTTGGATATTTGTATATGGTGATAAAATATGGGTTATCTGTTGGACTTTGAGGGATTTGCGTCAATACCGTGATAAACATAATCAAGCATTGTATGTTATCTGATACAAGCCCTTTTGATACAATATTATAAAAGATATTATATCAGCAATTATCCAATAATGAGGCTGTATGTTACAATATATTATGTAATAATTTTGTTGCAAGATAATGGGACAATTACCGTGTGACATTATAGCAGATCATGTGTTGTCCTACTTAATTTTTTGTATGTCATTTATTTATGGCCATTATCATGTTTGTGTTTTATTACGCATTATTATACTTTGTTTGACAGCTGCATGATAATGGTATGGCATGCTATACATTATCATAGTATGTTCAATCACATATTTTGGTCTTGATGTCAATTTGCTTTGTAGTAATTTGCCATTTGGATATTTCAGAGGACTCAGAAAGTGCGACCCCATCCGCTATCTTGCAACCTACTAGCTCAATTACCCATTCTTCCACGACCACCACCACCACTACCTCCAACCTCACAACAGCCCCGACTGGTTCCATCAATGTCTCTGTCACTTCCTCTACCTCATACTTTAGTAGAGGAGCCAGTCAGGAGAATACAAAAAGGGAGGCTACTCCACCCACTGTTACCAATCAAAGGGAGATAAGTCCATCCGGTGGTAAAATAAGGGAGGCTAATACGGGTGAAGGGAAAGATTCGAGGATGGAGGATGATGTACGGGTGGGAAATTCTGATAAACAAGGTAAAGGGGTTACTCCAAATATGTTTTTTTAATTTTATGTTATGGTGCAATGCTACTTTCAACTCCAAAATATATATATATTAAATATTGTCATAGCCTTGACATTTTTGTAGTCAGCTCGAACAATATGGACACCTGTTGGCATTTGCTTTCGTGCTTTCATGTTTTTATAACCCGGCAAACAAAGTTCGAAGGGTTGGTGTATTGGAGTCACCAGTTGGTCGGTCAGTTAGCAATAAGTCTGTTAAGCGAACTACTTCCGAAGTTTTAGACATATTGTTCTGGTTCACATGATCATAAGTGCACAAATTACAAGTGCATTATACAATTTCCTTTAATTGCAGACTATCCTTACAAAAGTATTTAATTGAATATATCTGATTGGGACTGTTGATTGAATTCATTCCAAAGTTTATTATACGAAGTTTGAAGGGGGTATATTGGAGTCACCCTGTGGTCGGTTTGTCGGTCGGTCCGTTGCAATTTACCTTGTCCGGAGCATAACTTAAAAACTACTGGATGGAATTGGATTAAACTGCATACACTGGTAGAGCATAATGAGAGGAAGTGCAGTGTACAATAACCATAACTCTATTCTTGCCTATTACTGAGTTATTGCCCTTTGTTACTTTTTTTTGTCCGGAGTATAACTTGAAAAGTACTGGATGGAATTGGATTGGAACTTAATACAATGGTAAATCACAATGAGAGGAAGTGCAGTGTTCAAGAACAATAACTCTACTTAAGCTCACTACTGAGTTATTGCCATTTATTTGTTTTTTTTTGCTGTCATTTTTTTCCCAGACATTAACTTGCTAACTACTGGATGGAATTTATTAAAACTTAATACAATGGTAAAGCACAATGAGAGGAAGTGCAGTGAACAAGAACCATAACTCTATTTCAGCTAATTACAGAGTTACTGCACTTTGTTACTTTTTTCTTGTCCGAAGCATAACTTGAAAACTATTGGATGGAATTTAATAAAACTTCATACAGTGATAGATCATAATGAGAGGGAGTGCAGTGTACAGGAACCACAATTCTATTTCAGCTAATTACAGAGTTACTGCCCTTTGTTACTTATTCTTGTCCGGAGCATAACTTGAAAACTATTGGATGGAATTTAATAAAACTTCATACAGTGATAGATCATAATGAGAGGAAGTGAAGTGTACAGGAACTGCGATTCTATTTCAGCCAATTACAGAGTTACTGCCCTTTGTTACTTTTTCTTTTCCGGAGCATAACTTGAAAACTATTGGATGGAATTTAATAAAACTTCATACAGTGATAGATCATAATGAGAGGAAGTGCAGTGTACAGGAACTGCAATTCTATTTCAGCTTAATCTCAAAATCAGTTAATTCTGACATCACTGCCTTCAATTCAGTCATATAAGATCATTTGTCTAATTGCTTTAGTAACGCCGTTAGCTTTTAAACATTAATTTTCAAATGTAAATATGAAAAACTGTATTTTGATCCTTAGTCAGCAATCTATAATTGTTTTATTTCCAGTCATTAACACAAAAATTTGCTCATTTCTTGACAAACAATAAAAAGTTGTACAAACAGTAAATCTGTGAGAGTTCAGCTTTAAGAGGGTTCACATTCTTACACTTTGTACACATGATCAAGTGTTCTTGTGTCTTAAACATTATGTTTTCATCAATGTTTGCTTGAAACTCTGGAAAATACCTTGTTGTTGTTTTTTTAAAATTCAAGTCCTTCCCAACTCATATGTTTTCTTTGATCTTGTTGCAAATAGGATATAGATTCCTTGAAAATTTATAAAACTTATTGTTTTATGATTTTCATATTTAATATTTAAATTATTCTGCTTGAATAAATCAAAAGCGTCCTGTGTATAGGCTACACACTTGGTTAGTCATTACTTATTACAGCTTTAGTGAACAGTTGCATGTATCTAAAAATAATATAGTCCTTTTTATAAGAATGGCACTTTGCCAATTTCTGTCATATGACTTGAATAACAAATTGATATTGATCTCTGTTTACTCAATAAATGCCAATGACATCAATAGAAGGTATTTTAAAATAATAATTCTATTGGTTTACTTTATGTCTTGAAATATTCAATAAATGCCAATCTTATACATAATTATATTGTATGTCAATATATTGTATGTCATTACTGGTGTATTAACTATAAATAAGATCTTACATAAGTTGCTATTTAATACCAAAGAAAATGAAACAGTTGTTGGCAAGCTCTATAAATTCCATAACATGAAATTTGTATTAAATGGCAACAAATATAAGTTAATCATACGACGCATATGTCGCCAAAAATGAAGATTTTATACATCTTTTATTAATACATTTTTAATAAATATGGTGAAATGACGTTAATGTCAAGATGTATTACACAAGTGAAAAATATATATTATATAAAAAAAATAACGGTTTTATTACACTCGCACCAAGGAACGTCGAGTGATAATATGGTTAACCAATGCAATCAAACATATCAACAGTTTATTGGTTATCTATTTTCAGAGCCAAAGAATGGTGGTGGCAAGAAGAAAAAGAAAAAGAAGGGTAAGGGAGGTAAATCTAACCAGGAGGTGGAGCCAGGGTTCACAGAAGGGGCCAGTGGAGGACCAGAGGAGGAGGAAAATAATGGTTAGTCTTGGTTTCCTTTTACTTTTTGTGTCGCCTAGTCAGGCAACATTTAGGGGTTACTTTTGTCGGTAGTGGCGGTCGCGTCCTGTTTTCACTTGTCCGGGGCATATCGTAAACTGTAAACTATTAGTGGTATCAACTTGAAACTTCATATGGAGATAGATCTCATTGAGGCAAGTGCAATGCATAAGAAACGTAACTCTTGCCCTCATATTTTTAGAGTTAATGCCCTTTGATAATTTTCATGCTTAAAGTTTTGTCTGGGGCATATCTTGTAGAATATAAGAGTTGTCAACTTGAAACTTCATAGCTAGACAGATCTTATTGTGGGCAAATGCAGTGCACAAGAACTGTAACTCTTGCTTTCTAAGTTTTAGAGTAATTGCCCTTTGTTAATTTTCATACTCTTAAGTTTTGTCCGGGGCATATCTTAAAGAATATAAGAGGTATCAACTTGAAACTTCATAGCTAGATAGATCACATTGAGGGCAAGTGCAATGTGCAAGAAAGGTGCAGTGCACAATAACAGTAACTCTTGCTTTCAAAGTTTTAGAGTAATTGCACTTTGTTAGTTTTCATGCTTCAAGTTTTTTACTGGGCATATCTTGAAGAATATAAGAGGTATCAACTTGAAACTTTATAGCTAGATAGATCTCATTGAGGGCAAGTGCAGTGCACAAGAACAGTAACTCTTGCATCTTTATGTTTAGAGTCATTGCCCTTTGTTAAATTTCAAGCTTAAATTTTGTCAGGGGCATATATCGTAAACTTTAAGAGGTTTCAACCTAAAACTTAATAGGTAGATAGATCTCATTTGGGGCAAGTGCAGTGTACAAGAACTGTAACTCTTGCTTCAATATTTTAAGAGTTATTGCCCTTTGTTAATTTTCGTTGTTTATTTTGTCTGGCTGAATGTTCTTACCTTCAGTTCAAAACCACCTAGACTTGAAAAGTAAATGGCAACATCATTGCCTATAAATGAATAAAACGCCAATCTAACAGCTATAATCGCGACTGTAATAACTCGAGGAGTTCTAGTTAGACTGAATAAAATCATACATAATTAATTATATTGCTATATATACATCAAGTTAGTTATATAAGACCGTAATAGAATATAATTTATATATATATATATATATATTTTACAATTATGATTTCAAAGAGTAAAATATTTTATTAAATAATTGTCCTGAGATTTGTTGCAGAAAAAAACTTTTTTTGTGTAAAGTCCCTTTAAGAAAAGTAGAAGTATTTTAACTGAAGTGTAAGCTTTTAAAATATAACTTGACTTAAACAGTTTAGACTGCCTTAAAAATGCTTTTTTCATTATTATCTTGTCTGTTTATGGAAGAAAAAGAGTTCAGGTATTGTCATAGCCTTGGTCTTGTCAATGTCACCATTGTTGTGCAGAACTTTAATCAAAAACTGGTATACATGTGGCCAGAGAAAGAATGAATATGTATAGCATGGCTAATAACTCTGTTTGTGATTGCTCCACAGTGCTCTTGTTTTGTAGAACTTTTAGTAAATTCAAATTTGCTAGGTGAACGACAGGTGAACACCACACTGCTGCCCTGTGGGCACTTGGTCAGTTGTGACCGTTGCGCCAGTAGGCTTGCGAAATGTCCAATATGTCGAACTAAAATAAAAGGGTCTGTTAAAACCTTCATGACTTGATGATCAAAAAGCTTAAAAGGAACCATTAAGGAACCAATTAACGATTAATCAAGGTTAAGTAATGATTCGGTCGGGTTGGAAGATGAGGCAATGTGCTTTTCCCGTTCAAGATTTGAGGGAGGAGAGAAAAATATGCTGATAACCAAGATGGGGACTTTGTACAGGATAGTGTAAAGCAAGGATTGACATTTCCTTAATTGAGCTTGTAAAGGGCAGAAGAGATGCAACAGGCTAGCAATCAACAATGATTTCAGACGATAAAAATTGTTGATTATAGATGGGAATTGTTGAAATGAAAAAGTATTGAAGATTCATTTGTTGACATTGTCTTAAAATGAGCTAATGTTCAGGAGCATTATACACAGCATTTGCATCCATTAATATCAAAGAAACATAATTTACATAGAAATTAAAATCTAAAAACACTTTCACTAAAGTATTACCACCATGTATACTCCATGTAAATTTGCATAGACTTTATATTCAATCATAGATGTCAAGTTTGATTAGTATCGATATTTAGAATGAGATATGGACTGGGTATTTTATTTATAAGACTGAACTAGATGTCAACCATCTTAAACAGAACAAGATGTTTTGAATCACTGGATGAAAAAAGTAAAACCTATAGATGTTTGGAATGGGGTTTAATTTGTATATTGTACAATGATACTATATAAAAAAGGCAAGACAGCCAATTATGTAAAATGTCAGTGATTAAAGGAAAACACTTTTACCTTAACAGAATCAGGAAAATTCAGAAAGTATTCACATTTGATATACAAAATACCCCAAGAAATAAAAAAAAAATAAAAATAAAAAAAATACTCAACTTGTTAACTTCGTTGTCTAAGAAAAAGATTAGAAACATTAAAATACTATATATAACCATATGTCATTGAAAAAATGCAAAACGATACAAAAAACAACATACCTTACTCAATCTGTTGAATTGTTTTGTTGAGAAAATAGTATTGAAATATTTGTGCAAAACATTTATTATAATCTATATAAGACATGAAGGTGATGAATATAGGATATTCTGTTTTTAGCTCACCTGTCACGTTGTGACAAGGTGAGCTTTTGTGATCGCTCTTCGTCCGTCGTCCGTCCGTCCGTCCGTCCGTCCGTCCGTTCACAATTGCTTGTGAACACAATAGAGGTCACAATTTTGACCTAATCTTTATGAAACTTGGTCAGACTGATCATCTCTATAAAATCTAGGTCAAGTTCGATATTGGGTCATCTGGGGTCAAAAACTAGGTCACTAGGTCAATTAGTAGAAAAACCTTGTGAACACAATAGAGGTCACAATTTTAGCCTAATCTCAATGCAACTTGGTCAGAATGGTCATCTCTATAAAATCTAGGTCAAGTTCGATATTGGGTCATCCGCGGTCAATAATTAGGTCACTAGGTCAATTAGTAGAAAAACCTTGTGAACACAATAGAGGTCACAATTTTAGCCTAATCTCAATGCAACTTGGTCAGAATGATCATCTCTATAAAATGTAGGTCAAGTTCGATATTGGGTTATCCGCGGTCAACAACTAGGTCACTAGGTCAATTAGTACAAAAACCTTGTGAACACAATAGAGGTCACAATTTTAGCCTAATCTCAATGCAAGATGATCAGAATAATCATCTCTATAAAATCTAGGTCAAGTTCGATATTGGGTCATCCGCAGTCAATAACTAGGTCACTAGGTCAATTATTAGAAAAACCTTGTGAACACAACAGAGGTCACAATTTTGACCTAATCTTTATGAAACTTGGTCAGACTGATCATCTCTATGAAATCTAGGTCAAGTTCGATATTGGGTCATCTGGGGTCAAAAACTAGGTCAGTAGGTCAATTAGTAGAAATACCTTGTGAACACATTAGAGGTCACAATTTTAGCCTAATCTCAATGCAACTTGGTCAGAATGATCATCTCTATAAAATCTAGGTCAAGTTCGATATTGGGTCATCCGCGGTCAATAACTAGGTCACTAGGTCAATTAGTAGAAAAAACTTGTGAACACAATAGAGGTCACAATTTTAGCCTAATCTCAATGCAAATTGGTCAGAATGATCATCGCTATAAAATGTAGGTCCAGTTTGATATTGGGTCATTCACGGTCAATAACTAGGTCACTAGGTCAATTAGTACAAAAACCTTGTGAACACAATAGAGGTCACAATTTTAGCTTAATCTCAATGCAACTTGGTCAGAATGATCATTTCTATAAAATCTAGGTCAAGTTCGATATTGGGTCATCCGCGGTCAATAACTAGGTCACTAGGTCAATTAGTACAAAAACCTTGTGAACACAATAGAGGTCACAATTTTAGGCTAATCTTAATGCAACTTGGTCAGAATGATCATCTCTATAAAATCTGGGTCAAGTTCGATATTGGGTCATACGCAGTCAATAACTAGGTCACTAGGTCAATTATTAGAAAAACCTTGTGAACAAAATAGAGGTCACAATTTTAGCCTTATCTTAATGAAACTTGGTCAGAATGATCATCTTAACATAAGCTAGGTCAAATTCCATATTGGGTCAACCCAGGTCAAAAACTAGGTCACTAGGTCAATTAGTAGAAAAACCTTGTGAACACAATAGAGGTCACAATTTTAGCCTAATCTCAATGCAACTTGGTCAGAATGATCATCTCTATAAAATGTAGGTCAAGTTCGATATTGGGTCATCCGCGGTCAACAACTAGGTCACTAGGTCAATTATTAGAAAAACCTTGTGAACACAACAGAGGTCACAATTTTGACCTAATCTTTATGAAACTTGGTCAGACTGATCATCTCTATGAAATCTAGGTCAAGTTCGATATTGGGTCATTTGGGGTCAAAAACTAGGTCAGTAGGTCAATTAGTAGAAATACCTTGTGAACACATTAGAGGTCACAATTTTAGCCTAATCTCAATGCAACTTGGTCAGAATGATCATCTCTATAAAATTTAGGTCAAGTTCGATATTGGGTCATCCGCGGTCAATAACTAGGTCACTAGGTCAATTAGTAGAAAAAACTTGTGAACACAATAGAGGTCACAATTTTAGCCTAATCTCAATGCAACTTGGTCAGAATGATCATCGCTATAAAATGTAGGTCAAGTTTGATATTGGGTCATTCACGGTCAATAACTAGGTCACTAGGTCAATTGTGGTTTGCATAGACTTAGATATGGAAAACTTAACAAATCTTCTCCAAAACTAGAAGTCCTAGGGCTTTGATATTTGGCATGTATAATTACTTTATGGACATCTACCAAGATTGTTCTAATTATGCCTCTGGAGTGATAAGAGGCCCTGCCCGGGGGTCGCAAGTTTTACATAGGCTTATTTAGTGAAAACTTAAAGTCTTGTCTAAAACCACAAGGCCTAGCCATTTGATATATGGTATGTAGCTTTACCATGTGGTTCTCTACCGAGATTATTCAAATTATGCCCCTGAAGTGATAAGAGGCCCCACCTAGGGGGTCACAAGTTTTACATAGGCTTATATAAGGAAAGTGTTTAAAAATCTTCTTGTCTGAAAATGCAAGGCCTACGCATTCAATATTTGGTATGTATCATAACCAAGTGGTCCTCTACCAAGATTGTTCAATTTATGCCCCTGGGGAGAAGAGGCCCTATCCTGGGGGGAGTCACAAGTTTTGCATAGGCTTATATAGAACAAAAAACTTCTTGTCTAAACCAACAAGACATTGGCATTTTATATGTGGCATAACCTAGTGGCCCGCTACCAAGATTGTTCAATTTGTGCACCTGTGGTGAAAAGAGGCCTCACCCTGGGTGTCACAAGTTTTACATAGGCTTATATAGGAAAAAACTTTAAAATTTTCTTGTCTGAAGCCACAAGGACTAGGTCTTAAATATTTGGTTTGAAGCATTGCCTACTGATAGGGTCATGTGGGGTAAAAAACTAGGTCAGTGGGACAAATAAAAGAGTGGCCTCTAGGGGCCATACTTTTCATTGGATCTTTATGATAATAGGTCAGAATGTTCACTTTATTTAGCAAAGCTACAGGTGAGCGATACAGGGCCATCATGGCCCTCTTGTTGTAAGTAGCTATGGATGTTTAAACATGTATATATATCTAACTTAGATATTAATATCATGTTATTTTTGAAAGGAAGCTTTATGTATATGTATACGTTTAAAGGCAAATATTGTTGAAGCCTTTTCTCTTTCTTATTCTAGTTCACATGCACTGTAAATATCACACCTGTAAAACTTGCTGATGCTGTACATGTAAAAACATGGAAGTTCAATGCAAGAGTTATTTGCCTAATTATGATATAATATGATTTTTCATCAATGCTTTGTTTTTCTATTAATGAATACACAATTATATGTGTAGGGTTTGCAGATTTGTCATTTTAATGTGAACTTAAAAAAGTCAAGAAATAAGAAAAATCATAAAAACACCAAAAAATGTTATTTCAGTTATATTGAAATAAGAAAAAAAAATGTTCAGCATATTCATTCTTAAGTTTGGATGTATTTATAGAATATCTGGTTTACTGTATGTATGAATATCACCAATCATTGAATTTACCTTTTCTTGCCACATTGTTAATGTGATTGTATATGTTATTTGTCTTATTATAGGAATGGGATAAATAGTTTGTTTTCAATTAAAGTTAGTTTCTGTATTTAAATTGTCCCAAACTCATTTTGCATTTGTATATACATCATTTTCCTTAGTTCACTTTTAAATTATAGGGCATTATATATATATATATATATATATATATATATATATATATATATATATATATATATATATATATATATATATATATATATATATATATATATATATATATATATATATATATATATATATATATAACTAAATTACTAGTAATGCCATAAAGGTATCTTGATAATGATTATAGTTACTTTACTAGTTATAATTACTGTATTATATTATTGAAAAGAAAAATCAGAATAAAAAATAATTATACACCATTTCCCTCTCTATTATAGCTGAGAACAACTCTCAAGACCCACTTGACTGTGAGACTGGGCGACAGCTAATGAGCATGGGTTTCCCCCAGGCCCGGACACGACGCGCCATCAGGGCGCTCAGGAGAATCCACGGTAGGTTTGGAAAAAGTTATTTAAGAAATACTAAATTGACAGGTTGGGACTTTGTTCACCTGTTTAATAATTGTTAGACAAACAATTTGGTGCCAGATATTTATCTTAAAAATGGTCTGCAGACTTCTATTAACTAGGGAAATGAGTAATTTTGTTGCATAACTGCTTACATTGCATATTTTGTCTGATATATGAATGCAACTATTGCGCTGTATGCCATGCAATAGTACTGTTCCAGTCAATGACAGAACATAGCATGCGTAAGAGCCATTAAGACTGGATGATGCCAAATTGAAACATGGATCTGGATACTTGTATTGATTCAGAATCTAGAATGGAATTATGAGTCATCAGATTCGTCATTTCTTTGATCAGCAGATACATTGTCATAGCTATGGAATTGTTGAGTTCAGCATAACATTCAATAGAAGCTTTGGTGGTGGTCAAAACTTGGTACTCATTTTGAATTTGACACATATAGGCATACAGCACCATTACTCTGGTTTTAAATAGAGCATTTCCACTGCCAATGTGTTTGAGTGAACATAATATCCAACAGTAATTAAAATATTTTAAACTGTTAAAGGTCGTGACCCGACACCTGATGAAGTGTTGGACTGGATGTTGGAGGATCATACTGACCATGAGCCAGGTACATTTTATAGGAACAAATGATATGTAATCTGGGGCCATGACTGCAAACAAGGCTCAAGTCTGAGTCAGACACAGAAAAGCACTTGTAGTAAATGAAAGAAATCATTTTTTCCCATTCAAGTGTAAAGGTAAGTAGTTGAGAAATTTAAATTAAAATGATGTTATTAAAACACTTTAGTGGTCCGAAAATGGCTGTTTCAATTTATTTTTATTTTTATAAATCAATCATAATGCCAAAAGGTGAAATTTAATGTTATTTATTATCACCTCCACATTATGTCAGTATCGAGTAGGACCTCCATGATAGGCAGCAACTACATCAAGTCTATGCCTCATAGACTAACACAACCTGTGCACAAGGTTCATGGTAATGCGATTGCGTTTAAGAGCAATTGTCAATTGTTTAACATTGTGTTCTTTCGGATTGCAGTCATGTGCACGCCGTTAATGTATAGAAATCTCCTGGTAAGCACATGTCTCGCTGTAATATAGGCACTTAAACTGAATTAAATTATCTGGTCAATGTATCTTTGTACAGTCAGACGAAATGGTGCTCAGATTTGAATTTGTGATTTATTTCCGACCATAGAAATCTCACAACCTCCATCGTCACAATTAAAGTGCAATACGCAGTTACATGCGTGGCTTTCATTATGCAGCCTGTATACACACAGTCTTTCGTTCGCCTTAGAGAGACTAAATTATGATTTATCACTAAATATCACGGACTGCATTCGACGAGCACAATTGTTGACCACCAATTTGACGTCAAACTTGATGGTGATGTTTCGTGAGAATCATGCAGTGATATGGTGTCTTTGAGAGGAAAATTAAAATGAAATAAAGATTTGCAGTTTTGCCTCTTAAATCTAAAGATAGTAATCACAACAAAATGCACACTTAACTCTGACAGGAAGTATGGAATGAAACTGCTGGTCAATCCCTAACTCTTACCATTGAGATGGTGTCTTTCAAAAATTTGAGAGCTTCACTTATCTCAATCATCCGGATGCTTGTATATGTTCATGATGGTCCTTCAGGCATGAACCTGAGTGGCTTAGTGATGGAGGTTAGCATTTCATATCATAATGGCTGCAAACAAGATGTTTGTGTTTCCATATCAGAGTTTCCATACTGATAGGTTTTCAAATACTTTTTCTCTATTTTCAAAAGAAATTGCAGGTGCATAATGGTAATGGCCCTGTCCATCTGTCTGTACCTCTTTCCATTTATTCTGTTCATAGGTCTGTCCACATTTGTTGTGTCTTTTTTAAGGATAACTCCTATGAAATTTTAACAATCATATTTATACATTTTCTCACAGTAAAAATATACAAATCTTAGACAGTATCTTAACTCCAACTTAACTTGTCAGATATGCGGCCCGATGTGAACTTACATAAATTAAAGAAAACAGTACTTGACAATTTATCGAAAAGAATTCAATAAAATTTAGAGCATGAATAAATGAAAATCAGAACTTGTGTGTGGTACAAGAACCATAACTCTTAGATTCATTGTAATGAAATAATCTCCCTTGATCTTATTAAACAAAATTTCATAAATTATATGTTTGACTTGTGTACATTTCAAGAACCGTCACTGTGTTGGCAATTGTTCTTATATTGCCGCCTTTTGTATGGTAACCCCTCATAACCTTAAAATTGCTTTCACTTTCTCCCTCTGTCAAAGATGCTATCATTTGTAAGCCCTGTCACATCATGTGATGTTGTTGTTCATTAATCAGACTCTGATGTTTATCATGATAGTTTTGAGTCAGGTACCGTACAGATAGTATGTACTAAATAATTAGAAGTGTATGAGCAGGGGCATTGCTTAATGCATTTTAAATTTTACGGATGGAACGGATATGCATCCCATATGCAAGACTAAAGTAATGAAACAAACATGTTCAAGCATTCTGAACGCCAATAGGGGGTGAAATTGAAATGCAATATAACCAGTTAAAAACCTGAATGTATCAGCTGAAGAGCACTTCTTGGACACGTTTTGATTTTTGATTTCCTTGCTGTATTGTTCAGATATATACCCGCCCTTATCCTTCAATATCCATTTCTAATTTCGGGATATAAGAACTTGTCATTTTAGGGTTATCAAAATTAATGCAAATGCACTACCAGAAATATGCCTAGGTATGCCCCTAAAGTGTATGTGACTTTGAAAACATTTACATTGTGATTGTAATTTAATCACTAGGAGATTTGTATATGGTGATGCAATATGTGTTATCTGTTGGTCGGGAATGGCGTCAATACCATGATACATCTTAATAAAGCATTGTCTGTTATCTGATACAAGGAATAAAATAATTTTCATCAGCAATTAGCCAATAATGAGTTCGTATGTTACAATATATTATGTAATAATTTTGTTGCAAGATAATGGGACATTTACTATGTGACATTATATCAGATCATGTGTTGTCCTACTTAATTGTTTTTGTTATTTATTTATGTATGGTCATGTTTGTGATTTATTAAGCATTATTACACTTTGTTTGACAGCTGCATGATAATGTTATGGTAATGTACAAATTATTATATAATGTTCACATATTTTGCTCTTGATGTCAATTTGCTTTGTAGTAGTAATTTGCCATTTGGTTACTTCAGAGGACTCAGAAAGTGCGATCCCGGCCGTTACCTCACAACCTACTACATCGATCACCCATTCTTCCACGACCACCACCACCACTATCACAAAAAGGGAGGCTACTTCACCCACTTTTACCAATCAAAGGGAGATAAGTCCATCCGGTGGTAAAATAAGGGAGACTAATACGGGTGAAGGGAAAGATTCAAGGAGGGAGGATGATGTACGGGTGGGAAATTCTGATAAACATGGTAAAGGGGTTGCTCCAAATATTTATTTTTTTAATTCTATATTATGGAAATGTGCAATGCTATTTTCAACTCCAAAAGTATATGGAATATTGTCATAGCCTTGACATTTTCGTAGTAAGCTAGAACAATATAGACACCTGTTGGCATTTGCTTTTGCGTTTTTATAAACCATCAGTTTGAAGGGTTGGTGTATTGAGGTCACCAGTTGGTCGGTCAGTCAGCAATAAGGTTGTTGAGCGAATTACTTCCACAGTTTTAAACATTATTCTGGTACTAATGACCATTAAAAAGTGCTCAAATTACAAGTGCCTAACGCAATTTCCATTAATTTCCGTCTATTCGTACAAAACTATATAATTGAATATATATGAATAGGATTATTGAGCGAATATCTTCCATACTTTATAGGGGTAGCCTGAAACCTAATACCGATACTCATAATAACCATGAAGAGTAACATTGCATGATGCGTTTTTGGAGGTAATATATTTCAAGGATGTGCTCTAGGAAGTTGAACTTGAATTTATCACTTTCTCTTAGGCCAACTAAAAAAATAGGTCTGTTTCAGGTTACCCGACCGACCCTTTTTTTTCCCGCCGACCCTAACCTATTTTCCCCTGAAAAAATGTGATTTGGGTACGAAAAGCATTTCTTACGAAATGTATGTACGTAAAGTTGACAATATTAGAGTTGGATTTCTGAATGTATTTACCGTACTTCACCTTAGTTCGGACACCTTAAAATAATTAATTTATCTCTCCGAATTCATAGAAAATAACTATTTTTACATTTTACCTACATGTATTGTAAACCTGCCTTTTTTCTTCATGTCTGCATTTTACCACTTATCAATTTATCCGTAGTTATCAATGGTTGTTACGCCTATAAGTGTAACTCCTTCATCAAGTTAATTAAAATCCCATTCAGCACCATTTTATACATGCATTGAAATGAATAAACACCTTTTATCGGCTACAGATCAAACAGTCACATTGTGTGACGTCACATAACTCTCAGTTATACCCACGAGGATCTCATGGAGAGCATGGATATTGCTATGCAGGATTAATGTTTCTGAGTGGTGTTTTCGATTGTAACTTACGTATTGCATTTCTAACTTTAACTCATCACATTAAATAGTAACCTTACAACTCTTCAAAAACAAGGAATAATTTCATTGATACCAAAACAAGGTAAAGATATAGAAAGTTTATTGAACTGGAGACCTGTATGTTTATTAAACGTTGATTACAAATTAGCCACAAAGGCAATTGCAAACAGACTTAAAAAAGTTCTCCGAAACATAATACTAAATACTCATTCCGGTATTTAAAACCCCCCAGATATATTGGTGAAAATATCAGACTTATCCATGAGGTTATAAGGTTATAAATTTCTTGAACGTAAAAAATAACCATGGCTTGTTATTTTTTGCCGATTTCGAAAAGGCGTTTGATAGTAATAATCATGAGTTCATGGTACACTGTTTAAAACACTTGAATTTTGGTCCAACTGTTATAAAATGAGTTACAACTTTTTTTATTTTGATGTAACAAGCTTAATACTAAACAACGGTTACCTATCACCACCTGTTTTTATTCAACGAGGAGTAAGAAAGGGCTGTCCTTTGCCGTCGTTTCTTTTCATAATATGGATAAAATTATTAGCAAACTATATTGATCATAATCCAGACATCAAGGGACTAACAATCGACGGCAAAGAGATAAAGCCGACACTGTTTGCTGATGACGCAACATACATACAGGATGGGTCAAAGGAATCATTTACATATTTAGTCAATTATTTAATACGTTTTTCAGAAATATCAGATCTAAATCTTAATATTGCTAAATCCATTGTTCTTAGAGTTGGCAGTCTAAAAAGCACAACTTTGACATACTGCGACGAACTTCTTTTCCAATGGACATCTGCAAATGCAAAAACTTTAGAAACAGTATTCTCTATCTACAACACAGATATGTTTAACCTCAATTTCCTAAAGCAATGGGAACATAGAAAACTAACACTCCTAGGAAAAGTGACTGTAATAAAAACATTTGCACTACCAAAACTGATTATGCCTTTGTCTGCTCTGCCAAAACAACCAAATGAAATATTACAAGAAATTAAAAAGGAAATATTTAATTTCATATGGGATAAAAAAAACAGAAAAAAATCAAAAGAGATACATTAATTCAACCTATAATAAAAGGCGGTATAAAAGTTCCAAACATAGAGAGTTTGTCCTACTCACTAAAAGCTTGCTGGATAAGGCGTTATATTGACGAATCAAACACAAGTCTTTGGAAAGAATTCTATAGAAAAAGGTTCATAAAAATGGACGGAGTTTAATTTTTGAATGCAACTTGGACAACGCTTTAATAAAAAGAATTTAAAAAAATAAAACTTTTTTATTCGATATATTAAATGCATGGAAGCAAATTACAAAAACTGATCAGGAGTCTATAGAAAGAAATGTCATAATCTGGAATAACGAGTCCATTAAACTTAATAACGAAAGTCTATTTTATGAAGCTTGGTATGAAAGAGGGATTAAATTTATATGGCAACTATTTGATTTTCGGTCAAAAACATGGTATGATTTTGAAACATTTCAATCAATATATCAAGTAAATCAACACGACTATCTAAACTTTTTGTCCCTATACATAGCACTCCAAATGAAATAAAGATATACTTATCTACAGACAATTATCAAATCCCCACCAATCACTCAAAATCAATATTGTACAAATTAAAGTGTTGTAAAATACCTAATAAGTTTATATATGCAATGACTATCCCATCAGCTGACACATGTATATCAATTTAATAGAAGTGGGTACAAAAACTAGGTTTAAATGAAATAACAGATAAAGAGTGGGAAAATAGAGTGGGAAAATATAAATATGAACACGCACAGATGTTCCAATGACGCAAACATAAGAAGTTTTCAATATAAATATTTACAGAGAATCGTTCCTTGTAATGAATTCCTTTATAAATGTAAAATAAATAAAACAAGTTTGTGTGACTTTTGTCAATCCAATATTGAAACACTGGAACACCTTTTCTGGGAGTGCCCGAAAATACAACCGCTATGGAGTAGACTAAACCAATTCTTAAAAGATAATCATATTAATATAAATTTAACATTAAAAAATATCAGCTTCGGAATAGTCAGCAATGAAAAACACACAGCGATTACTAATTTCTTAATTGTGCTGATGAAATTCTACATCTTTGGTTCAAAGTATAGAAAAACAACGCCTCAATTTATCAGTATAGAAAATACATGATAATTAGACATAATATAGAGAAAGAAATTGCCTTGATAAATGATAAAATAAAGCAGCATGATTATAAATGGTTTTACATCCGTTCTAATATTAATCAGTCTTAATCATCACCTGCCCAAATCCCCCTTTTTGTGTTCATAATTCTCTTTTCTTATATAAATAAAACACAGAATAAACTATGATAAACTATGTTTTAAATATTTCATTTTTCTCATATTATTTAGTTATCCAATGATTATGAAAAAAATATTGTGAAATGCTCAAATGCCCTTTCTTGATAAATGTATAGCTAATAAGTTATCGAATATCCACCTAATCAATTATCATTTTCTTCAAGAAATGTACATATTGATGTCCTTCTGCACAACATATTACTGTAATATAAATTTGAAAAAAAGTGCCTAAATTATTTGTTTTCATCAGATTCTGCTTGAAATTATTGATAATATAGTGTTGTTGTTTTTTTAAAAGTTAAGTTCAACTAAACTGTGTATGCCTTTGATGTTAATAACATGTTTTTCAAAATCAGAACGTTATTGGTCCACTTGATGTTTTACTTTATTCACTAGATGCCAATCACACACACACATATATATATGATCTTTAATATATATATTAAAGATCAAATGCATTATGCACTTGGATATCTTTCCTTTAAGATAATTGTATACAATATCTTGTATGTCACTACTGGTGTATTAACTATATATAAGATCTTACATAAGTTGTTATTTAATACAAAAAACAAAATGAAACAGTCTTTGGCAAGCTCTATCAATTAACACATTTCATTAAACTTTGTTTTTTAAATGGCAACAAATGTAAGATAATTTCTATTACATGAAACATACGTTGCCAAAAGATTTTAAACAAAAATTGAAGTTTAATCAACGGGGTTAAACGACGTCACTGTCAAGTTATGTTATACCTGGGACCTATAAATAACGCTTTTATTACACTCCTAACAAAAAACGTCATATGAAAATATGGTGAATATATGTAATAAAGCATATATTCAGTTTATTCATTATCTATTTTCAGAGCCAAATAATGGTGGTGGTAAGAAGAAGAAGAAAAAGAAGGGTAAGGGAGGTAAATCTAGCCAGGAGGTTGGGCCAGGGACCACAGAAGGGGCCAGTGGAGGTCCAGAGGAGGAGGAAAATAATGGTAAGTCTTGGTTTCCCTTTACTTTTTGGACTGAAATAAAATGAGTGTAAACTTTTAACTGTTATTGGAAAGAAAAACATTTTAGGGTTGTCGAGGGGTTAAAAAAGAATTAAGCGATGACTGAGAAACTAAAGTTATTTTCTCGGTGGGATTCTTCGGTTTCGTATATTAAGGCTTTACATTTTATTCTTTCAGTATCTCAAAACAACCGTCCATCAGCTATGTTTGGTGGTGGACCAGTCTGGGCGGATGCTTTTACTGCAGGTGAGAGGCTTAATACATGTGCAAAAAGCTACAGAAACATGCCCAGTAGCAAAAAGTTTAAACATAAACCCGGTTTAGTAAGATTATGTAAACCAAAAACAACCGATCACAGTCTCTGTAAAACTGGAAATTACGACAACATTAAATGTAAGTGCGGGGCGACTTTTTACAGCTTCCACACGGCACTCACAAAACTGCTGTAAATATCAATATATATGCAAAAAGCTATAGAAACATGCTCAGTAGCAAAAAGTTTAAACATAAACCCGGTTTAGTAAGATTATGTAAACCAAAAACTACCGATCACAGTCTCTGTAAAACTGGAAATTATGACAACATTAAACCTGCTCCCATATTTGAATACACCTGATGTCATAAATCCTTTGTCATTGCTCTACAAGTACAGACAAATGTATTTGAAATGGATTGAGCTAAAATGTTAAAGCTTTTACATTGCTTAAGGCTGGTTATCAGCTTTATAAACTACATTGTCAAAAGTGCCAGATGTTGCCAGAAACGATATAAAATATATATATAATTTCTATAAGGTGTAGTTAAACGAGAATTAAATAACCTTTTAAACCTGTTTGTGCACTTATCATAGAAGTACAGAGAAAGGGTCAAGTTGTATAATTATGGGTAAGTCCATAAATTCGGGCTAGGTGTAAATAAGTTTATATGCCAGTTTTTTTGCCAGTTTTAAACGGCATATCTGTAAAAAAATATTGTGTTCAAAGTTTGTTCGAAAATTTACTTATCCGAACACTGAAAAATAAGCTTGTTTTCATGGTATTTTATTCATTTAATGGACACAACTCAATAGCATGGTTTGCAAAGCATTGATATCTCCCCCTATTGTATTTTCACTGTCTGTCTGTCAGACAGTCATGTTGTATGTCACATCGTTTCCACTCAATAACTATAGAATGCTAAGACCCAGAAACTTCATACCTTGTATCAAGGTAAGTCATGACCCGTACATGACCTCTATTAATTGTGATATCAGTAGGTCAAAGGTCAAGGTCGTGGTGACTTTGATGTAAAAAAGCCGTTTCCACTCAATAACTGAAGATCCATTGTGTCCAGGAACTTCATTTCTGCTCTGCCAGTTCAGGTCATGACTAGTAGATGGCCCATATTGATTTAGAGATTAAAAAGTCAAGGTCGCAGTACATTCAGTTGAAAAACAATATGTTGTTGGTAATCATAAGTAGAAAAACGGTAGCTGTCTTCAGAACGGTTGCACCCATGAACTTCATACTTATTTTACCAGTTTATCATGACTAGTTGATGACTTCTAACGATTTTGAGATCAGTGAACCAAGGTTTCGGTGAGCTTGAGTTGAAAAAACATTTTCCGCTCAAAAACTAAAGAACGCTTGGATCCAGGAAGTATATACTTGGTATGATAGTCGGGAATGATTTGTAGATGTCCACGTATTGCTATTGAGGTCATTCGATCAAGGTCGCAATGTCCTTTAGGTGAATAACGATTTGTTGGTCACAAGGGCTTTTTCAAAAAAGCAATTTCTAGTTGTAAACGGAACCAAAAATATATTGTGATTAATGTTCGTTATTACAACCATATCGAGTAAAGAACCATTTTTATTGGAACTTGCCCATTCGATAATATGTATTTTTTGTGATTTTTAAATCTAAGAGCTTTCGTTATCTCTTTTAACTTTTATTTCAGTATTTTGATTGAATAACAAGTTTAATTAATTAAGTGAATTGTAATTTTTTTTCCATGAAATTGTTATTTGGATGAAGCAAAATAAATAGGTTAAAGTTAAAAATATGCCCTTGTACAAAAATTACTATAAAAGATCTTTGAAGGAATTAAAAATTATTATTATGTGTTTCTTTTTTTGAAATAACAAGATATTTCCTGCAAAACCAGAACAAGAGAAAACTTAGATATGGCACAGAGTCATGATAGTAATTTACATTCAAGTCAAGTGACATGTTTATACATCCTCGTAAACTGTAAAGAACACAAAATGGAGTATGTGAAAAATGTCCCTATATATTGGTTAGTCCAGAGAAACATTTTGTTTCGATTCCATACCCTCCTGCACTGGCAGGACCCCAAAAGTAGGTCAAAATGGGAACACGAAGCCAAAATCTCAATAACATGCTTTTCAATAAGAAAATATAAAATCTGTCAATCACAATAATTTTTTAATGAGAATCTAAACAAAAAATTTTCTGGCCCTAAAACAATCAGAATTGTGTTCATATGAATTGAGAAAAATAATATCACAGGAAATGACAAACATCCTGATCTTTGTTCGTTTCCATTTAAGTCATTATAATTACTCAACAATGAAATAGGAATGAAAATCCATTAAGTACTGGTACCTGGTTTATGAAAATTGAACTAATTACTTTGCCGATCATTCAGTCAATGATATAGTACATCCTATTGTACATCCTCCATTCAGCTACTAACAATATAATGAATCTCCTATACTTAACTTGCAAGCAGCATATTCCTTCTAAAACATCATGCTTTTTACCAAAATGCGCCTAAAATGCAAAAAATAAATGTGCCTAAAATGCAGAAAAATGTGCTTAAAATGCAGAAAAATGGCCTTTAAACGCAGAAAAATGTACTTTAGCGCATTCATGCGCTTTAAGTACACGAGGATATAAGAGCAGAATAAATGCACATTTCTTGTTTTAAATTCACTTGGTAAGAAAAATACGATTTAAAAATGGCGCCAGTACCACTGCGTTTGATATAGATTGAATGCGCAATTAACCCACTTTTTCGAGAAGTGAAAATGCATGTATTATACAGCATTCAAAGCATGCATGACCATCAAAACATGACAGCATTTTTGATTGTTGTAAAAAACAATTCAAGTCAATGTTTGCAGCTGCCTTGTTTCGGTGTGTAAGCACTTTGAACTTGACATCATATCTCTTGATTACAGTACATTATTTTACTAAAAGGCTTATTTCTGCTTGATGCAGTTCTCAGTGTGTGTATACCACGTGATAAATTGCGTCATAAATGCTACGTAGGAAGGCAATATTTTGCTTCGATTGAAGACATTAAACAAAGATATTTCTTCACCATTTTAGATGAAACATAGTGCAGTCTTCGCTACTTACGGAGCTCCGCCTTCGGTCTTTTACCAGAGTTTGATTGAGATTTTAGTTTCTCCAAACACTTCGACAAACCTTTTCACAATACGGCCGTCTGACGGAGCACTGTCAATACATTATTTTGGAAACATGTTTGTCGAAGTGTTTGATGAAACTAACTGCCTTATCAAACTTCGGTAAAAAAACAAAGGCAGGGCTCTTTTAGTGGCATAGACTGCCCTTTGTTGTATTGAAAATGGTGAAGAATAAGAAAAGTTATCTTTGATTCAAGTCTTCATTTTAAGCAAACCTTGCCTTCCGACGTAGCATATATGACGTAATTCATCACGTGGTATACACACACTGGTTCTATAGTATTGTATTAATATTATGCTAATTTCAAAGTCAGAAACCTTAATAGGTTTTTAATTAGTACAACAAGTTGGCTAAACATTTGGCTACTGAGCTTGTTTCTGTAGTTTTTCATATAAATATTGAGTCTGAAATCTGAGTCAAGACCTGTCATAAAGATGGGCCTGTAACCACCATATGAATGTTATTATTCTTCTATGTTGGTAGGGGTGATCCTCGTGCCGAAAAAGCTACGCTAAAGCTTCGCAAAAGCGTCGCAAAACGCTGCTAAAAGCTTTGCAAAACGATGCGGTATTGGCCAGAAAAAGCGCAGCTTTTGCGAAGCTTTTAAGTTGTTCACTGAAAAAGCGCAGCTTTGCAAAAAAGCGCAGCTTTTGCGAAGCTCCTTCGTTTTAACCAGAAAAGCGCAGCTTTTGCGAAGCTTTGTGCGGTATTGGCCAAAAGAGCGCAGCTTTTGCGAAGCATTATGCCTAAAAAGTGCAGCTCTTCGCAAAAGCTGAGTTTTTTTGTTGGAAAAAGCGCAGCTATTGCGAAGAGCAGCACTTTTTGCTTGAAAAAAGCGCAGCTTTTGCGAAGCTTTAAGCGGTATTGGCCAAAAAAGCGCAGCTCTTCGCAAAAGCTGAGTTTTTTGTTTGAAAAAGCGCAGCTTTTGCGAAGCTTTGTGCGGTATACGCCAAAAAAGCGCAGCTCTTCGCAAAAGCTGCGTTTTTTGTTTGAAAAGGCGCAGCTTTTGCGAAGCTTTGTGCCTTTTGAGGGAAAAAACGTAGCTTTTGCGAAACACTGGGTTTTTACTAAAAAAAAATATTTTGCGAACCTTTGTGCAGTTTTAGCCAGAAACACCCGCAACTTTTGTGAAAAAAGCTTCAGGTTTTTCCTTAAAATGCAGCTTTTTTTAAAAGCCATATTTTCAGTATTTGCCCTCAAAACTGATGTCTCTCCCCCTAACAACTTCTGATGTTATTAAAATCTAAACAAAAAATAAATTTTAATAAAGATAGATCACATAATTCGTCACCTTAGTGCAATTATGTAATAACTGCATTTAAAAATAGAAGCAGATATTGAGTTCTTGCACTAAGGTGACGATATATAACAATCAAGTTTACTCTCATTACTTTTTTTGCAAAACTTCCCCAATAAAGAATTCAAAAAAATCATTATGACCTTTTATTGCTGTGTTAAAATGTGAAATTGTTGAATATCAATTTTTATTCACTGATACTTCAGTCCCTGAAAGCATATTCTAATTGTTTGAAATTAATATTTATGCTTAATTTTGTTTATTTTTGTTTAGATCTTCTAATTATTTACACCATTAGTTGGTGTAGAGGCAATTATAACAACCTTTCAGTATGATACCTAAATTGTAAACTATTTTTTTAAACTGTCAACTACATAGGAAAATGACTTTTTCATTGCCAAAATATTTTATACAAAATGAAAGTTTAATCAACGGGGTTAAACGACGTCATTGTTAAGTTATGTTACATCTGGGACCTATAAATAACGCTTTTATTAAACTCCTAACAAAAAACGTCATATGAAAATATGGTGAATATATGTAATCAAACATATCTTCAATTTATTCATTATCTATTTTCAGAGCCAAATAATGGTGGTGGTAAGAAGAAGAAGAAAAAGAAGGGTAAGGGAGGTAAATCCAGCCAGGAGGTGGGACCAGGGACCACAGAAGGGGCCAGTGGAGGACCAGAGGAGGAGGAAAATAATGGTAAGTTTTGGTTTCCTTTTACTTTTTGGACTGAAATAAAATGAGTGTAAACTTTTAACTGTAATTGGAAAGAAAAACATTTTAGGGTTATCGAGGGGTTAAAAAAGATTTAAACGATGGGTGAGAAACTAAAGTTATTTTCTCGGTGGGGTTCTTAACCGTTTTGTATATTAAGGCTCTACATTTTATTCTCAAAACAACCCTCCATCAGCTATGTTTGGTGGTGGACCAGCCGGGGCATGTGCTTTTACTGTTGGTGAGATGCTTAAACCTGCTCCCATATTTGAATACACCTTATGTCATAAATCCTTTGTCGTTGCTCTACCAGTTTAGGCAAATGTATTTAAAATAAATTGAACTAACATGTTAAAGTTTTTATATTGCTTAAGGCTGGTTATCAGCTTTATAAACTATATTGTCAAAAGTACCGGATGCTTCCAGAAACGATATAAAATTCAAAATATCCTTACTTAAAAGTGTATTTTGATGTGCTTAATTATGTCTGAATACATTATATATATAATTTATATAAGGTTTAGTTAAACGAGAATTTAAGTTTCCTTTTAAACCAGTGTGTGCACTTATCATAGAAGTACAGAGAAAGGGTAAAGTTGAATTATTATGGGTAAGTTCATAAATTTGGGCTAGGTGTAAATGAGTTTATATGTCAATTCCTTTGCCACTTTTAAACGGGATATCTGTAAGAAATATTGAGTTAAAAGTTTATTCGAAAAATTACTGATCCAAACAATGGACACAACCCATTTGCATGATTTGCATAGCTTTGGTATCTCCCCCTATTGTATTTTCCCTGTCTGTCTGTCACGGAGTTATGTTGAACGTCACTTCGTTTCCACTCAATAACTATAGAATGCTAAGACCCGGCAACTTCATACCTCGTTTCCAGGTTAGTAATGACCCGTACATGACCTCTATTAATTGTGATATCAGTAGGTCAAAGGTCAAGGTCGTGGTGAATTTGATGTGAAAAAAAGCCGTTTCCACTCAATAACTGAATATCCATTGTGTCCAGGAACTTCATTCCTGCTATGCCAGTTCAGGTCATGACTAGTAGATGGCCCATATTGATTTAGAGATTGATAAGTTAAAAGTCAAGGTCGCAGTAACATTCAGTTGAATCACAATATGTTGGTGGTAACATTAAGCAGAAAAAAAAACGGTTTTGCAGTCATCAGAACGGTTGCATCCATGAACTGCATGCTTTTTTGGTCTGTTGATCATGACTAGTAGATGACCAAGGTTTTAGTGAGATTGAGTGGAAGGAACATTTTCCACTCAAAAACTAAAGAACACTTGTACCCAGACCTTACACTTGGTATGCTAGTTGGGAATGATTTGTAGATGACCATTTATTATGACCCCCTTCGAAGAAGAGGGGTATATTGCTTTGCACAGGCATGTCGGTCGGTCGGTTGGTTGGTCCGTCGGTAGAGTGATAACTCAACAATTCCTAGACGTATGGTCATCAAACTTGACATGAAGGTTGGGCCTGATCAGTAAATGACCCCTATTGATTTTAGGGCTCATCAGGTCAAAGGTCAAGGTCACAGTGACCTTTAATGGTAAATGAATTTTAAAGCATGTCCGAGTGATAACAATACCTAGACCTATGGTCATCAAACTTGATATGAAAGTCGGGCCTGACCTGTCGATGACCCCTATTTTTTGGGGGGCCATCGGACCAAAGGTCAAGGTCACAGTGTCCTTTAATGTTAAAAGGTTGTCCGAGTGATAACTCGACAATGCCTGCACCCATGGCCCTCAAACTTGACTTTCAGATTGGGCCTGACCAGTAGATGACCGCTATTGTTTTAAGGGATCATCAGACCAAAGGTCAATGTCACAGTGACCTTGAATGGTCAAAGGTTGTTCGTGTGATAAATCGACAATGCCTGCACCCATGGCCCTCAAACTTGATTTTGAAGTTGGGCCTGACCAGTAGATGGCCCACAATGTTTTTGGGGGTCATTGGACCAAAGGTCAAGGTCACAATGACCTTGAATGATAAAAGGTTGTTCCAGTGATAAGATAACTCGACAATGCCTGCCTCCATGGCCCTCAAACTTGACTTGGAAGTTGGGCCTGACCAGTAGATGACCCATATTGTTTTAGGGGTCATTGGGCCAGAGGTCAAGGTCACAATGACCTTGAATGATAAAAGGTTGTCCCAGTGATAACTCGACAATGCCTGCACCCATGGCTCTCAAACTTGACTTGGGGGTTGGTCTTGACCAGTTGATGGCCCCTATTAATTTTAGGGGTCTTTGGCCAAAGGTCAAGGTCACAGTGACCTTAAATGGTAAAAGGTTGCTCATGTGATAACTGGACAATGCCAGCACCCATGTCCCTCAAACATGACTTGGAAGTTGGGCCTGACCAGTAGATGACCTATATTGTCCCCCAACTATGTAAGATCTAAATGTATTTATAATCATAGTATAATTTTCATTAAAACAAAAGAACTATTTGACAGTCTTAAACATTAACTTCTATGAAGGCAGAAGGGTTGACATGCTGGACTCTATGAAGGCAGAACGGTGCTATCAAAAAATGACTGTTGCAGGAACTTTCGATAACTCTTTAGCTAAAACCATAATAAAGAGAATATCGGACAAGCAATGTTTTAGTTGCACAACTAATATTGATATACTATAACCCCTTAATACAGCATCGAGAAAAGTATGTCCAAATCTTGGACACTTAAATATTTAAAATGCGTACCTGAACTATAAAATAAGTGATTTGAAATTTTACATTTTTGCAAATGCTTCACAATTATCAAAACCTTTTTCCAACTCCTCCAATGATGTTTATGGTCCACAGGGCTCCACCCTCAACAGCAGACCATTATACCCCTACCTTCCACACAGAATGCACCAGTCTACAAGCACAGTGCCCAGGGATTAGAAGGAGGTTCTGGCCCAGGGGGTGCCCCGCCTGACCGGGCTCGTGGTTCAGGCTTACCTGACCCAGATCTCAACGCAGGTATACACATTGTGAACCCACGCAAGCCAAACTATAACACCCTCCAGGCTATAATCAAGTCACCTTTATCACCTAAAATGATGGGGGAGGCCTGATTCTTATATATTGTTAAGAGGCGATATATTGTCAGTTAACAATCACTGCAGTACTGTGCTGTTGGGATTATTTCATGCTATTTGGTATTTTAAATAACATTCCAACATTGGGTTATTAAGTTCGAATTACACTTATAGACACAATCAGAGCATTTTTTGTGATTGATAACACTAATAATGGCAGAAGTCAATCATATTTCTTTTGTACATACTTTCCTAAATAAATAATTGCGCATTATTTACCATGTCAGTCTAGTCTTGCCTGGCAAATCATTAATCATTAATCATTAATGTTGCCATTTGAGAGGAAGGCAATAGTTGTGTTCTTTACAACACCTATCATAATTTTTCACAAGTATTTATCAACATTTGTTGAAGGGTTCTAACCATCAGTTTTTTAACTTTAATACTCCTAATGATTTGTCTCACTTTATTTTATTATATAAATGGAAATTGCATTTTACAAAGGCTAAACAGCATTTCTGTTTTCTGCATTGATGATATTGATTTCTCTGAAATGATTTATTATTTACCCAACATGATCTTGGTGACACCCTCTTTTGTAGCCGAGAACAACTCTCACGACCCACTTGACTGTGAGACTGTTGCATAACTGTTTACATTGCACTTTCTGTCTGTTAAAATAACGTAAATGGATCTTTCCACAAAGATAAGATGCAACCATTGCACTGTTAGCCATGCAATAGGTTTTGCTCAAGTTATTGACAAAGCATGCGTTAAAGCCGTTAAAACTGTATGATGTAAAAATACAGCATCGAACTGGATCCGGGTTTTGATTTTTAATCAAGAATGGTATTTTAAGTCATCTGATTCGTCGTTATTTGATCATTATTGCCATCCATAACTCGTCTCAGAAGTTCTGTTGAAGGTTATGCATGTTAGCACATATATTCATCTCTCAGCAACTATTTGATGAATTGCATTGAGACTTTATACAACAAAACACAACCACCCAGCGTACCTTTTTCATTAAGTGTGATAACTCTATTTCGAGTATGTATTTTTGTTTGGTTTTCCAAAAGCAACATTTAATAATGTGTTTGCTATTTGGTGTATAAAATAACACTTACCTAGAGTAATTGTGTTCAAATCACACCTTTAATGAGTGGCACATGACACTTAATATGTTTGACATGAGTTAAGGATTAGAGTGTGTTTGCATTCAAATGAAACTATTACTATTATTAATTATAAGCCTTTCAAATCATACTTTACAGAATCTCCGTACAACCGTCCGTCACCTATGATTGGTGGCGAGTCAGTCGGGGCATGTGCTGTTACTGCAGGTGAGAGTCTTTAACCTGCCTATATCTTTAAAAACACCTGGGAATGGAATAGAGAACCTCGATAAGTGCCCTACATGTACAGACACATATCTTTATTTGTTAGATAGATTTAAACATGCCATCTGTGTCATATTGTTATAGACAAAGTATGAAGATCCTATTTTCTGCTTGTATTCTATAATCAAGTCAGTTCCTTAATTATTTGAGAAAGCATTGATACATAACTTGAGTTGCTGCCTGTTATTTTTGAAATTGCCTTCATTGAGCCTGCATCTATAAATTATCATATTGACAATGACAAAGAGTAAGGTATATTGAACCAGAGTAACAGTTCTTTAAAGGGACAATATTACTACAAAATCAAGAACAAAATGCGTGTGCTTTAAATTTAAAAGTAATCTTAATATGATTTCATATACATTCTTATTGCTTCAAAAATGAGGAAAAGTAGTTGAAAAGTAAGCAATGAACTTCCTCTTTTCGTTCAGTTGTCAATACATTGATGATAAATTGTTTTATTGGTATTAAATTTAATATACCAGGAAGAAAAATGATCATGTGTGTTTTTATCAGACCTATTTAAGTGTCACATTTATACTTGTTCGACTTCATTTCTTAATAGTAATTTGAAGTGGAAAATATACTTTAACAAACATTGACAAACTATCAGTCATATTAAAGTGACATGTTGACAATGCCTCTAAAGTCAACACAGACTACGACGTTTTGATGTATAAACTTAATTCCATATCTCTTGAAAAAACACACTGTCTGCCATTTATTGACTCAAGACCATGGAATAAATCTTGCAAACAAATTCAGCGCTCCTAAGAGTCTGTCTCTTTACAGCTGTATTACATGTTTCAAAAGGAATATTTTACAAACACTAGACTCTTTTCCTTATCAGGCAGATATATCAGTTCAACAAATTTGCTTGTATGGTTTGATTTTTTGTTGCGGTATCAAGCCAGTGACAATAAGCAGATGTATAGCAAGAAAAATATTTATGGCTTAAATAACTGTCTAATTATGCCCCCGTAATACTGTTTGTGTTTGTGTTTGCTCTACGGCGCTTTTTTGTAAACCTTATTGTACGTTCAAATTTTGTACCATCCATTTAGCATTATACAATTTTTGTCAAATTAAACGCAGGAAACTGTTGAATTTGAGAAAAAGATTTAGGTAATTTAGGATATTGTTATAGAGTATTACATTATAATAAATTTCAAATTTAAAACAAGTTTTTTTTTATCATTTTCAGACGATGGAACACAGATACGACAAGAGAATGAAAAGCTTCTCAAAAAACTTAAATGCGGGATATGTATGGAACGACAGGTGGGCACTACACTACTGCCCTGTGGTCATTTGGTCACTTGTGACCGCTGCGCGAGTAGGCTTTCAAAATGTCCAATATGTCGGACAAAAATAAAAGGGTCCGTTAAGACTTTCATGACCTGATGTTGAAAGGCGCCAACTTCCCAAGGAGCTAGCCAGGATTTATTTTTCCAGTCAAGATAACTTTATTTCAACAGAAGCAGTACTTTTGTTTAAAAAAAGTAGTTTTACCAGACTTAAAATGATTGAGTTAAATTTTTAAAACCTTTGTCAGTGACAGCTGAGTATCCCCCCCCCCAACAAAAACGGCTGACATAAATGTTATAAACTACTGTCATTCAACAAATCAATATACCAATAGTCGCATTATAATTCAACAACATATATCAGCAAATAGTTGTACATCCCACTGAGTACTTTAACAACCTATCAACAAGTAACGAGGCGGAGGGAGATTCAGTATAACGGTTACACTATATTCACTATGTGTATTTGTGAAGTTATTCAAGATCAGTATAGGCATTTGGACTCATAGATGCGCAATTTGATTACACTGTGATGTCATCACTAATGAAGTCAATATCACTTATATGTCATTCGTATAGTACCTTGTGAAATAAAGTTTAAAAATATGTATGGCACTGTTTTCTCTTCAATGTGACGTTATTTTGAAGGCTAGAGATGATAGTTTGTAAAGCATTTTTCAACTGACTCGCAAAAAATACTCGCTTCCCGTTATTTTAAAGTTATTTTAGGCTCTCCGATGGTCATTTTTATACCACAGGCAAACACATTTTGAAGGGGTATATTGGAGTTACCCTGTGGTCAGTCAGTTGATCGGTCATTCAGTTGCAGTTCTCCTTGTACAGAGCATACTTTGAATAATACTGTATTGAACTTAATAAAACTTCAAACAAAGATGGAACATAATGAGAAGAAGTGAAGTGTACAGAAATCTTTACTCTGTTTAAGCTGATTGCAGAGTTATTGACCTTTGTAACTTATCCTTGTCCGGATCTTAACATGAAAACAACCACATGCAATCGAAACTTAAACAACCTTCATACAATGGTAAATCGCAATGATAAGAAGTGCAGTGAGCAAGAACCCAAACTCTAGTAATACAGTTAAAAATAAATTGCCATGTGCTTTATAAATAAAGGCGATGTATGCTTCAAAGTTTAAGCTCAAATTAAGAGTAAAGTCAATATGGACTGTTCCTTCTATGCACATAGATAAAGTTGGTCCTTTATTATGCACGGAGAGATGTAAGCACATTAAAGTCAATATTTCAGAAAAAAAATCATATATTGCATAGGAGCTTAATACAAGTGCTCACAACCATCCAACATATGTCATTAATCAAGTGAAATAACACCATCTTGAATATAATGCAAATTATGGCCTTTTATTATTCAACTTATGCATTCTGGTCAAGGTTTTACATGTGAACATACATAAGTTAACATCTCAGCAAATTCGTTATGTATAGCATGGATACTTTATACAACAGCACACAGAAATCGAATCTACTAGATAAACAAGTAAGATCACATTTTTGTGCATTTAGTGCAAATAATAGCCCTTTATTATTTGAGTCAATTTCTCATTAGGCCCTTTTGAATACGCTCTCGTGAATAATGTATGAGCTAACTCAGGCTTAGATGGGTAAGATGTAAACACAGCTGATAAGAAAACATAGTTAGCTATAGCTAGAGATGTAAGTCTCATTCCACAAATTGATTTCTCTTTTGTTGAGAGTTATATAAAAGTAAACAAGTTTTCATCATGTAATAAATCCATAAACAAAGGCAGTAAGAGCTATATTAATGATTTGAAAGGTAATACCATACGTTTTATTTATATTATTAAAGTACACGTACATTAACCTAAATTGCCATATTATGTATTCGTTCCTCCTACTATAAGTAAATAAACCGTATCTATAGTTTCTCTCGACCACTCATAATTGAAAGGCCAGCACATTGAGCCAATGATGCTTTAAATTATGTAGGTTTACTGTATATAGTAAGGTCTTAGGATATTGTAAAGCACAATATCAAGCTAGATGCATGTCTCCGAAACAAACAATTATATACAGTTGGCCACTAGGAGTAAAACTGACTTGTTGTCAAGATATCTGAACTTCTCTCACTTTCCCACATTATGCTAAATAAGTATGGTACCATCTAAACAAGTTGCAGAGAGTCAGCAAAATATCACAAGTCTCAACGAAAGAATGAAGAGCCATACACTGTGCAGATAGACCGATTTTTTTATGAATTTTGAAATATTTTTATGAAACAACAGAAATTATTTTCTTGTTCGATTGATTATGCATATATTAAGAGCATGTAATGTTCCATTCTGTATATTTGTGTTATCACCCAAGTTCGAGAGTCAGATGTGCGTTTCTCACATCCTATACCAGCAAGCATACAGTCTACCCTTTACCATGCCGTTAGAGAATCAAACCATGTTTTGCCAGCTCTTCAGATGTACACATTAACAGCCATTGTTCCATCCAATATTTTGGTTTAGTTCCATATGGAAGTGTTTTGAGATACCATCGAAGGCAAACTGATGAATATATAATGATCATATTAGACGGTGTAAATATGATGGCTGAAAAGTACAATCGCGTCTGACTTCAGCTGAAATCTTCAAATTAGAAGGTTTATATTTGCCTTTAAATGTAACTAGGCAGTCTAAAGGACGGTTATATATCCACCTCCACTTTTTAGAATATTTTGTTTTTCTCGCTACCACTGGTCAAGCGTGGGAACATAGGAAATACAAGTTGTTTGATCGGTAAACTAAATATTCTTGGATATATGAACATGTTACAAAAGGTAATATGTTATTCAGATTGTGTGTAGTATAGGTAAGATCAATGTCAAGGTTGTTTTGGCTAAAAATAAGGAGTCTTTGATTTGTAATATCGATGAAATAGCAAGCCTTAAGTATTTTCGATAGTCATACAATCATATTTGGTGACGTCATAACATTGTTTTACTTTTGAAGAGAAAACACATGTTATAAATATAGTATCACATATCACATTTGTATGCATTGTTTATTAAAAAAATTAACTTGTTGCACATAATAATAATAATGCTTGGCAGAGTGTGCGAAGTATTAATCTGTGGAAGCTTTCAATTAATAAACACTAAATGATGTACTCTGACTTATAAATATATCGTGTGACCTTGACCTTTGAGGTATGGATCCCGGTCAAGGACACTGCACATCAGCTCTATAAGGAAAACATTTGTACCAAGTTATATGGTAATTCATCAATGCATTAGTACGTAATAGCTCGGAAAAGAGCCTATGTACTCTGACCTTAATATGTCTCGTGTGACCTTGATCTTTGAGGTATGGATCCAGGTCAAGAGCACTGCACACCGTCTCAATGACGACAACATTTGTACCAATACTTATGTAAAAAACTATATTGTGATCTATCAATGCATAAGTAAGCGCTGTCACGAGTTAGTGTACTCTGATCTTTAAATGTCTCGTGTGACCTTGAACTTTGAGGTATGGACCCATGTCACGGTCACAGAACATCGTCTATATGAGGACGACATTTGTCAAATATGGTTATCACTCAATGCATAAGTAAGATATAGCGCTGACACGAGCATGTGTACTCTAACCTTTAAATGTCTCGCGTGACCATGACTTTTGAGGTATTGATCCAGGTCAAGGTCACAGAAGATCGTCACGATGAGGATAACATTTGTACCAAGCTATATGTTTATCCATCAATGCATAAGTAAGTTAGAGGCCTGACATGAAAAGTTGTGGAAAGACAGACATACAGAATGACGGACGGACGAAGTGGCTTCCTATAATCCCCTCGCCATTCCGTGGCGGGGAATTAATAAGCAAATTTGAAGAGCAAACAAGACTTCAAAATTAAAGTCGTCTTTGTATAGTGTACGAGAACATATAATTACTGACACAAAAGTAGGAATAATTTTAAAACGACAAAAAGATAATGAATGCTTAGTAAAACAGCTTAAGTCAAAACGACGAGTTGTAACTGACGCCATGAGAAGAGAAATTGCCAATGAACCAACAGCAGCTATTGCCTATTCAAAGGCAATGGGCGAACAAATAAATATGTACCCTTGTGGTTTTATCAACCCATGGGTACTATGGCTAACTGCAAGCCCAGATCGAAAGGTATATAATCGGACAAGATATCCCCCCTTTGGCCTGCTAGAAATAAAATGTCCTCAAGTGAGTAGAGTTTCATTATTGGACAATAGGCCTTCTAAAGTTTGATAAGAGACAGGCAACAACCCACATCTGGTTTGCTAAGCCTGCTTAGACAACGGCAATGAAACATCAAATAGATGAATTTCTGTTAACTCTTTCAATATGGGTACACAACTTTGTTCAGTTTCCTTATTTATTAGAGTTTGGTATTTCTTTTGTCTTCAACTTAAATTAAAAATGGTGGAATATTTAGGGTAACATGTTGCTCACTTAATATTTTCTTTAATGTTAAACCTTTGTCAGCCATAATATCATCGCCTGGCCCGAAAAGTTCGGAGAGTCCTGGCAACTCAGTAGTTTCTAGAACTGGCATACAGCCTTTCTACATAGGTGAAATAAATGTTGTAATCCCGTCTGGTGCAATACCTTTATTGTGTGAATAAACCTGTGAATAAAGTAAAAGTGAAGATGGCTGTTGCGTTTTTATTTCTGTGCAGTCAATAATAACTATTGTTTTAGAATACAGTTCGTTGAAACAGTCGGGCATATTTTCTTGTATTATGTCTTTTGGCAGCCATAAGAACTCTACTTATGTTTAATATTATGTTTAAGGATTGTTTTGACCATGTACATTTTTTTCTGCTGACTGCCTATTGGGTTATTGAACCGTTTTGCCAAATCTTGCTCTAACAAACATAACCATAACCTACAGAGAAACAAGATTAATTCATCAAAAAGAAGCATACTTCTTTTTCTACCAAAAATACTTAGTGCTTCAGATCCTTCATGATATTTACTCAGCATGTTGCTCGCAGAAGGCTCAATATATTTGAAAAGAGAAAGTAATATACTACTAAGTATATGTTGCAAAACCTGTGTAGACATTAATTAATCTTTTTTTTTTAAACCTGGGTACAAGAAATCGTTCATAAATTATTTGAATTTTTAAACTTACACATTATTCATTTTTTTGTTTTGAAATTGTTCTTTTCCTCTTCGTAAGCGACATGCAATGGTACAGCTGTTAAAAATTCATTGGTTGAGGGTTGTTCTTCAAATACGTCATTGCTGCTGCTCTTTTGTTTGCAAAGATAAAGTCATATGTTTAATATTATACTAATCTAAACTTAAAACTCTCATTTTAAGATTGCCTATATAAAACGTATTATATTTTTGAGAATACGTTGTTGAATTTCTGTCTGTTTTGTTGTTGTCTCGTGTGTCTGTCTGTTTTGATGTTGTCTCGTGTGGTGCTAGTATCTTCCTCTTAAGCTCTCTCCTCTTTGGCGTCTCCTTCCGCCAGTCAACAATACTGGGAATAACATCCGGGTTTAAAAGTCTTCTGTTTGGAGTCCAACCAGAATAATCATATTTTGTAAAGTGTTTTGAACAAACCACTGTTGTTTTAAATGTTTACCATATACCACAGATATAAACTTGAGTGTTGTTATAAGAACATAAACGCTACTGTATTCAATTAATTTTTCAAATCAAAATAAAAACTCACCAGAATCCATTTTAGAAATGAGAAGCTCTTTATTTTTAAAGCAAACAGTAATTGTAATCAAAGAACATCATACATGTTACTGTTTACTTGATAATACGATAATATGTATTAAAACATACAGGAAACATAGGCCCTACGTCTCTCCTGATTTTGGCAATCCAATGTGTACGTTTTCCTTCTACTGTTGGTATTTTATGAAAGTTCACATTAAAGTCTAATCTTCAACAAAAAGGCACCCAATTTGATATTTTATTGCCTTTTCCTACATTCAGATCACTGCTATGAGCTGTGGCAGCAATAGCTAGTATGGCTGGAATCTTTGTTGACATCTGACCCATCTAACTTTCGTTCTGATTATGGAATGAAAAGCATGAACCGTCACATACTCCCCCGCAAAACTGGAAATTGTTGAACACTACTACTATGAAGGGTTACTCCTATTTAGCACTGAGCATGCGATATGCTGCTTAACAGTACTGCCACTGCCACACCCCCACGGTGGGCGCCAGATGTCACAGGATGAGAATAATATGCAGACAGACTGAGGCTCGAACCCGGAAGCCCTGTCTTACAGAGCAAGTACTCTACCAACAGAGGTAGGGGACTGGTTACACAACTTTTCATAACCTGTATAGGTATTGTTACCGTGACATAGTGTTTGCCCCACACCGGACACGCTTTACATCTTTAGATTACTTGTATCAACAGTAAAGGGCAAGAATTTTAGAATTTATTTCAGAATACAATAGGCAATACGTCTATGCGTTCACAATCAATAAGATTCGTTAATGTTTATAACATAGTCAATGGTCACTCAATCTTCCAATCATACATTTACAAATTGATTTAAAAATCACAGTACCATAGAAAAACATAAACACAGCGAGAGGAATAAATAAATATTATCCGTAATAACTATAGTAGGCATTTCTCAACCAGAAAGCTTTGAATACAAACATAGATAATATTTTCTATTTACATTATTATGTTGAGAGGTGAATAATTCTATAAATTTGATCATATTAGGTCATTTGGAAGAAAAGATTAGCTAATATATATCGCTTTTATTTTTAATAATGTTTTCTTTATTTGATTCCAATGATAGTACAATGATGCTTTTTATTATGAAACTATGATTTTTTTGTTTTGGTGTTCTATTTATTTGGCGTTTACCTAGTGCCATTAAACCGGGTATATGTTAAACTGTTTGCTACTGAGCTTGTTTCCGTAGTTTTTCACATATGCACTTGCATAATAATATTGATCAATGTAAGCTTTTCAGAATCAGTATACAATATCAATTCAAGAACAAAATGATATTCACCTTCCAGTAAATCATATAAATGACTATTTTTTACGAATAAGGTATAGCAGCTGGTTTTTGCAATATACCAGTCTCTACCTGTAATCTGTGTGCAGACATCCTTAATCTTGAAAATGAAATTCTATACTTATCAATGTTAACATCCTTTAAATACGTTTTTATGTTGACATCTGCAAAAAATACGTTTTTATGTTGACATCTGCAAAAACAAACAGATTCTAGCTCTGGTAAACACTCTGGTTAATTCTAAGCTCCAACTTTGTATAAATATATCAGAAACTCTCTTTTAAAAACATTCAAGAATAAAGATATATCCCCAACGCCTTGGTTTAAACCTACATCATTGAATCCAAGCCGCTGTAATAACCCTCTGAACATATATATATACATGATATTTTATTTTGATTTATGTCTACTTCTAATAACATTTTATCATATACAATTCTGACATATTTTAAGTTTTGCAAATTTACTGTTTTAAGCCAATATACACATTTACAGAACGCTTACTAAACAATGAAGTCCTACCTACTTCACCATAAACAAAATTATTTTGAATTTGTTTTCTAACTCCTAATATTTTTTAACAAATTTTTAAATGTACTCTTTCTATTTGCTGACTATTAAAAAGACCCCATTCATCAGAGCCGTAACTTACAATCGGATATATAAGTTTATCAAACATATCTAATCTATGCTTCACAGACAACGTCGGAAATTTGGATTAGCACTGTCTAATTTTATATATACCATTCATAGCCTGTCCTGACAATGTTTCAAAAGTACTAGTAAATGAACCCCCTGGTATAAATACAATTCCAAGATATGTAAACTTGTCAACAATTTCTAATTCCTGGCCTTTATACCAAATTTTTAAATTCCTCCTTAATCTACCGCCTTTCCTTAATATCATAACATTTGTCTTTTGTGAGTTAACACTTAACTTCCATCTATCACAATATCTCTCGAGTAATAAAAGACCTTCTTGTAAACCAGCCTCTGATTCTGACAACAAAACAATATCATCAGCATACAATAATATAAATAGTTTAAACACGTCTAAATCTATACCCTGGTGGTTATTAGTCATGAAATACTCTTCAATATCATTTAAATGCATAAAAAACAAAAATGGAGATAAGTATTATCCTTAACGAACACCTAAAAACATGTAAAACTATCACTCAAAACATTTTCATATTTTACTCTAGAATTAACATTTCTGTATTTTGAACGTATAATGTCTATCATTTTACCTCTTACAACAAGTTTAATAAGTTTATACCATATAATATCCCGTACAACATAATCGAATACCTTGGTAAAGTCCACAAATGCAGTAAAAAACTCCTTATTTGTATGTATATAATAATTTTTAATACAATGTAAAACAAAAACATTATCAATAGTTCCCATTTTTTGCCTAAAGCTAACCTGAGCCTCATGATTATTTCCAGCCCAATCAGTTAGTCTATCATTCAAAACTTTAGTGAATAACTTTCCAAGGGTACTCCATAATACAATACCTCTATAATTACTTGCAACATTAAAATCTCCTTTTTATATAAAGGCACAATGAACTCTTCAGACCACTTTCAAGGAAATAACCAATGTCAAATAATAAACAATTTGCACGAAGAAGTACTAAATGCATCATTGTATGAGCCATACATGAAAAATACATTACTAAAACGGTCAAGGCCAACTGATTTAATGACGGTAAAGTTGGAATGTAGTTGGTAGTTGGTAGTTTGGGATTCGAATATTCAACTACCTACCAGTTGCCAGTCGGGGATTCAAATATTCAACTACCTGCTAGTTGCCAGTTTGGGATTCGAAAAATCAGAGTAATATGTTGATGTTGATATTAAGCTACTCGACTATTTCCAGTCGGTTATTCGTGAATATCCAACAACCAACCAGTTGGTAGTTGGGGATTCAGATTATGTCTAAATATATGGTTTTACAGGTCACATATGGAAAACAAACGCCAAATGTTTGTTTATCCATGTACGCATATGTTACTACGTAACACGCACTGTTTTAAATAACTTTTATTTGTATATTCGCCAGTTGGATATTCGACCATAACCAGTCGATTATTTGCGAATATTCAACTACTTACCAATCAAAAGTTGGGGATGGAGACTGGAAATGGTCGAATATTCGACTGGCGAATATACAACAGAAAGTTATCTAAAACAGCGTTTGCCTTAAAGATACATATGTGTAAATGCATAAACAAACATTTGGTGGTCGAATCTACATATGCGACCTCTAAAACCATATATATATATAGACATAATCTGAATCCCCAACTATTGACTGATTAGTAGTTGAATATTCGCGAATAATCGACTGGAAATGGTCGAATATCCGAATGGCGAATATACGTTTAAAGGTTATTCAAAACAGTGTTTGTCGCAAAGATACATATGTGTAGATGCATAAATAAACATTTGGCGTTTGATTTTTCCATATGTGACATGTAAAACCATATATATTGACATAATCTGAATCCCCAACTTCTGACTGGTTTGTAGTTGAATATTCGCAAATAATCGACTGGAAATGGTCGAACATTCGACACTAGTGACTGGTTAGAAGTTGAATATTCGCGAATAATCGACTGGAAATAGTCGAATATCCGACAGGCGAATAAACGAGTACAAGTTATTTAAAAACAGTGTTTGTCGCAAAGATACATATGTGTTCATGCATAAATAAACATTTGGCTGTCGAATTTTCCATAGGTGGCCTTTAAAACCATATATATATAGACATCATCTGAATCCCCAACTACTGACTGGTTAGTAGTTGAATATTCGCAAATAATCGATTGGAAATGGTCGAATATCCGAATGGCGAATATATGAATAAAAGTTATATAAAAAGCGTTTGTCACAATGATACATATGTGACCATAACTTAAGAGTCAAGAAACTTTAGGGGAATGTGAATGAGGATATGAAGTTGTGTACCTGGGATTTCCTTTACTGCTGCACCTAGTTACACACGAACTATTGTCCTTGAATTCGCAAAAAATGCATATCAGGACATGGGTTTCTGTGTTATGAAACATTAGGGGAGTGATAATAGAGTGAAGATGCTGTGCACCGGGGTTTAATTTCCCGCTGCACAGTAAAACCAGAGTTATGGCCCTTATTGTCTTCAAATTTCCATTTATTATATGCTGACATTGAATTTTGTTTACAATTTTTTGTGACATCAACATAATGTTATAACAATTATCAATGTAGGCAAAAAATAGACGGAAATAACATATTTTTCAGTCTATTGTTTTGACACTCTGACTAGTATCATTATGTTTTTCTCAACCTTTTAAATAAAGTAGACATTTATTTGGATTCAGGAATGCTATATTCAGATTGTATATGTCCTAAGAAAGACAGCTCCTGGAATAAAGAATGTTTTTGTTCAATCATCAGAAAACAATAACGTTTCAACATCTTCCCATTATCTTCTGAACATTGAATATACATGTTTGGAAAAAAATTGGTGTCATTGCTCAAAGCAGTGCCATGACTTTAAAAACGTGCAAATAATAATGAGTTATTGACTATAATTGAGTGTCTACTCCTATTTTCGATGAAAGAGTTTCATCAGTGAAATAACAACAGTGAAAATATCAAATTAATATTAATCACTGCAAAATATCAACTTTTAGAACTACTTTTAAATTCATGTAGTTAGATCCTCTTGATCAAAGCAAAAAACTTCACTTTGAACCAGAACATTTTATCAAAAAAAGTATTTAAAATTGAAAATGGTTACAGAAGTTAAAATAAAGATATATTTGGAAATTCACAACTTACCGTTTATTAGAAAAGTGATTATCCCGTTTTTCAAATGTTTTCTTGATCTTGAAGCTGGATGTTCGAATATTTGCTATCATATCAAACAGATTACAATTGAAACAATCTGCTCGAACATAAACTGAATGTTGATCATCGTTCAAATGTATTTTGAACTGTTTCTCGTTGATATACGTTATACGAACTCCCCGGAGAACTCACACACCACTTAAAAGATAAACATACATTGTTTACCCCACCAACACCTTGTCAACAACGTAGCGTGGTTTTCACTCTACTTTGACTGGAAAAGGACCTGTCCTCAAGCGAAACTGACTGGTCTGTTACAGGGAGATGACTGAATAACCATCTATCATAAAACACATTTAAAAATTAGAAAACTCTTTTATATCAAATGATTATCCGCATTTGATCATCGGCTATAAGTTTGCGTGAGGGGCATCCCACGGGTAGTAGCGTAAAAACTCTCTATTAAAAAAAGGGGGTAATTAAGAAAATAAATTAAAATACTAATACAACTCTGAAAATAAGCATAAAACTAAGGAAAAAAATCGTGATCATAAAAAAACTATATGTTCTCGAGTCTTTTTCTTGATATTAGTGATGTTCCCATGATCGATTATAATCGAAATTTGATTTGTTAGGCCTAAAATCGGGACAATCGATTATATTTGGTCATAATCGATTATCGACTCAACCAGCGTGTTGTATCTCTTTTTCTCTCTCGTTATTTGCGTTCAGTTAATTTCCACCATTTTTCTCCTTTGAGTTAATTTTTACATTCGGAAGTGTTCAGATGTTATTGTTAACAATCTGGTTGAAAGCAACATCAACTTAATGATGATACCTGTTGAAAACCAGATAGATAATTAAAATTGTTAACAGTAAAGTGTATCCAGTTTTATTTGATTTACACTAAACTTGGACAGTTGTTAGATATCCATAAGGCCTTTGTTTCTTTCGAAACACAAGACTGTTGTGGCGATGCCTATGAACAAACACGTTTATGAAGTGAACTATTAATATGTCCTGTTTCTCATACATTCATGCTCTTGATAGAAAATGAACATGACAGCAAAGCACAGGCCCCATGGGCCTCTTTTTAAACTGTTTGACTGTTCCTGTAAATAGCATAAAAATCTTTTCAGACTGTCAACAGGACATGAATGCTTCAAAAAGAAGGTTGTTGTTGTTGTTGTTGTTATTGTTGTTGTTGGCCAATGATGCTGAGCAGAACTTGGTACAGGTAAAATATGTTCCATTTTTATAGCCATACTTCAGGAAACAGTTTTAGTATTATTAAAATTGAATAAGATTTTTTTATCGTTGATATAGTGTATATTCAATGCAAACGAAATGTTGAAAACTTTTGTTGAAAACTTTTGTCAAAATAATTTAATGTGTTATTTTATAAACTATAACAAATCAATTGCTCTAATTATTAAGAAGTGGAATCTTCCTCGATTGGATGGTTTTTATTTGAGAAATTTACTGTTTTGTTTAAGTGAAAAATGATAATTACCCTATGTTAAGAGACTCTTAACTTTTTTTTTCATATTATTTATTATTTCGACAATTTCATACAATTTTTCAATGTACATTTTCTTTACTAAAATGCATATTTATTAGACTACTAGAGTAGAGGAACCATCATCCGCATTAAGGATAGGTTGGTGTGGAACAAACTTGGTCACGTGACCACAAATGCAAACGCTGGGGAATTTTTGACAGGAATCACTCAAAATCGGGTACGTTTTTATTGATGTTTTTGCTATACTCAAATGTCTATTACAGAGACATAGCGAAGAAAAGAATGCATTATTTTGTCTTTCTATCGATATGTTGGTCTATCTGCACACCTGTATGGTTTCTGATATCACTATGTCACTGATATCGATACAAATATTGTCCTGTAATGCAAATGTACGCACCCAATGTTAAGAAGTAACGGATTGTGTCCACTAGCCATCCAATCGTTACAAATATGCCGTCCAATTGTTCAATTTTGTGTCTTGTAAGCTGAAGGAATGTTCTGTTCGATGTAATATGAATAAAAATATTCTTTTGAAGATTTTCAATTTGGCAAACGCCATAAGGCATTATTATGTAAACGTACGAAGCCACACTAATATTACAAACGCACGCAGGCTAATCCAATTGTCGTCATATTGCTTGAAAAAAGGTTGAAGTAAAATCATACAATTTCGTCTTTACACCTTAAGTTATATTATCAGTACATGATAATGATAAAAAAAATCTTTAAGACATGCCATTTATTTGCCGCGTTTGGGGAAATTTTGGTTTGAAAACGTGGGGATTGACAGTGCATGAGCGCCGCCATGATAGTTTAGGAACATTCACAGCTCTACATCAAGGAGAGCATGACGCGGCATATGTAAACGTGTTCTTAATCAACAATTGTTTTATTATCTACAATATTTGAGAAATTATTTACCAGTTGCAAGATTAGGTACTCATTTCCAAGATAATTATCACCATTGTTCACAAAATATTTCTAACAAAATTCATTTCCTATGTATTTTTTCAAATTATATCCAGTGTTAAGAGTTGGCTGGTTGTTCGTATCCTTCTGATGGTAAGGCTGACTGACTTCGTTGAAAAAACACAACAACAGTATTACAACTTTGCATCCATTTTTTAAAATATGACTACTTCCATTATAATCTGTATGAAACAGTTTAAATTTAATTGCTAATTTATGCCAATTTCTGAATATAAATTGCAACATATGGTAAATGAATACCTGGTACACTTTTTTCATTAAACAGCTGATGTAAATTTTGATTTAAAGCATAAGGTAACATTAGTTAAAGTGTTAAAGTAAATAAAAACACAAAAAATAACACTAGGTAATTGATCAATGGTTCTAAATGTCTTTCACGAACTGAAGTAAAGTTTCGAATGCCTTTCGAAAACTAAAACTTCCAAATAGCCGAGTATAAGTATATATCCGAGTATTACAAGTTTTGAATATAAAAACAAATGCGGCTTAGTGGAATATTTTCAAATGTATAGAACGAAGAAGCACTAATCATTAGTTATAAAGTATATAGATAAAGCGTAACAGCATAAAACATATGCTATGACAAAGCTATCAAACTTTCCTAAAAAAACACAATTGCATCCGAAATTGTCATATAATTTTCTGTATCAGTTAAATATTAAATCAATGGTATTTAATTGATATATTGAACAAGTAAACTTACATTTATTTCTCATTCCCAGAATTAGCAGCATTTTCACCGGGGATGAGCAAAAAAAGTCACGTGACCACAAATGCAAACGTCAGTAGTATTTTGGCTCGATTGATCGTCAATCAAGGTAAGTTTCTTATCTAAATATTTGTTATACGCGAGAGTTCGTTCAAATGACATAGCCCAAAAAAGGAATGCATTGTTTTGTCTTTCGATCGGTGTATTGGTCACCATTCATGTCTGCATAGTTTCCGTGAACACTTCAATACAAAGTGTGTCCATGAATGCAAACGCATGTAGGTAGTGTTAAAATGTCACATATTTTGATAAATTTTATTCAAATGTTTGTTTTTCAGTTGTTCAATAATTGTTTTTATTTGCTTTATGAATACTTTGTGCCAAGCAATATGTACAAAATGCATTTTCTGAAGTTTTTCAAATTTGGCAAACGTACTTAGTCTACCTAAAATGGCAAACGCACGTAGGCATTTTATATTAAGGAGCAAACGAATATTTCGTTAGCCTTTAAAAACTGAAAATGTGTTCAAGATATTGAAGATATTTATCCGCTTTATTATTTAATATCCATCATAATGAAAGTTATATGAATTTATGATATGTAACAAACATTGACACGATATTATGCGGGAGTGTTGCGGGAAATATGAGTTCTCGAACAAAATCTCATCCAGCCATACCGGTGGTACACAGACTTAACTAACTTAACAATGCTTGTTAAATGTTTATCTCGAACATTTAAAACAGCTGTTGTAATGTCACATTTCAGGAACCACACGTTTGATACAAAGAGTCGGAGTACAGTACAGTACGGGACTGTTTTGATAAACAGAAATGCATTACAGAAGGGAACCATTGGTGTGTGCTGGGAGCGGGCCAGACGCAACGATTCTAAGATGCTTGTAACAGATCGCATGGGGATAAACATTTCATTTGAACATAATTTAAACATCTTTAATGAACCTTTTATTTAACCATTCTTCATGTTGTGATGATAATACTGCCATGATAATTGTTAATGACAGATATTGTGATAATGATAACCATAAAATGATATTGCGATGATACAATGACAATGTATGCTCTACCCGGAACAATGTTTATATCACCGAAAATACTCTTTGAACTGTATGTATAAGTGCTGTTTTACAGAAATAAAGACATTATAATGGAAATGGTCTTCATTTATTCTATAACTGTATATCTTAGATAAGTTTTATACATTGAATAAAATGATTGACAATAAAAGCGATCACAGATAATCGAATAAAATCAAAGATAATTAATCAAATAATATAACGATTAATTAATAAATAATACTTTTGTTATGATCTGCCTGAGATTCTACTTTCTTCCACATCAGATAAGTTGACCTAAACATTTGGCAAGGGCCAAGATAAAACAAGTACACGTATGGAATTCATATTTTTCAATCGTCATCACACAATTAGCTCCCTTGTCGTCTGTAGCATCATGGAAACATTGTCTCGTGGCAATTTTAAAAATCAAAATTGATTATTTCTCGCTTCAAATGGAGCAATAGAAAAGTTTTTGCGCTCCATTCAAGAAATAACGCTGTGCTCTTTTTAGAACTATACATATTTAATCATAACATAAACATAATTTGAATCACTTCACGCATATCCATAACAACCACGAATTATTACAAATCTATACGCGCATTATATTCACTACGCACAAAAGATTTCCAGGTTTTTCCAGGATCATCGCCGCTCGTGTAAGATATGTTCCAGGGGCGGATCCAGGAATCAACGTTAGAGGGGGCGTAGCTTAGGGGCGCAACCTTTTGACATGCACCCCTCCCTCTGAACCGAAAGTGTATGGCATAAACTGTTTGCATATGGATTGGGGGTTAAGCAATCAAGAAAAATTAACAATTTGTAGTTGGAAATGATGCATTATGGGCGTATTTTATTATTTTTTATCTCCTAAATTGACATAAAAAGTAAACTTTGACGATTTTAGAGGGGGCGCGCGCCGGATGCGCCCCCCTCTAAATCCGCTAGTGTGTTCATCCGACCACTCTCGCAGGGTGTTTTGCGGAAACACGGTAAATCCCGCTTCCGCAATACACCCTATGTTCGGGTTGGGATGAACCTTGCACTCTCGGTCATGAAAGATACTTATTTATTATAATGGTGTGTAGCCTTTGGGCACTTTCGCGTTGGGGAAACGTGGTTTCCAAATGTTTTTTGACGATTTCCACAGAATTGCGGCCCTTAAGTGTAAGAAATCCTATTTGTATCATTGTTATAATTATCGCGAATGAAATGGTTCGTCTCTCAGGGCGACTGGAATTATCCAAATACACTTTTATGAAGAAATAAAACAATAAAGTTTCCAAATTTATCAAACGATGTTTACGGCTCCATCGACAAAATATGAGTGCGCTTTGCACGAGGAAAATACCGCCACCAGCTGTGAACGAGGCGAACTACTTTAATAAATATAGAAAGTGAAAGCGAAAATGAAAGTGAAATTAGTATATGAATTAGTGGATGATAGGAATGACTGAAATGCCTGAAAGGAATGAAAGAATAGGAAAAATGATTATCACAAGAAAGATGGACTTGGAAGGTATGTGTACTGGATACATGTAGAGATATGACACTAACACAAACATATACAACAGGGCAAATTGACCCCGCGACATCCTTCCCCCCTTCGGGTAAATGGCGTCCCGACATTTCAAATTCAGTAGATAGTTTACTGTCCATAGTTACTAATATGAAAACAAATGCTGTCAGAGCATAAGTTTGTCTACTTAGGTTTACCTTAAATAGCAACTGCAAGCTAAATGAATACCTTAAGATTCCATACAGTAACTACTGCTACATTCTATACTGAAATGCACTGTTAAACACTAACTACAGATATACATACAAACTAAATAAACATAAAGAAAAAAACTGAAATAGGCCTATTTTCATGCAATACCAGACCCTGCCTTTATGGCGTAGTCTGAATTAGACATGTTAAATGTCTCAAACAGAATGATACACATTATGTTATCATATATTATACAACTGGCACAAAAGCTGTATAAAAACATATCACGGAACATTTTGTCAGAAAATTTTACCAAAATTTCTTCAAGTGTATTAAAAAAAATCTCAATCCGCACAAAAAAACCTCTTAATGTAAATGATGTGAATTCTTTGATGTTACTATTTTACTTCATTGTTAGTGTGACGGTAAATGGTGACTATGTGACCCACGTGTCACTGCATCGGAGCAGGGCGCTGAGTGATGCGTCTCGTCCTCCGCTGTGGTATCACATACCTTGGCGATGGCGTTGCCAAACTAGGTGTTACATCCGCATGTGTCATATCCGGTTAGTTATCGCATTGAAAGGCAGTATTAGCTACAGCTGCAGAAGGTGACAATGTACTCTGCGGTAACACTTGCTGAGCCTCACAAATACTGCCAGAACAATCTGTATCGTCGGCTACATAGATGCCAGACAGATCCCTTGAATCAAGGGAACGAAGAGGTGCAATGAGTGGAATGCCAGACAAAGGCAGGATAAGGTTCCAGGGAAGAGTTCGCGCCTCTAGCAAACTCTTTCCTCGCTCGAACGACGGGGATATCAGGGTTCGGCTGACTGATGACGACATACACGTCCCTGCACCACCGATCCGCAAGCATGTGGCGACCCCTGATACCAACCATCTTGACAAGAGCCTTATCGCCAACCGCTACCTTCGCTTCCCGTACTCTTGTATCGTAACATCTCTTGTGACGACGAGCTTGGCGTCGAGCCTCACGAGTCGCAGCTTTTTCGGCAAACCAAAGACGCTCCTGAATACCCTGAATAAAAGTGGACCTATCTAAAGAAGAAAAATCTGGCTCAATGCCCAAGAACGCATCTATTGCTATGTCTCCCGAACATCAAAATGTATGGCGTCATGCCGGTACTCTCATGCCAAGTAGCATTGTAAGCGTGTACCAATGTTGGTAAGTGGGCTTTCCAGTTCTGTTTCTTCTCATCATCGAGTGTCCCAATCATGTTCATAAGTGTTTGAAAATTATAATATCACTCTCAAAGTTGCGTCCCTGGTCACTATGTAGACGACTTGGGAACCCGTAATGTACAATAAACTGCTCAAATAGCGCTTTGGCAGTGGACCGAGCTGTTTCATTTCTCATTGGTATGGCATGCGCATACCGAGTGAAATGGTCTGTGATGACCAACACTTTCTCATATCCTCCTTTGGACATATATAAGGTAAGGAAGTGGATGCATACAAGCTCGAGAGGGTACGTGTTTTCCATGGAAACCAATTCTGCAGAGACCGTTTCTCTTGTCTTACGACAAATGCACCTCTCACAGAGCCTGATACGTCTTTCAACGAACGAGTCGTGACCTGGCCAAAGGAAACGAGATTTTATCAAAGAAAGTGTACGTTCCCTTCCCTGGTGACCTGCCTCATCATGTAGACCCGCAAATATAACATCGAAAAGACGTCTGGAACAACCAACTGGTCTACAGGATGACCATTTGACATACCATGACGTTAAACAAACCATCCCGAAAGAATAACATGTTCCGCTCCTTCAGCAACTTCCTGACTGAATCATCTTCTAAGGAAATCTGGCGCCGAGTCAGTCTAGAACTTGACTTCTTAATCCCTGCACCCTTCTGATAGCTCTATCCCGAGCCTGTTCAACCTTCCAATCGATATCAGCTAATGGAGTGCCAGGATCAACCTCGTCCGGAAACGTAACGTTCTCATCATTCCACGAAACACCAGGAAGACTGGAAAGAATATCTGCATCTATATTCTCCTTTCCTGAACGGTAGACAATATTGAAATGGAAGGCTGACAACGCCGCTAACCATCTGTGTGACAAAGCGTAAAGTTTCGCTGATTTGAACGCATAGGTCAAAGGGTTATTGTCGGTGCGAACGCAAAATTCATTACCATAAAGGTAATCCTAAAATTTGTCCACGACAGCCCATTTGAGTGACAAGAACTCAAGCTTATAAACCGGATTATTGCGTTCACTACCGCGTAACCCACGAGGAAAGTATGCGACGACCTTTTCGACCCCGTCAACTTTCTGATAAAGAACAGACCGACACTGCTTGCATCAATGTTGAGAATAAATGGCTTAGACAAGTCTGCATATGTAAGAACAGGAGCCGAACACTAACGATCGATAATGATCTCAAATACCTTCTGATAGATTTCACCCCACTCCAAAGGCTGACGTTCTCTGCTTTACTTCTTTTCCTTCGAGTCCCCAACAAGCAAATCGTTGAGTGGTTTGGCGAGATGGGCAAACTGGGGAATGAACCGTCTGTAATACCCCGCAAACCCGAGAAAACTCCTCAACTCCTTCATATTAGATGGAACCTTCCACCTCCTCAATACTTCAATCTTCTCAGGATCTGTCTGCACCCCATCCTCACTCACAACATGACCCAAGTACTTCACCTCTCGCTGAAAGAACTCGCACTTACTCCCTTTCAGCTTCAACGCGGCAGACTCCAAGCGCTGAAAGACAGATTCAAGACGTCTGAAATGACTATCAAGAGAATCACTAAATATGATTATATCATCTAAGTAGATGAGACACTCCTTCAAGTGCAGTTCTCCCATGCTACGTTCCATGAGCCGCTGAAATGTGGCTGGGGCGTTGGTTCAACCAAACGCCATCCTGTTACACTCAAAGAAGCCGAGAGGTTCCACAGAAAAAGCAGTCTTGGGGTTATCAGCCTCTTTCATGGAAACCTGCCAATAGCCGGAACGTAAGTAAAGCTTACTGAAATACTTGGAGCCAGCGAGAGCGTCAAGTGTCTCTTCAATACGTGAAAGAGCGTAAGCATCCTTAATGGTTTTCTATTAAGGCGCCGGAAGTCGATACAGAAACGCAAAGACATATCCTTCTTTCTAACGAGAACCACTTTGGAAGAGAAAGGAGATTTAGATTCTCGAATAGCTCCTGCATCGATCATCTCACGCAAATGCTCCCTTACCTCTTCAAACATCCCAGGTGGAATCCGTCTATATTACTCTTTGAATGGAGTCAAACCTATAAGGTTACTCTCATGCTCAACCAAAGACGTACAACCCAAGCCAATGATGTCTGTTGAAAACAAGTGTTTCCACCGAGAAAGAAAAGTGCTGGCCTGTTCCTGCTCACCATGTGTCAATGTACCGCTGGAGACACAACTGCCTAGCTCTTCAAGAGTCTCATCAGCGTTACGTGTTTTTGGAATGGAATCCTCCGAAGGATCAACCTTCCTAACAACATCGACCTCATGAAGAGAGCAAATGACAGACTTGTGAATGATAGGTAAAGTCTTAACAGAGAGGTTGCAAATTCTAACAGGAATCTTACTGAACGACGTGTTTGGATTAACCCGAACAACTCTGCGGCTAACACTCAATCCTTGTGACCGCTCGTCAGTGTCTGTCATGCCATCAGTAAAATATCCCACTCCTCTGACCAAACCGGTAACTGTCTTAGTCTCATTCGGCCGAATTATGATTGGTTTCTTTGAAAATGCCTTCACAGAAAGTGTGTTAACTGTTGTCAAGGAAGACAATACATCTTGCCATACAGAAGGCATATGCTGTTATTGTGAAGATGACTTGACATAGTTAAAAACATTGGTGCCTACCAGCATAGGAACACTGGATGAATAATCTGTATTAGGTATGATCAGAACCGGTACAGATACAGGAACAATATCCGGCGACGGAAATGTCATATCATTCCAACAGTTTAATGAAATATAAATAAGACGAAATGTCACCAAAATCGTCTTTCAATTTAAAACCGGATGTTTACATGTGTATGTAGTATATGGGTCTCTTTAGTAATCATTTATTATTGCAATATTTTTTTAGTTTCTGATTACTGATATTTTATTTTGAAAAAACAAGAACAGTATTATTTTGAGAGCGCTCTGAAAAATTAAAGAAGGTGTTGTGAAGGTTTTGAAGTTTATTAAATGAAATAAAATTTCATTTAATGAATTCAATTTTCAGTCTAATTTAAGTTTGCGAATCTGGTTATTTAATTATACAGTATACTGCACACACTTGGTCATCTTCATAGTGATACATATATTCATTGACATAATAGTTTTACATATTTATTTAGTGATAAACATTGTCAAACCATTTGCTAACATCAATAAATAACAAAGTGTTGATTTACAACACTTAAAATTCTCAATATTTTAGCCTTGTTAACGCTGTTAATTGATTTGGAAGTGAGAGCAAGCTAAAATAAAACGAACAGTGAAAATACCAAATTGAAACAGTGAAATTTTGATTTCTCTGCTGAATCTCTATAAGCCACAGCAAAGCATATAATAAAGGTTGAATAAAATGAGTGACTGTCTGATGAAAATGAATACTCGTAGCTTATTATGTCAGGAAGATGGAAACTGATGACGTAATCTCAAATTGATGTCACCACTAGTACCAAAATTATGCTCAGGGGTGTTACTCTTTACTTCATACAAAACGGTCAACGGATACCGCAGGAAATAGCGAATATTATTGCAATGATGTGCAAGTAATGATGGCACAATATAAAAATCTGAATAATTAAAAGCAAAAATAAACTGATAAGAAAATATACTTGCTTAAACAAAATACAAAAAATCTCTTTGAATTAAATTTAATGGCATCGTCCGTTTTTCTCACGCTGACACTTAAGGAATTTATAGTCAGTTTCAACTTGTCATAGAAATGATGCACTGAGTTTCATAGAATTGATTTTCATTAATGTGATCATAAATCACATGATAATTAGTATTATTTGATTTTTGAGACATTTATATAATATATCAGTTATGTTTATTAATAATGATTAATGACTAAATGATCTTGAATCTTTTTTCTTTTATCTTATTTGTAATCTATATATAAATGCTTGTACAATAAATTTTGTACCCCTCGACTTGCAGACTAAAATTGCAATCATGTATAATTTACTTTATGAAATTATTTTTAGTTTGTGCTTTTTATGTCAGCATTGTTTCTGTTTAAAGTGGAATGAAACATGATCTCTTCAGTTATTGTAAGCCATATTTAATAATGTTTTTATACTATTTTAAAACAAAGCTATCCCATTGTCGATGTCAAATTTAAGTGTCAGAAGTACTTACTCATCTAGTCACCATATTTAATTTTTACAGGAGCATAAAGTCAATGTATACATGGAGTGTAACTTTTATTTTCTATTTTCATTAAACTATAAATGGTCTTAAATTCAAAATCAAAGTTAATTCTTATGTAGATACCAATAACCAGAAGCAGCAATGTTAAACAGCATATAATAAACTAACGGCTCCAGGAAGTTCATTTAGTGATGTTTTCTTGACGGCACATTGGTCCTCCACTGGTAGCAATCTAAAGACAAGTGAAATTATTTTATAATCATTAACATTATATGCTGTCTGTGTAAATCAGCCTTGTGTCATATCTTTAATGGCTGATTAATGAATATTGGGCGCAGATATCAAAATAAGCCACGGGGGGGGGGGGGGTAACGTTGCTACCTAAGGGCCAATGTTTCTATAAATTTGAAAGGTAAGTTAACGAGAGCGTCGGCAAGACATGATGGCTTTCACAATAAACAAACCAGTTATAGATATTTTGCTTTCACTCAAATGACAGTATACTACTTTGTTTACTGGTAATTTACAGAAAAAAGAAACAACATCTTAATATTACCTCACTGCTCTTGGTGTCTTTAATCTGGTGCCTATAATACGTTCTAACATCAGACTGGCTCTGCTGGCTTTCGCTGATGTAAAGCCTTAATTGATTATTTATATTCATTATCACAATTATGCAATGGTTGTGTACAATTGAACATAAACGTGACATGTTAATCACAGAAATGTATATGTAACAGTAAATTTTAACGAACACAAAAAATCATACTTGAGCATGTTGTCTGACCACAGCTGTTGTTTTTATCAAATATACAGTATAATTTTACATTATCAAGGCACTTCACAGTATTTGGTTAGAATTCACCCCATTGAGTGCCTCTATATAAAACAAATCTGTAGAAATAGATTATAGACTGAGGTATTTTTCATAGAAAATGACGTCATAGCTGTCATTTATTGTTTAATGTTTAAAGCCGGTTAAATTTGATTGTAAATATTTATGTGCAAAATACTCAAAATATGTCTGTATTGGAATACATTTCTACACAGTAAGGTCGAGACCTGCAGCCAATTGTATAAACATATTTACCCAGGGTAATTTTCTGGTAACTTGTTGGTAATTGACTATATTAAAAAAGTTCGGGATTTTACCAGGCCATTTACCGCGGTAATATTTACGCTCCTCCCAGAGGTGGGTAAATTATTTACCGTGTGACTTACCGGAATCAAGATGGCTGACCTTATGAACGCTCTTCACCGACGCCCTCGACACTTTGGACGGGTTGACAGACAGTTTACGGACTTTGACAACGAAGAAGTACGTCGAAGATACAATTCTCGAACGACAACATCGACAGACTAGTGGACCTTTTGACTGACAGACTGAGACGTTCGACGCAACGAAACCATTCTTTGACTGTTCGACAGCAGGTTATGATAGCCCTGAGGTTTTACTCCTCAGGTGCTTTTCTACAGGTTATTGGAGACACTTTTAGTGTGGACATTGCGACAGTTTCGAGGCCAGTGACTGACGTGACGAACGCACTTTTCGATTTACGGGACAGGGCCATCAAATTCCTTACTGAAGCCGCCGACCTCCAAGCGGCAAAGTCGGCATTTTATGCTCGAAAAAATTTTCCCTCGGTCTTTCGGTGCATAAATGAAACGCATATCCATATCCAGTCTCGCTGCGTTGGATGAGGGTGCCTATGTAAATCGAAAACGAAGATATAGTATCAATGTTGAAGCTACTTGTGACCATAAAGGTTTGTTTATTTTTCTATAGTTATATGTAACCGTCGAATGAAAAAGGTAAGGTTGACGTTATATTCTATACACGCTCACGGTCTGACCATTGGAATCTATACAGCCTTAATTTTTTCCGTAAAGTAAACCATGAAACTGTTGACTGCGACCATTTCAACTAGTTCTATTTCCGGATAGCACTTTAAGCTCCCGCTTTAGTATAATAACTCTTTTAAGGGATTATTTCTTGGACTTCCAATATGTCGACATGGATAAAAAGCCTCAAGTCAATTTTGTAAGTGCTCCGTCACCATGATTTGTCGCTGTGGTACGAAAGGATTGGGATCAAGTATGCTAACAGTAAAAGATACATGATTTTACTTTGACGTTTGAAATATCAAAGACGAATATTTGAATGTTATTTTATGTATGTTTGGTTCATAATGGTACTTTGTCAAGTGTAAGACCCACAAACCTTCTTCAAAGTTGAAGTCACTATTGCTGTTGCAGTTAATTGTAACCACAACCCAGGTCTGGGGAATAGTGGGGACTTTGACTTTCGGTCCAGCCTATCCAAGGTAAAATTCCGCCCTGCACCGAAGAACTAATGGTAAAACCAAATCAAATGCTCCCACATCCCGGGAACCCTAGGTAAGGTCCATTCCAGCTATATTTTGCGCGAAGATAAAACCACACTATTCACCCGGCACTGCCAGGCCATCTGGAAGGTAAAAACATGGCCCATTTCCCTGACTACATGTATCCCTGGACTGGGTCGGGGCGTGGTTACAAATGACTGGTGCAAAACATTCTAAATGCAATGTCAGATTCTAATTGAGAGAATTGCTCCCATTTGTCCAAACTTTATTTTCATCAATTGTGGCAATGAAAGCAGATCAGATATCATGCATAGTTAAGATTTTCCTTTTCTTTTCTTTTTGTAATATATATTGAAGAATATCAAAGACTGTGGGAACTGAAAGGTTTTATACCAAGACTTACAGTCATAATACAAAGTTATCAAGTATTGCATTATTCAAATATAATTTCAGGTTATGCAGGTTGTTGAGAGCAATATGATGAGGGAAGGCAGGACAGAGTACCAGTCTTATAGTCTGATAATGTTAACAAGAAATGTTTCCCTGTGCCAAAAAAGGTTCGCTAAAGCTAAGCTAAAAGCTGAGCTAAAAGCACAGCTAAAAGCATAGCTAAAAGCATAGCTAAAAGCTTAGCTAAAAGCTTAGCGGTATTGGCCCGAAAAGCGCAGCTTTTTAAAAAAAACACAGCTGCTGCGCTTAAGCTATGCTTTTTTGCCAAAATAGCTTAGCTAATTTCTTAAAAAAGCTCAGCTCTTGGTGATATTGGGCAAAATAGCTAAGCTATTTTTATGAAAAGCACTGCTTAATGGCGGTATTGGCCCAAAAGCTAAGCTTTTTGTTGGAGCTGCGTTTTTTCTTTAATAGCTTAGCTTATTATGAAAAGCGCAGCATTATGGCGGTATTGGCCCAAAAGCTAAGCTTTTGTTGGAACTGAGCTTTTTCTCAAATAGCTAAGCTATTTTATGAGAAGCTCAGCTTTTTGGCGGTATTGGCCCAAAAGCTTAGCTTTTTCTAAAATAACTTAGCTTATTATGAAAAGCACAGCTTTATGGCAGAATTGGCCCAAAAGCTTAGCTTTTGGATGGAGCTGTGTTTTTTCTTCAAAATAGCTTAGCTAATTATGAAAAGCGCAGCTTTATGGCGGTTTTGGCCCAAAAGCTTAGCTTTATGATGAAGCTGCGCTTTTTTTAAAGGGTGAAGAAAAGGAGTGTATTTAAAGTGCGTTTTTTAACAAACAAAATACGCTTAAAACGAACTAAAATGCACTAATATATAATATTATATATATTGAACCATCAAAAAAAGAACACATTTGAATAAATACATACACATCTTGCTTTATTTAAATTTCCTAAACATAAGTTTGTGTTACATATATATTTTATTATTTCATATTTAATTTAACATGACACCTTGTAACTGGACATAATGCATTTTCAGTCAGACAAACAAGTTCATATTTGTCAAAGTTAGCAATAATAAAATAACCTTTTACTCTGTGGCAAAAATATGATAGAAAATCATGAAACTGTAAGCTACAAATTGGAAAATGACAGTATCAAGGATCTTTTGTTATTTTTTGTCAAATCTAGAAATTCCTGACAGCTCTGGAATAAAACAGGGTATCATATTTTAAATATGTAATGACTTTATTAGTACTTAACTTAAATTGATTGACCCAATTTGGCCAGTTTCCAATTACTGGTAAGCCATGTGGCAGATGGCAGTTTTATGCCCCCTCCAAAAATCAACACTGTAATCATTTGTATAGCTGTAAAGGTGCTAGTGGGCATATGTATGGAAACATAGCAATTTCAGCTTAATATGTTAATATGATATTAACATATATAAGGATGAAAACAAGTGCATCTTCATAGAGTTTTAAAACTACGTAAATCTACTATCTGGGACCAATAATCCTACATCCAGCTACAATCTACAGCAGCATTGTTATTTATCAAAATATGTGCACTTGATTGAAAGTTGACAAATAAAAGTCCCACAAGTAGTCAAGTGTCATAACAGTGAAATTAACAACTGAAATAAAGAATACATACCATGATCTGAGTGCTTTCACATGTCAGTTTATCACAAATCATCCAATAGTGGTATGTTATGTTTCTAATCATAGTTCACATTCACCTGATCTAATGATCATTGTTTTACTTCACTAATCCCTTTAATATTAATTTGTTTTAATTGGTGTAAATTCATTTATTAATTAAAACATCATCAGTATTATTTTCATGAAATCCCAACAAAATGGCTACCAGTAGCTATGATTTGAAATTGGCTCCCTAAATGCTGAGATTTAATTGGTCCTTGGTACAATCAGATAAGATCAGACTTATCATGCATGTTGTTTAATTGGAAAGGAAATGACAAAGAATTTGGTAGTGGCATTACAAGAAACTTAAGGAATAATAATTCTATAAATGTTGTTATTACATGCATTTGATTCTTGCCTATAAGTAAAATGTGTTCTTTTAATTACACAATAAATAAGAAATTATAATATATATTTGATTTTTAAAATAATCTTTCTTTTTATTTCATTATTTTATTTTATTTTGAAGGTATTTTGATCAATGATCAAATGCTTATTTACTTGTTGATTGATTGATTGATTGATTGATTGATTGATTGATTGATTGATTCATTGATTGATTCATTCATATTCTTGTATTTATGTGTGTATTTCATAAATGTTCACTTTATTACACAAAGATACTACTTTTTTACCTAAACTAAAAGATGCACTTCTTAGTAAAAAGATACACTTAAAATGCACTCTTTAATGACAGTAGATTGTCAATAAAACTAAAGATACACTTTTAAAAGGGATGCCATTAAAAAAGATGTATCTTCTGTTCCTGCCAAAATAGCTATGCCAAAACTACAGAAACTAGCTCTGAGTAGCAAAAAGTTTAAAACATAAACACAGTTTAATGGCACTGGTTAAATGCCAAAGACAGCCAAAAATTGTCTTATTTTAAATCGAATCAGCATGTACAGAGACAAAAAATAACTTCACATGGATTCAATTTTAGTTTAAAATAAAAAATCCAAAATAGATTAATCAGGACCTGACGAGATGGGACACATTTTCAAAACAATTTAAAATAATTTAGGAAAACGATATATTTTCAGACACCTGCGTTTTGAATAAAAAAAACACAACAAATATTTGGAATTTCTATTTAACTGTGTTATAAATAAATAATCAAATTTTGAAAAGTGAATTTCACAATATTAACCTTTGTTTTTCTCCAAAAGCTTAGTCTTTTGTTTGAAAAGCTTAGTCTTTTAAAGAAATACTGAGCCAACTTTAATTTTGGAAAAGACGCAGCTAGTATGAAAAAGACGCTGCTTTTCTAAGAGGCAATCTTTTACCTAGTCAAAAGACGCAGCTTTAGCTAAGCTTTGATTTAAAAAACGCATCTTCATAAACAAAAAGCGCAGCTTAGAAGAAAAAACTCAGCTTTTAGAGAAAAGAACATAGCTTTTGTGCAGCTCTTTTTTAAAAAGCGCAGCTTTGAAGAAAAAGCACAGCTTTTTAGAGAAAAAACTAGCTAAGCTAAAGCTGTGCTTTTTAGAAAGCTGAGTTTTTTTTTGGCACGGGACCTTCTTTTTTTAATCATGATTTTCCAATATGATATTATGTGTATTGTGATCCTAAAATTGGACCATTTTCTTAATTGGATTTTTAGGAATATTTAACTGCTTCAGACTTTGAAAAAATATGATGACAGTTAAGCAAACCACAAAGTATGTTTAAATATATTTTGCCTAATACTATCGTACAGGCCATCCATATAGCATACTTTTGTTGTAAAAAAAATCTTAATATTTGCACAATGGTGTTCGAGCGTTGGCGAGTAAGGATTTGCTTGCAGCGTTGAAGAACGATAATATGTATGTTGTATTTGTTTACTTCTATATATGTGAATACTGTGATAAACTTTAAATCTTGCCATGAAATAAGTATCATGCATTCCAATTTCAATTTGCCAGTATTACTTTATCAAAATCCTAAAAGATCCGCTACAACTAAACTTTGTGCAAAAATGCTTTTTATACATGTGAAATTCTTGTAATTTCCTGCTAACAGTATTTATTCCTGTATTGCATATAAACTGATAAATGCCCAAGATTGCCAAAAAATTGCTAACTGCTGATCTTTGATAAATGGGAATGCTTTTAATTTATATCTTTATTATTTATTTTTTCAGGCAAAGAACAGAAAGAAAGGTTCTCTTAACATAAAAAGTAAAGAAATAATGAAGTTCACAATACAGTTGACAATCTGGATGTATTTCCTTTGTTATTTGAACATGATTTATTTTAACTTACATAACAAGTATGCACTACAATAATGAATATCTATATTAATAGTAATGATATTCCATTAAACATGGATATGGAGAACATATTCTTTGACAGTGCAAGATAAGATAAATCCAGACATAGTCGGAGTCTTCAATTAACTTGGATGTGTTCCATTTGTTTCATCCACATACTTGAAATTTGTCTTGTAACTACATGTATTTTTATGATGTTAAGTGGTGAGTAATCAACCTTTATCATAACATTTTCTTATTTGGGGATAGTATGTATTTATTTTGACACTATGTGTACCTTCATTCTTTTCATTTTTCTGTACGAAACAAAACCAAATGTGTCATTTTAGTTTAACCATTTTAAACTGTATTTATTATACTCTTCATTGAATAGCCATTCGTATATTATCAAAAATTTTAACAAATTTAAATGTGTTGTTATTTTGATTACATTTTATCGGTGTCATAGGGTACATGTCCATTTATAGCCTTCAAGATAAAACAGATATATTCTTTGTTGTAAAATGTGTTCTTTATGCATAAACATATAGAGTGGCTACAGAGAACTCAACACTTAGCAATTTTCTTACAAAATATCTAAGGGTTTCCTTGCATGTGATTGCTACATTCAGTGTACCTCATGTTATATAATACAGTATATATGATCAATAAAACAGATTAAGAATCAAAGCTGTTGTTAAATACTTTTTAAAAGCTGTATTTGTACAAGACAATACTGAGACTGTATAGACACCAATGTTTGTCCCAACTTGAAGATGTATAGATTCCAATGATTGCCTTGAGTTGAGGCTGCTTAGATTCTAATGTTTATCTAAATTTGAGGCTGAATAGATTTCAATGATTGCCTTGAGTTGACGTTGTATAGTCTAATGTTTATCTAAAGTTGAAGCTGTATAGATTCGAATGTTTGCCTTCAGTTGAGGCTGTATAGATTTCAATGTTTGTCTTAAGCTGAGGCTGTATAGATTCCAATGTTTGTCGCTACCTTGAGGCTGCATAGATTCTAATGTTTATCTAAAGTTGAGGCTGTATAGATTCTTATGTTTGTCCCTTCTTAAAGCTGTATAGACTCAAATGTTTCCCCCCAACTGGAGGCTGTATAGATTCTAATGTTTATCTAAAGTTGAGGCTATATAGATTCTAATGTTTATCTAAAGTTGAGGCTGTATAGATTATAATGTTTATCTAAAGTTGAGGCTGTATAGATTCTACTGGTTGTCTTAAGTTGAGACTGTATAGATTCTGATGTTTGCTTTCAGTCGAGGCTGTATAGATTCCAATGTTTATCTTTAGTTGTTGAGACTGTATAGATTCTAATGTTTGCTTTCAGTTAAGGCTGTATAGATTCTAATGTTTGCTTTCAGTTAAGGCTGTATGGATTCCAATGTTTATCTTAAGTTCAGGCTGTATAGATTCTAATGTTTGCTTTCAGGTAAAGCTGTATAGATTCTAATGTTTATCTTAAGTTGAGGATGTATATATTCCAATGTTTGTCTTAAGCTGAGGCTGTATAGATTCTTATGTTTGCTTTCAGTAAAGGCTGTATAGATTCCAATGTTTATCTTAAGTTGAGGCTGTATAGATTCTAATGTTTGCTTTCAGTAAAGGCTGTATAGATTCCAATGTTTATCTTAAGTTGAGGCTGTATAGATTATAATGTTTGCTTTTAGTTGAGGCTGTATAGATTCCAATGTTGTCTTAAGCTGAGGCTGTATAGATTCAAATGTTTGCTTTCAGGTAAGGCTGTATAGATTCCAATGTTGTCTTAAGCTGAGGCTGTATAGATTCAAATGTTTATCTTCAGTTGAGGCTGTATAGCTAGATTACAATGTTTGCTTTCAGGTAAGGCTGTATAGATTTTAATGTATATCTTAAATTGAGTCTGTATAGATTCTAATGTTTGCTTTCAGTTAAGGCTATATAGATTCCAATGTTTATCTGAAGTTGAGGCTGTATAGATTCTTATGTTTGCTTTCAGTTAAGGCTGTATAGATTCTAATGTTTATCTTAAGTTGAGGCTGTATAGATTCCAATGCTTGTCTTAAGCTGAGGCTGTATAGATTCTAATGTTTGTCCTCAGTTGAGGCTGTATAGATTCCAATGTTTGTCTTCAGTTGAGGCTGTTTATATTCTAATGTTTGTCTTCAGTTGAGGCTGTATAACGTCCAATATTTGTCCAAATTTGAGGCTGTATTGAGTCCAAGATCTCTCAAATTTGAAACTGTTTACATTCCAAAATCTGTCTTAATATGAAGCTGTATGTAGTCCAATGTTAGTTCTACGTTGGAGTTAAGAGTCCATTGTATGTCCTATGGTGTAGCTGTATAGTGTCCAATGTCGATCAAACTTGGAAACACTGAGATATAATTGTTTATGTACCTGCAAAGTATTTATTTTATTTAAAATTGTCATCTTTTGTCTTAATTATTATCTGAAATCTAAAAAAAATGTGGATAAAGAATGTTTTATATATTTTACGACATTTCAATGGGGGTGTATAGATTCCAGTGGTCAGAACGTGAGCCTGTATAGAATATAACATCGACCCGTTACTATCGGTCGCTAGTTTGTGCTCACTTTATTTGGCAAACAGTCTTTACGAACGAAAACATGACGACCTTGACCATTGTATAAAACGGAAAACATGACTCGGTCGATTTACTATTCATTTTATTGTAGCAAGATGTATACAGTAAAAACTAAAGGAATGTTAGCTGCCAATATCATAGTACAGTACAGTATTTGTTATCATATTAATAATGTTATATATCGGGAGATAAGTTTATGTCTTCATTGACACGGTTTGTTGAAACATCAACACAACATAATCGACATAAATGTACAAATTGTAGCAGGCAGCAGTAACGTTGACAGGACCCACCCTATGGCCACCCCCCTCTGAAAAAAAATAGTAAAACAAAAACATTACTAAATAAAAATAATAGTAAAACTATTTTTTCAAGACAAAAAATGATTGGAACATGATCATTTATCATAAAAACATAATTATCAACCAAAAACTCCACTAATTTTGTTTTCCCCAATATTAACTATTATTATATAGTAAAGGTTGACATTTCAAGGCCCTCGTACGTAGGGTGGTGTTTTTGAAAAGCACGTAACTAACTTATTTTTCAACCAATTGTCTCCAAATAACTTTTCTGTATCACAGAACATAATAAAGTTTAGAAAATGTACTACTTCAATATGATTTTACCAACAAAATAGACATTTTTAGCCCAAACTTCTTGAAAACCCTAGGTAGACAATTCATAATTACCATCTAAATATGTGTTTTCATCATAAATTCTCTCGTTTCGTCAAGTAAAACTAATGAAAGTGCATGCAAACTGAAGCAAGATATAAAACAAATGGTTACATCTTACCCACTGTATAAATAATTCCCGATTCGCAACCAGGTAGGTATCCTGATATCCGTTTCCGAATATGAGTATTCGAATTCAGGACAGTTAAGGTCGAAAACAAATTGACATAATACTGACCTGGAAGCGATTTTGGAATTATTTTTGCATGTGAGTAGGTTGCTACCGTTTGTTTAATTGCCTCCGACCGCTCTCATGCCCTGTCATCTGTTACATTTGGCGAAAAGAGAATTATTCAGATGCTGATTATGATTGCCTACCTAGGGCTTCTCGAAGTTTGGGCTTTAACTGTGAATTCGTTGATGGTAATATATCGATGCTGTACATTTTCTAAAACTTAATTAAATTCTGGGAAGAATGCAAGAAATTTGGAGACAATTGGTTAAAAAATAAGTTAGTTGCATGCTTGACAAAAACACCACTGTCAGTTTGAGGGCCTTCACATGTCCACCTTTACTAAAATAATAGACAAATTTTGAAAAAAAGATTCATTGAATTTTTGGTTGATATTAAGTTTTTGTGATAAATGTTCATGTTTCAATCATTTTGGTAATGATAATAGAATTGATTTTTTTTTTGGGGGGGGGGGGGGGGGCGTTGCCATAGGTTGGGTCCTGTCCACGTAACTGCTGCCTATGAATTGTACATGAAGATCTATGTACACATATATTCAAGTTACATAGTTCGTTTATATACAATAAATTTGCAGTCTTATTTAATCTCACTGGATGTTTACAAATATTTTTACCTATTTTTTAATGACAAAGATGTTCTTGAGAAGGGGTAGTTGAGAACCGTCAAAATACTAAATAATTAGTATGCACAAGTCAAACTGTCAATTGTTACAACGCCCCCCCCCCCCCTCTCCCCCCCTCCAGGTCATGGGAGTATTGGGGACCCTGACTTTCAGTTCGGCCAATCCTGATAAAGTAAAATCTGTTCTGCACCGCTGGGCCACCCCGCTATCCCTTTTATTACCCCAGACCTGGGAGAGGCGGTGGTTACAATTGACTAGTCCATTATCCCCGGGTAAAATCTCCGCCCTGCGGGGATGAACTGATGGACAAATCCCCGACAAATGCCCCCGCACCTTAGGTAAGACAAATTCCCCGCTATATTTTGCGCGAAGACAAAACCACCGCATTCATCCGGCAATGTGGGGCAACCTGAAAGGTAAAAACACTGCCCATATCCCCGGCTATCCCCGATATACCCCAAGACCTGGGGGGGGGGGCGTGGTTATAATTGACTGGTGCATTACTAGTCCATTACTAGTGTTATTCTTACAACTGCTTTTCCTGTAAATAGTGCTCGATATTTGCTTAAGAAATTTAGGGAACAGGCTTCAGTGGCCTACCAAGGCATATGCTAATACAGCCATGTTTAAATCATTACAACTCACAAAATAAGAAAGCTTTTGAATAAATTTTGATTTTTTTTAACTGCAGGCAGAATCACAAGCATCAGTGCACGTTGGCCAGGGTCATGTCATGATGCCCATGTGTGGAGGACCTCCAGTATATGCCAACACATGGAAGAGAATCACCAAGGTATATACAAGTTTGTTTTTTTCATTAATTCAACTGAAGCCCCTTGTGTAATAGTTGCTTAGGATAAAACCTGGGGTTAGTTCTATTTTCTCTGATGTACTTAAGAAGCTATTTTTTAAATCAATGATAATATTCATTGGGCGAGAATAACTTTCATAATGTTGTTAATATTATTGCTTTTATGAAATCATTCATACTTTTCAGATTTTGAGAAAGGAATATTGCTAGGGGATAGTGGATACCCATGCAGGACATTTCTTCTTACACCATATGCCAATCCAGGTAAGTTGTTGAACCAATTATGTGTAAGAGATGTGTAGTATCTGTGGTAGTGTGGCTATGTTAATTGAAAGTCAATGAAGGGATTAGTCTGAATATTTTACAAACATATGCCCCAGGCTGAGAATTAAACATGGGCCACCTTGCATTTTGTCAAAACATCAAGGTCTTGCAAACTGCATTATCAACAACATTAATGATTTAAGTTCAATTGTATATTTTAATTAGCTAACCTCTGTTTATACATTCAGCCGTGGTTATTCTTTGTTGTACAATGAACAAGGCAAATGAAAATGAAATAAAAATTATCTCTCAAATTATGACTTAAATATTGACAGGGAATGCCAGTGAGGAAAGATTCATCAAGGCTCACGTCAAAACCAGAAACATCATTGACAGAGTTTTTGGAGTATGGAAAAGGAAGTTTCATGTTCTACACGGAGAGGTATATAAAAAAATTATATGCATAAGCAAGCATGTTAAGATGTTTTCTAATGCATAAGGGTATTCACTAATGGTGTTCTGGCAATCATCAAGTAAGCTTGTTAAGTTTTGCAGTTGTAAGTGACCTATCAAGATGATCATTGGGCAACCCTAGGCAAGAAGTCTAAATTGATGAAGGCTGATAAATGTAATTATGAACTAACATCATAGGGACACATACTGTGGTTTTCCAGTTCATCTGTTGTTCCACCTAGCAGACATTGGAAAGTACTGTTTTGGCTTTGTTTGGTTAAAGGCCTTGTTTAAGCCTTCTAGAAGTGCCCCCCCCAAAAAAAAATAAAAAAAAAAATAAAAAAATAAATAATAATAATAATAATAATAAATAAATAAATAAATAAATAAATAAATAAATAAATAAATAAATAAATAAATAAATAAATAAATAAATAAATAAATAAATAAATAAAAAACCTGTGTATTTGTACACAACCTCTGTTTATTGATCTTAATCTTATTGCCTAATTGGCTTATCAGATCTCCAATCTGAGTATCCTGCTGAGCAGTTTTGATGTTTTATAAAGGAAATGGATAATTGGCCCTGAGCCAATAAACGAATACACAGTAAATTGACCCCTACTGTGACACCAGCCCAATTAGCAGAAAATGCACAGTAGGGGATTATCATGGCAAACATTCCTTAAACTAGGATGTTCTATTATATAGTTTTAACAAAATAGACCGAGATAATTTTTAATTGATCTCTTTTCATATTCATCTAAGAAAGTCTTCATAACTTCAAGTCATTTAATAATAGAATACATACAAAAATTAGTTATTGCAATGTATTTCATTCATAATTCTTATTGCAGATTCGAATGAAGCCTGCAAAGGTCTGCAAAGTGATTGTTGCTTGTGCAGTCCTGTACAACCTTTCGATTCTTTGGAAGGAGCCATTTGAAGAAAGTGGTGAAGAAGATGACCAACCACTTACCCTGCCTTACAATGGACCGATGGATGGCAAGGGGGTCATATTTCACAGACATATTTCAGCTCATAAAATATATAATCATGATCAATGTTAATGGTCTTAAAGCTGCACTCTCACAGATTCACCATTTTTACAACTTATTTTTTGTCCTGGCAAGAGGAATTTTTTGCGTACTAGATATCATCTGCAAACTAGTGATAAAAGACTGCTGACAAAAAAATCAGATAGCAGATTTTCATATTCCGTTCGAAAATTAACGTTTTATAGATCAAACCATTACGGTTTATGAAAATTGAATTTAACATCAATATTTGAAATTAACTGTAAAAATCTGCGATCTAATTTTTTGTCCGCAATCTTTTACAACTGGTTTCGATGGACTTTGCAAAAATAGGCTCGTTCCTAGACAAAAAATAAAAATGTTGTCAAAACGTTCAATCTGAGAGAGTGCAGCTTTAAATTGACACTCTTACTCAGAATCGATGCATACACATGTATAACAGCCTTTAACTTGTAACTCAATGGTGCATTGATGGAAAATATTGTAACGACCTAAACAGTCGAGGCAAAACTTCCTTAAAAGTAAGGGAAGATGTTGAAATACAACGAACACCGAGTTGAACGTTTAACGGTTTATAGTGTATTCTTTAACTTTGAATCATGAATATCAAACACATGTGTAGTCAATAAATATCAGTTTAAGTTGCATGGGCTCTCTAGTTTTCTGTGTATTTGTCAACTATTAATTATCTTTTGTTAAAAAAACTTGTTATAAATATTAAAGTAATGTCAAAGTACTAGACTAAAAGATCAGATTTACGGGTGTTTTCTAACCCAAACGAGCTATTCGACATCAAAAAACCCAGCTCAAACATACGAGGGTAACCTTACCCAAAACGGGCTATCCGTCGTCAAAGATCAAGCTGCTGATCTCGAAAGGAACGCTGTTTATATAGAAAACGGGAGATGCCCACGTGATCAAAACTGACCAATGGCGGCCGGACCGGTCAAACGTCCAACCAATCAACGAAGGACCGGAGGACCGCTCTGACAGAACACAAGGACCGGTAGGGCGGTACTCACAGTGCCCACCGGGCGGTCCGGCAGCCATGACAGTTTGTTTACAATATTGAAATACAACTTCAAGACATAAAATCAAGCAGTAACGAAGTGGCTCAAAATATAAATGATTTTTATATGACAACTATTAATAAATAATGTTTATCTAATTACGAAGATGATTAAACAGTTATACTTATCAGTTCAAATACATTCAACACGTATATGTAAGGTGGGTGGAGAACCCCCCTTGTATGTACATAGCAACAGGAATTATATGATTGGATGGAATTTAAACAGGCATGACCTAAGGTAAGTGCAAATTTATAAAACATATCATAGTCTTTAAAATATCTCAGTATTGTATATTAGTTCCACAGAAAGATGGCAAGTACATGTCCAGGTAAGTAACCTGCATAATGACAGGGTCATTACAATATTAATAACTGATAACAAGATTGTATCCGTGTGTTTGATAGCAGAAAGTGCAAAAATATTAAGTTATTGGTGAATGCTAAAAGATTTACTGTGGTCTACTATAGTCCTTTACGCGTCTATGCTCATTTCTTTCAAATTAAACTCAGTATCCTTCAGAAGAACCATTGTTTTTTACATTTAAACATCCTTTTTGGAATATTAAAACAATATTTATAATCGTCCTTAATTGGTTTTGGGAGTAATAGTGCATATTTATCATATGTTCAAATAAAATATAGACTTTTATGGTAAAAATTCATCTTTGCCTTATACTTCTTTGACTGATCATCACAATGGTATGTTTATTCCAATTGTTGAATCTCTGTAAAGGACTGATTGATAATTAGGCAGAATGTTTTTACTCACATTTGCAGTGTATTATTGAATATTAACAATACTGTTGTTCTTAAAACAATTATGATTATCTAGATAAACAGGTTTCCTTTAGTAGTAAATTATACTTCTTTATCAACTTGTGATGAAATGAGTTCACTTTTTTAGCCTGATACCTAGTACTTAACAAAGAATAGGTAAAAAATAATAACCATTTATGATGTTCAAACAAAGTAGACAGGTTTCCTTTTTTAAATGATAAAACTGTGCTTCCATAAAACCTTGCCATTAAATTCATCTTGATGATATGATGGGTCATCTTGGATCAATTTAAAAAAAAAAAGAAACAGCTCCAATAGAAGTTTGTTGATAATATACATTTTAGAAATTCAATGATTCTTACAAATGCTATGTTTAAGGCCTAGCTTACGGAATGTTTGGCATGATAATCCCTGAGCCCAAGTTCCTCGAAACTGCTCAAGTCTCTTATAACAGGATTAAGCTAATCGCGCTATTTTTCCTTGTCTTTTATTTGTGTAATTTCAACTACGGTTTGTAGACTTTAGATAGGAATTACTGTTATGGTTACACAATAAACTATATTTTATGTACCAAAATCACATTTAAGTGTGTGTTTTTTTCTAATTGAAATAAGCGACTTAAGCCTGTTAAGCTTAAGAAGTTTCGGAAAATTGTGGTCTGCTGTGCATCTTCTGCTAATTGCACTGGTGTCAAAGTAGGGGCCAATTTCCTGTATATTGGTTTATTGGCATAGTGGCATTTAAGGTCCAGTATTATAATGAAATTCTTTGTACTTTAAAGTTGTTATCTTTGATTGCTTTACATTGTGCAACATAAATATACATGTGCCAAACAAAGTTTGGAGGGGGCGTAATGGAGTCACCCTGTGGTCAGTCAGTCGCATGAGAGAGTGCATTGTTTAATAATCATTTCTCTAATTTAGCTATAGATTCCTTGCCCTTTGTTTATTTTTTTTTATTTTCAAAATCTTTTCAAAACATTTACTTTCAAACCACTGGACATATTTTTTTTAAATTGTTTGACAACACACAACAAATCACAATAAGAGGAAGTGCGAAGTACAAGAACCATTATAGCTCTATTTCATCTTATTACAGACAAATTGCCTTCTAACTTTTGCCTTGTCAGGTTCGTTCATGAAATTTAATAATGAAACTTCATACATAGTTAAACTCAAATAGGGAAAGGACAGTGTGCACGAACCACTATTCTTTTGTTACCTTTTACAAAGACATTCCCCTTTATCAATATCTTTTTTATTTTTTTATTAAAATGATTGACTGCCATTTTATGTCAAGGTCAAGGTGTTTGTTGATAATAATTACTCTCTGTGATAGCTATAGTTTGTTTCGTTCTTTTACCAGTAGTGATTATAGTTTTTTGCTATGCAACAATAAATGAATTGGAGTCAAATATGTGTATTGTTATGAACCTTTTATCTCAAAATGATTTATCTAAAGGATGATGACATTATGCACACAGTTATGAAGGTTTATATCAAGCTTTATTTTTTAATGAAGCAATTTAACACAATGTTCTAAAACAGATAAATTCCTTTCAACAATTTAAAACATATTTATTCAAGTTAATAACATGACATTCACCAAACTGAACACTTGTATGCAAGAAATCCATCGAAGTTCATCTAAAGCGCACACTAAAATGAGATATTTCAATTAGTATGTTCAACTAAGCGGTAGTTAATATGTTTAAAAATGTTTGTGATGCACTTTAAATTTCCAAATAAACTGACAATTTACAAATATAAATTTCGAGGAAAAGTGTATTTATTGAAACTGTTTGTAGACTTGCCAGAAGATAAAAACAAGAGCTGTCAACAGACAGCGCACTCGACTATTCTCAGTGATTGACAATAGAAAAATTGATACAGTGACCTCCTCCCGTACAGAGGTTGAGATCATGATGGTGAACAAGTGTGCAAAGTTTCAAACCCATATGGACTTTTAAATTATCTGTAGTGGTACGCAAACTTTAACGTAAATTCTAAGTCGAAAAAGGGGAATAATTTTGTCAAAATGCTTGATAGAGTTACCTCCTCCCATGGTACAGGTTGGGGGCATGATGGTGAACAAGTGTGCAAAGTTTCAAAGCCATATGTCAATGGACTTTGAAAATATTTGAGGTGGTACACAAACTTTAACATAAGTGGTTACGCCGACGCCGACGCCGACGCTCGGGTGACTAGGATAGTTAAAAACTAACATTGACAGAGTGTTTAGAATAATATTACAATTGAAATAAAAAGAAAGTCATTTATGAGACATTCACGAAAAGTTCAGTATCAGAACATCGGCCAGTCTGGACAGTTTTTCAAAGCACTCCTTCTGTGCCTTCTAATTTACTGTTGGTTCAATGTAGTATGCCATCTGCAGCTCCTTCCATGTCTTGGCCTTTTCATTCCTTAACGAAGTATGATGAACAGTTGTTCATTTTTTTTATTTTGTCAATTACACTTTTATTAATGGGTCAATGAGAATTAAAAGTTGTGTTTATAAGCATATATTATATCAATATTTAGATTTAATCATAACATGTAACACTTTTTTATTGAGATTGCAATAATCATATGTGCATATATATCATTTATTTGGTGTTAGATTATGAAATTAATTAAGCAGCTTTCAATCATGTATCAATATCTTTCTTTGTATCTTTATAGTTCAACTGTCATAAAATCTTCCATATAGCAAACATGCCATTGCATTAAAATTAAGCAATATGAAGGAGGTTTAAGAAGTTTTAATATTTTAATGCCTAACCATTACTTTATAACACTGTATATGTGCCGGTTAGGTATACTACTATTTGTATCTGTTTGTGCTACTTACTGTGGGGTAACCCTTGTTGCAGACATGTTCTGACTTGCACTGGCACTGGCTCTGGCATAGGTTTCTGCTGCTATAATAACAAATATGCAAACAAATCAGAAATAACATCATTTTTTTAAATGAATAAATTATGTTATTAACTTGATCATTTTGGTTGTCTATTTAGAATTAAAACAAGGCTCCTAGAAGTGACTCACCTTGTTGCTTTGATGTTCCCAGGTCTTTGCATTTCAAAGCAGATTCAATGTCCTTTCCATCTGACAGCTGGAGAAGAAAAACGGAATGACAACTATTGAAATGAATAAAGTACACTGGAATAAACTCAAGAATTATATTTCAATCGTGACTTAAAAGTTTTCACTTCTGCAGCTGTAATAGGTTTGCAAATACTGATGTATTATAAAACGTACACACAAAGTGAAGTATTTGAAGATGCCACATATCATAAATATTTTTAATAAATTGTTCAGCAAAACTCATGTAGAAGTATTTAAAAGAACTTCCTACTTGATGCCTCTAGAATATTTTGAAACTACCAAAAGGCAAATTTATTTTTACTTCCATTCACAACTGATAATGAATTCCTTACTTGTAAAACTTTCCCACAGACAATATTCAGGATGGCTGCCTTCTTCCATTGTATCTTTGGCTAGTGCTAGAAATGGAAGAAAATATCTTCATGATAAAGTTAACAGTATTAAACTCAACCAAATAGCAAAGTATAACTGATGTTGCTAATGAGCCCATTCAATCACTCACAAACTTACATGGTCATTATATTCATGATACGATGAATATCAAAATTGAACTAAAATCATTTTATATTTAAAGAATTTATTAAATTAAAATAATTATTTTATAATCAATCTTAATAAATTAATATCACATGTACCCGTCTCACAAAGATCTGATCCAGTGATCCCAGAGAAGGGCGCCGAGTCTTTAAGCAGGTCTATTATAGCATAAGACTAAGTTGACATTTCTGGCAGAGCAGGTCCTCCGCCTGTCTTTCCAAGACTAGTCTGCTCTGCAGTGTAGTCTGTCTTTGCCTTTTTAGTCTACAAAGTATTCAAAACATTTCTTTCAAGAATAATTGTAAATTCATAACAATAGTTCTTGATTTTAACATGTAGTATTTCGGCTGCTAATCCTACTTTCTCTTTTCTGTAAACAAGGTAACTAGGAACGTCTAAATCAAATAACGATAAGTGGCAGCAATATGGTAAGGGGACATTACTGCCGCACAGTATAGTTGTTTGTAGCCTTATATATAACGTTTTTATATGAATGCTAGAATATGAATTTGAACAACTTTGTTCTTAAATTGTTGTATGGATTATTCGAGCATTTTCTTATATATTATCAGTCATTTTCAGTCTAAAACTAAAAAGTACAATGCCTTTAAATATTGATAGATGTGAGATATATTCATCAGGAATTTACAGTTAAACCATTACTGAGTTTAACAATGCATGGAACTTCGGATACAAAGTTCCGGACAACAAACCATATCAGGGTTTCAGGTTTTGTCTAATATACATAGCAAAAACAAATGTCATTGGATACGTCTGTTTAACGGTAAGAAATTTAATCTTCTTTATAGTTTTCTCATTCATCTACTCCGGGCATTATTACTGAAATTGTTATGAGTTTTCTTGAAATGATAGGAACCAATTTGTTTTACTTGACACCCTTTTAAAAGGTATTCACAACAATTCCAACCCCAACCCCATAAAACCAAAAACAATATTTACCAAATTCCTCCACTTTACCTTTACTTGAACAACTGTCCTTGGACCGTTGCCGACAGCATTCACGGCGTCAGCCACTTCGCCCCAGGTTTTGTCTACCTTTTTTTCCCATTTGCAGAGCTGTTATATTTTCGTATCAAATCAAACTTAATTTCCATTATGTCTTTTAAAACAGAAACTTTTACAAAGTCAGAAAATCTCGAATTGTCTAAATAGAGTATACTCTATTTAGACAATTCGAGATTTTCTGACTTTGTAAAAGTGCAGTAATTCATAGTTATTTATGCTAAATACTTGGTAGGAGTGACCCCTGTGATGAATCTGAAGAAAATAAATATATATTTTAGGTTATTTTAGTTTAAATGTCAATAAATTTTGTAAAGGTCAAAATTCCGCTCATTCGCACCAAATCACTGTGGCTTCCATAACTTTAATGTAAATATTTTTTATGTTTACTACACATTTAAGTCATGGCGTAACACCCATACCAGGTACCAAAGTCAACCAGAATCAATTGACTATGATGATCCAATTTAATGACTTTTCAATCACATGACCGTGATGACGACAATTGATTATAATTTTAGCATAGGTTTATTTAGTTGAAACCAATTGCACTTAGGGTAAAATAAATTTTAATGTATAAAAATAATTAATAGTTCCCAAATGTGTTATCTGTTAAATTTCAAATCATTCAAAATATAAAAATAATAGCAAAATAAACTTTACATTTGTGAGGCTAAATGGAGGTCAGGTGGGTATTTTCTGAAAATCTTGTTATCACGTGATTAAATTTTATCTCAACTATGACCTAATTAGGGAATGTTTATAATCGGTTTTATCATAAAGGTGAAACACCTATCTCGTAAGCTATTTTTGGTTATGAAAATGTGTTTGGGAATTACATTTTACTTCATTAAAATGATAATATAGTTATTTTGTCTGTACAATGCATACAAGTGAAATAACAGCGTGACATAAAAATGTCACGAATTCTGGTTGGGTTTGGATACGGCGTTCTATTCAGCGAACACGTCCCAAAAAGTAATATATAACGTGTTCGCTGAAGTTCTTTAGCTATAAAATTGTGAGATTGAACTCATTAAAATAACCCGGAAATCAGATAAAAAATATACATTGTAAAATTGTACCATCTTAATTGCATACATATAAAAAGAACTGCGTAACCAAAATATTAAAAGATCTTTAAAAAGAGACTATACAAACAGGCCAAGAAATTTGGACCACGGAGCAGGTATAGAAAATATAAAATAGATGCAAACGCGACATGCGCAGGGGTGAATGGGATCATGTAAACAAGATCATCCAAGAAAGTATTGATAAACATAACACAAAACCATTCTGAAAATATATAAGATAAAGAAACAAATTGGTCAAATCTCCTTTGAAAAAGAAAGGTAACTTGTATTCCGACGAGAAAGCCGACATCTGGATCAGTTCCAATCTGTTTCACTTAAGGCATTGAAGCAACTATACACCTAAACCTTTGAACACAACGCCTACCCAAACAACTCTTGATTACATCGAAAGGAGTAAAGAAACAAATATGAAACTATTAATATATCGAAAGCAAGCGGACCAGACAACTTATAACTAATATAGTATAAAATAATCGTGCAAATGCACTGTCAACAGGTCTGAGCATGATATTTCAACACTTTTTGAACAGTTGCGAGCTACCCCTGGATTGGAGAAATGCTAACATTATCCCTATGTTCAAGAAGACGCCAAACATACAACAGAAACATCTCGACCAATGAGCCTTTCATCTGTTACCTGCAAAATATAAGAACATATTATCTGTAGCCACCTATCAAAACACTTTGAACAACATACTATCTTGATATTACTTTACCATTGTTTTAGATCTGGATTATCTACATACCTTCCTAAATACATTTGAAAAAACAACTTCAATTGGGCATCGCTTTACTTGATTTTAGCAAGGCCTTTGATACTGCGCCCCATGATCGCCTACTGCAGAATATGTCGCATCACGAGATTGAAGATCACATCTTGGTGTGACTGTCAACCTTCTTGAAAGACCAGTCGATTGGTGTAGTTTTGGAAAGTGAACACTCAAGGAGCTTACATTAACAGATATAATATGGATGATCACAAGTAACAGTCATAGGACCTTTTGTGTATCTCTTCCATCCAAATTACCTACCATTGATCGAGCGTCAAATCACGTGTTCGACTCTTTGCAGATGTTTTTTTGCTGCACTAACAGATAAAGATCACTAGCCTTCAGAAAGATTTATATGAACAAGAAAAGGGGGCTTCCCTATTGGGCATGCAGTTCAATGCAAAAAGTGTTATATGCTTAGTGTCAAAAGTAAATCATCCCACTTTTATGAACTTGACACTTGAGTACAGGAACACGTGGACTCAAACCTTTACGTTGGATTACTATATAAAATGACTTAGTATGGTCGAACCACATAGCCACCATATGTTAAAAGGAAAATCTACTTCTGCTTTCCTTCGACGTAACTTGAAACAGTGTACCCTGGATTGCCGGAAAATCGCAATTATTACGCTCGTAAGATCTCAATTAGACAGCGAGTCAATTAGATGGGACCCGTACTTGAGAAAAGATATCGATACACTGGAATGATACAAATGCCTATAGGAGCACAGTGTACGCCTTGTTTTTAAATTGAAATCACATGGACGACAGTGCTGTGCGCGCATCTACAATCGAGGGCATCCCTCCGTAGATATATTCCAAAAATGGCCCTTATATAAACAGATCCAGAATTTAGCATTTTGCACGTCCAAAAATCATATCTCAAATATTTCAGCAAATTATAAGCTACATAACAGTGGTTTTGCATAGTTTGCAATAGATACGTTACACTGGTTTAAGTGTTGGAAGAGAGCCTTTATATTTTATATGAAGCAGATTTATAGTCCATTTTATAGCAATTTACACCAGGCTTCACACGATATGTTGATTGCACTAACATGCATGACAGCAACTAAAGCGAATAGGTTAAACCCGATTCAAGCTAAAAGCTGTGCTAAATTGGCTAATATTAACCAAAAATGATAAATGTCAAACATATAGATTGAAAAACGGATTTGTTACAGAACAGATACATTACAGAACAGATAATTTACAGAACAGATTCGTTAGGACAGGTACCTAGGTACAACAAATTCGTTATTGAATAGGTACGTTACAGAACAGATACTTTACAAAGTTGTTTCGTGAAAAGCTTAATGTTATATATTTACATGTAGTACGCAGATTTTAGTATGAACCGATGTTTTCCTTGTCAATTTTAATGTTTCATTCTTTTAGAGTGAAATTTCATTCCAATATAGACAGATTTACCATTTGGAACAAAAAATAAGACATTCCACAACATTGCCGCCAATGTTTAGTTTCATTGTGATATTTATTTTCAAACGATATGTATATGCCAATGTTGCTTAGGAGATTAATAAGATTTATTTAATGATACCAGTATTTTCGAATTAACGTTGATGGCATTTAACGATTGTAACGTATATGTTTCTGTCGTAACGTATCTTAGCTTTGCCATGATGTGCATTCAATATAAGAAAAATGTGTTTGTGACCAAGTTTTATATTTAGAATTTTCCAAAAAATCCAATAATGCATTGAAACAGCGATTTTTGGATGTATCAACTTAGTGTTACATCAATTTAGACCAAAACAGCATTGTAACGTGCGAGCCTAACAAGGCCAACAGATCCTTTCAGAAAAAAGCATGCTCGACCCTGAAGGGGTCCGCTGGTCTTTATATACACTAAATTATCTATCCTCACAGAGCCCGGGCTTTACTTATTTGCATATTACCAACCATACGTGCTATGAACTTACTTCCGTCTATAACTGAATGTTATACTTTGAATGCACATCCGCCGCCTACAGCGGACCGTTTCATTACTTTCCCCTCCTAGAAGATTTGTCCCGAGTCTTGGACTGGGAAACACATGGGCAAGGCAACTCCGGTTCGGCAATTGTCAATATCCCACCGCTGCTACCATTTGTAACGTGCGAGCCTAACAAGGCCAACAGATCCCTTCTTAGAAAAGCATGCTCGACTGGTCTTTATATACACTAAAGTCTCTATCCACACAGAGCCCGGGCTTTGCTAATTTGCAAATAACCAACCATACGTACTATGAACGTACTTCAGTCTATAACGGAATGTTATACGTTTAACGCACATCCGCCGCCTACAGCGGACCGTTACAGCATTAATACAGTTTAGATAATTTTATTTTCATGCATAAATTTCATAGACATACAATCAGATCAGTTAAATTGGCCATATATATTCCATAAAAAAGAGAATGATGCACCAAACTAAGCCTAACATTTGCAAACATATCATACATTTATATAGTACATGTCTTATATATAGAAAACAGATATGTTACTTCAGGTTTTTTGCCTGTGAATTTTGCGTTTTTTCAATATGATTATACCATCTTTAACCAGTCATATAAGTTTGCTTTCGATTATGGTCCGATTGAATAGAACTAAACGTTCAACGTGCTGATATATCGATGAAATGATTGACCGCCGATAGATAAGTTTATATTTTAAAGCGTTTCTTTCGTTATTGATCCTACACCGCCCATATCTACGGTATGGTTGTTTTTGTAATCAAAAGCAGATGTCTCCCCCTATGGTCCCCCCCCCCTAAACAGTTCATTGGAAATACATGTATAAGTGGCCAGAGCTTATAAATAACAGCGAGTACTAAACATTTAGGAAACATAAGAGAAGCATTAAAAAACTTATTTCAGACTATTGGACTCTTGTATATAATTTTATGCCGACATAAAAAAGTTCACTTCAAAATAATAATAAAACCTGTTTCGAAATATTGCGATTGGTTGGAAACAGAAAGTAACGCATTTTTAAAGGTTAGTGGGAATTTATATGTTTCCTTATTATAAGGAATTATTTTTAATAATTACGCAAATAAAAACGTTGCTTACGGTTGTGTTTACCCCCTGACAGTCAGTTTGTAAACCCCGTGCCTATCACGTGATCCCACACTTACATCACTATTGGAATTCTTACATATAATGCGCAAAAGTTATTTTTAGGGATGTCGTCATTTCACAAAGAACATGGGATTATGATATTGTATCTACTTAAAGCGTTTAAATAACTGTGATACTCAATAATACTTCAAGGACTCTGGGATAGGTCATATCTTTTGTCAAACGTGTGAACAGTCGAATGTCAGACGTATTATAGTCAACGATCAGGATCAGCTAGTAGCTTCTGTGCGTTTCCAGGGACTAACCACGATATTTAGATATCGACGGTAGGTTAGCCTTTCAAATTTCAGACTTTACTTATATAACATTCCTCTGAATAGTATATATACTCGAGCCAGGAGTGGAATGTACATTCTTGTTAAAGCTGCACTCTCACAGATTAAACGTTTCCACAATTTCCTTTTAACTCTTTTGTCTTAGAATGAGCTAATTTTTGCGTAACTATATGAAAAACAGTCATTTAAGACTGCTGACAAAAGATCAGCTCGCAGTTTTTATATTACCTTTCAAAAAATAATGTTCTATGGCTAAAAGTTATACTAAAGGTTTAAGAAAAATGAATAACATAAATATGAAAACCTTCGATCTGTTGTATTTTGTCAGCAGTCTCATATTACTGGTTTGCAAAAACATTGGCTCGTTCCAAGAGGAAAAAAGCTGTCAAAACGTTAAATTTGTACAGCTTTTAAGGAATTAGATCTTATTAACTACCCATAGAAAAAACACATACTACTCATTTAGCTACAGAACTAAATGTTTGGCCTTTCGTCTGTTGCTTTTTTGAAGATTGTCATAGCCTTGATACCGATGTCGTCGTCGTCGTGTAAAATCTTGACCCATAACTTAAAAACAATATATATAATTGTAGCAAGGCCCTAAAATCTGGCCTTTATCATTGTTAAGTTATATGCTCCCACATAGTTTAGAAAAACAATTGAAACACTTTCTATGACTTAAGAATCATTTAAACTATGAATCTCATTAGTATGTGTTCACATATTACTATTTACAATGTGCACATGTAGTAGAGCCCGTAACTCTGGATTTAATTTTTGTCGAGTTGTGCCCCTTGTTCGGCATGAAAAACACAAGAGACAAGTGCAGACACTAGCTAGGTGGCGCTTTTCATCAATTTTCTAAGAGTGAAGGTAAATACTTGGGCGATTTTAAAGACAAACACTAAGATTTTATTGTGTGCTATTTAAATATGGATTTTCTTTAAGTAATTTAAATCAACTTGTTTGTGAAGGAAATAGGGCGGCGATAAATTGCTGCTTTCCTTGTACCGGCAGCATCATACACAACATTGAATATTGAAATTCATGACGTTATAATATTATGAATAGGTCAATATATTCGAGTTATAATTTTTATATGAAAAAACCCGACTTATATTTCGTTCCGCCTTTTTCAGATGGCCACATGATTAACCGCAGTGTTTGTTAAATAGTTTTAAAGTTGGTTTTTGCTTAACATTAAAGGGGCTAGACACAAGAGGATACAATTGCAAGAAAAAAAGAAAATTGTCAAAAACTTACATAAAACTGACATCTTTGTGTACACCGCATTGAATCTTACATACTGATGTGTCATACGTATCTCTTACGACACATGCATCTTTCGCAATTTTTGCGCATTTTCCAATTTGAAATTTACAACGGTTGTCTACCACGTAAATCCCCGTAAGTTTAAAAATAGCGTCCGTATATATATATGTACTAAAAATAAATATGATTTAAAGTGGGAATCCGTTATGCGCTATTTTAAACGGGGAAACAGATGAGACAGCAACACGATTTTTGCGCTTATTATTTTATCCATATAAAGTGAGGTATCATCGGCCCTCTACTGGTTTCAAGCCCCTTTAAAGTTCGCTGTGTGTAACTTTTTTTGAAAACCCACTTTGCAATGGGGAAACTTGCTTTGGTTTTGGGGAACACACTTTGCTTGAGGGGGTTGGGACATTTCAGTCAACGATCCGTCTTTAGCATATATAAGTATCCACTAAAGAGCACAGTAGACCTGTAAGTTTATTTTGAAGATGTTATTTAGTCAAGGAATAAGTCGTCAGTCATTTATTAAAACATCATTGAATAATTTGAAAGTCTAAACAAAGAAATTTAAAGCTTATAAAAGTATAACTTTGCTCTGAAAGGTAGACCTATTTAAAACAAGTGCTGTAAATTTATGTTAATAATTTACATGATTTTTAAATCAAACTCAAAAAACAGTGAAACCTGTCCTGATAGTGTTTGTTGAAATAAAATAAATGCATCGCCAGTTGATAAAAGGATTTTGTTAGTCATAACGCGTTGTTGCTAGCGCAATTTAATTGGCCCGTTGAAGTAATGCAAACTGAACATGTATGGGTGTTTCTAGATTTTGAGAGGGGGGGGGGGTGCAACCTCTTCAGTAGTAAGTTCCATGTGATACGGTAAATTTATATGCCAAAGCGTTGATGATGGTAGTCGGTTTCTTCGATGTGTTGGCTGTAGATGCACTTTATTTGAAATGGGAAGGTTAAGTTTGGGCGGACTTTCCGCCACGATCAATCATTCCTTTAAAATCGTAAGTTCATTTGCAAACAGTGCAAACATAAACATCAATATCATATTACCCAGTTAAGTGTCGCCAAACTCTGTTCTAATGAAACATACTAACAGCATGTACATACTTCTATGATATACCCCTTCCCCAACCCGAAAAATACGCTTGTTCTGTTTTAACTGAATGTGTACTGATAACGTGTACTATACGTTTGCAATATACCTAGATACTTTTGTTTCAAAGTGTATTGTACACTTTGCACATATATTTCATGTGACACACCATAAATAGGTAAGTACAAAGAAAAAGAACAATATCATCTATCTTCTGATCAGGTCTAAAACTATAAATATATTTATACAAATTTATAATGATTTATAGTAAAATTGAGGTTTGTGCTAATTAGCCTGGAGGATTTCTAAAATAATCCAATATGATCTTATATAACTTCGCTTATCACTTTTAATATAGGGTAGCAGTGTTTGATAAAGTCATTCTATAACAATTGTTTTGTTCCATTGAACTATTGATTATGCCATACATAGCTAATCCCACAATCATCAAAAAACGTTTTTACATTATGCATCAACTTGAAATGAGTACCATCGTCATTTAAGTGGGTAAATCCTCTTTTATCTCGGAGAATATGTTTTAAAGAAATCTGTGTGTACGATTACAATAAGTGACAGGTCCACCTGATTTTCCAATACAAACTAAAGATTGCTTTACGAGCTTGCTCTGCTACATGTGTCTTAGCTAATGCAAATTGTCTTTTCGAGAACAATACTCCTCGACTTTTGAAATTATCAATGACTTATATTATACAATAATTAATTTCAGTGCACAATCACCTACACTACGTTAACAATTTGTTAAACTAATAGGTAAAACTGTAGTTTATTTTATACTGTTAAAAACACGTATGTATAACTCTTCATTTTACATAAAAATACAAATTGTAGGTCCTCACGTTATATAGACTAATAAGTTAAAGTCTTGTAAATGTCGGACGTTTACCACCTTTTCCGGGTTTGTATACGATATTTATACGTATTCACGTAGATAGTTGCTGTTCTAAAATGGAGAACGGCAAATTCCACTAGATCTTCTTTATATGGATGCATATCATTGTCTGTGTTTTTTATGTTTGCTCTGTGGTCAGTTCAAGTTTTCTGTCAGAAAAATAATGATGAAATTGGATTTTATTAAAGAGAAAACATTGAAGCAATATTAGATTTAATACTTTTCTAGCGTACAACATTAAAGGAAACTCGAAGCGGTCACCATTTATAGTTGTGAAACAGTGAAATAATTTTTATTTCACTGATATATCACTACAAATCACAGGAAAGCATTTGACATTGACTGGCATTTGCCACGGATCTTGTGTATTATCTGTTAGGTTACACTTCCTCAATTTACAATGACTGTGAAGTTATAACAACATTATATTGACCACTTTCTTTGGAATAATGTTACACGAGAGTGTGGTATTGTGTCGGGTTCGCTTCAATTGTGTGTTATATGACAACGAGTGTTTACAAATATCAATATGATTATAGATGATTGTCTGAGCAATAAAGAAATAACAATGTTATCTTTCACATGTGTAAATCATAGAGTTTCTTTTTAGGTGGTGAAATTCATTACGATCCTAAACTGAAACCAGTTTTTTCTTTGTTATGTGCCTAAAAATTATTTAATAAATGCAAATTTAACATCATTTTATCAACGTCATTTCTTACATGAGTTGTTGAAATTTTATACTAGTCCTGCTTGATTTGGCCGTGAGAGTGGGCTAAAATTTAAAAAAGAGTTTGAAATTCAGTGCACCAAGTACTACACGCTTTTAAGTTTCTTTACGTACTGCAAGGCTGCTTCTACTTTGCTGCTGCTACTACTATTACTGCTACCTCTTCAAATGTTAATAATAATAATAATAATAATAATAATAATAATAATAATAATAATAATAATAATAATAATAATAATGGTAAAAGTCATTCTAACAATGATAATAATACTAACTTTATTAGGCTCTCTTTCGTCATACATAAATGCATATGAAATACAACGCAAACATTGACTGATAACACTATAAAAACCCAATACCAATAGTTATTCGCTATGAAGACAACACTTATTATATTTGGACTTAAATATACATTGGCTTATCAACAGTTAGTTAATGCAAATATGCATCAAACTAATTGACTGACTTCATTTTTTACTTTTTTTGTCTAATGTTTTACTATGAGCGAAAGCATGAACTTAAATCATATTTTACAGTCATCAAGATATGTACAAACTGGAGAAATATGAATGATGAAATATATTTTTTAATCTGTGTAAAATGGCAGATGTTATCATCTGCCATTTTACAGACTCACTGAAAATATTCTTATTCTTGTTATATATGTTATACATGATGTATATTGTTAGTAAATGCATTCATATTTCCTAAACGCATATACTACACTTGTTGTTGAAAATTAACATTACTTATAAGTGACTCTCGAGTGGTATTAACAATAAATGGCATTGTCTTTATCATTTACTAAATTTACTATTATTAAAACCAAATTGTTGTTGTTTGACTCTTGTTTTGCTCCTATTCTGATGTATGGTTGTGAGGTTTGGGTAATATATGACTTGTAACAGGTAGATAAACTTCACCTCAGATAATGCAGCGATACTGGGTAAACTAGGATGTTTTCCACTATATTTGTTACAACGAACAAGTGAATTACGTTAGTTTTCCTTATTTAAATGTTAAGGATAGTAGGTCTTAATTTGTAAAGAATTTAAGAGATTCCCTTGGTTTTAGCTATGTTTGGTATAGTGACACTAGCCTTGCTTTGTATCATTAAGAAAGCCAGTATCTACAACAATGGACTGATACCATTGATTCGCAACCTGAGTTAGATAGCTACAAACAAAAAGACAACGGACACTTTGAGATTGATGTAAACATGAATGATAAATAAAGAATTGCATTATGGTCGTTACGAGTATGTTCGCATTCCCTTGAACGTTTGGATCGCAAATGTAAACTGTGTAATATTAATATGGTTGAATTTTAACACAACTTGATGATATTTTGTTCGTTTTACCCTGAATTACGTCTCCAATACAATATTTCGTGATAAAGAAATACATTTAATTAATTTATTTTTATAATGTCATATCAAAACAAAAAAATACTGTCAGATTATTGTCTTAATTTATTTACAATTCAATGATACAACATTATGTCAGCAGAAGTTCCTCGCAGTGTAATTGACGACGATATGTTTTATTTATTTTGTATTTGTCAAGAGTATATATTATGTGTCACCTTTGCATTTTGGTGTACATCTTATTATGTCACTTCCTTAAGAGGTAGGAGACATTTTGATGTTCTACTTAGCTGTCTGTCCGGATGCATTGATGGATGTTACGAAGTTTGTCTGCGCGAAATCACCAAAACTGCTGGAAGGATTTTGATTAAACTTAGACAAAAATGATACGTAATGAGTACCATTATATGTACGACGGCATGTTCTGCCTGGGCTATGGTTCAAACAGTTATAGACCTATTAAAGTGCACAGAGATATTAGTTTGTCTTCGCGAATTCTCCAAAACTGTCTGAGGAATTTCGATGAAATCTCACAGTAATTTTAAATACAAAGCCAAATAACGCATTAACATCAACTTCTATTGCGGTGTTCTAAAACAACTGTGAAAACTTAAAACGCTTCCTTCAGATGGACTGATTGACTGCCTGACTTATTTAAATCGAGGTTATAGCGGCGGTATTTTGCATGATATCTTTCTGTTAGGTTTTGATGAAAAAAAGGAAAGAACATCTTGTTAATCTCAACACTACGCACTTATAAGACTCACATTTATTAAACTTATTTCATTGTTCGACTTATGTGAGCATTGGATTCTTCTTATGCAGCTCTTTTTCTCCTTCCCTGAATAAAGTCAATTACATTTAATATTGGCTGCAGTTAAAAAATCAGTTAATATTCCTCAACTTTCTCGAAAGAGTTGAGCATTAGCGTCCTCATATTGTCTTCTTGTTGACACTGCGTAATTCTTAAAACCGTCTTCAGTGCGACAATCATGCTTCTTATATATAACGCGTTGTTCGCAAGATCTAGAAATAATTTCGTTTTGGCTTTAAGCCGTGTTTGCTCGAATAATATTTGACAGCATATGTATTAACAGTATTTTCTTTTCATTTTTATGTCGTTTGATCTCCTTGTTCGCACAATGATACATTCATAAAAAGACTGCACACGGCTCCGATTTGGCTTGGGTTTTTGAGTATGCAATTATAAATAAATTACTGTTGGGCAAATGAGAGATTAAGTACTCATTATCTGGTTTTCCAGTGAACACATGTTCGATTGCAAAGCGGTAATCTTATCATTTATTGATGAAGCTGTTCTAAATCATGTGTGATCTGTTTGTGGTGTTTATAAGTTTTGAGTTGTGTATATTGTTCAGTGTCTGTTGGGCCCTAGCCTTGTGCCAGTAAACAGGGTTTCTACTTAAAGGCCTAGTTTAAGCCTTCTATAAGTGACCCCCCATTCGGGGTATAGTACACAACCTCTGTGTATTGATTTTAATCTACTTGCATTGATCCCTATTATCAGATCTCCAATCTTAGTATCCTGCTGTGCAGTTTGGGAGTTTTCATTATGATACTGACCCCTAAATGGCCCTAAGCCAATAAACAGGAAATTGGCCCCTACTGTGACACCAGTGCAATTAGCAAAATATGCACAGCAGGGGATTATCATGCCAAAGATTCCTTAAACTAGGCATTCAAGGTTTTTGAATATTGGGCTTGTTCCTGTTGTTTAAGTTATTGTTTTTCTTTCTAAATTTATTTGTCTTAGCGAGTGATAACACCAAGTTCAGTCTATAACTGAGTAATTCTACCCTTATCGACTGAAACTAACTTTACGTTTATCTCTAACATAGTTATTTTCATAGCTGTCTATAACTAAAACTGTCCTGTGCATGGTGTTTTTGTCCGACTTTTCGTAACATGACTGTGTTGCTTGTACATCGTGTTTCTCTCGATCAGTGTCTGTTAGACCTTAGCCATGTCCCTTTAAAGAAAGTCTTTGTTTAAACAGTAAAACGGAATAATTTTGCAGTTAAAATTACATTTCAAAATCTATCACGCTTTTTATTCTGGTTCTGGAGTGACATCTTAATGTGTTAAATGACTAGTAAGCGAAGAAAGGGCAAATCGTTACCAGGGGATGCCAATTTCCAAATACCTGTAAAACAGCGAGAATCCAAACCAGTTCAAACAATTGCAGAGGCGTTGGCCGAGACAATCGCACCCAGTGGAGGAAATATGCAGTCGGTGCATCATACTGGTTAAGGCATATATCAATCAAGCTCGAACTATGTGTTATATCAAACTATGCCTTTTAATGTGTCCATTGGTATTTATTGGCCAATGTTATGAATAAACTGGACACAATGGAAAAAAACTGGCTCAACTAGATTCCATTCAATCTGGCGTAAATAACCTAACTGTCCGCATGGACAGCATAGATCACAAGATCAGTGACTTTGAGGGCAATATCCGTGACATAGAGATCAGTCGGGAATTCGATAGTAAAACAGTCTCGGATTTGTCAAAACAACACCAAGATCTAGATTCACTGGTGAAATGGCTGACAACATTAACATCTTTATTCACTGGTAAAAAAGATAAAACAAAAGAGATGCAAGACTTCAAATGTCGCAGACAACCTTCTGTTCCACAGAGAGACGAAAACTATGAGCATACAGTATTGAAACCCAGTAAGGAAAAACTTAACGTTGCATAATACTCAAATGGATCCAGCACGCCCATCGTATAGGCGCGTTCAACGCAGCAAAATCGCGGCCGATTGTCGCCGAATTCGCCTTCTATTCGGATCGCGAGCGGGTACGTCTGGCAGCCCGCCAAGTCAATGGCGGTTCAATCGACTTCTCTGAGCAGTTCCCGAGGGAGATCATGGATAATGGCCGGAAACTGATCCCAGTGATGCTCAAAGCACGTGAAGAGTCAGGGTGGATAAACTGTACCAACAGTTGTGTATAGCTTGATTGTAAATAATATATTGCAAAATTATTCATTTCGTTCTTTCATGCATACAGTATTTAACATTTATATTTGTTTTTGTATTTAATAATTATATTTGTTCTGTGTTTATAACGTTGAGCAAACATGAATGGTGACCAATACACCGATCTAACGACAAAACAATTCATTCTTTTTTGCGCTATGTCACTTTAACGAACTCTCGCGAATATAATCGAGAAGAAACTTACCTGGATTGACGATCAATCGAGCCAAAATACTACTAGCGTTTGCATTTGTGGTCACGTGACTTTTTTGTTCACCCCCGATGTATAAGCTTTTTTGAAAATGAAATATAATCAATTTTAATTTTTAATGTTTTTTTTGTACAGGGAAGTTACCGATGCGTGGAGTTAATACTGTATATCGACCGGTTTAGCACTGATTTCAATAAGTTGTATTAAAATAACGGCTTCGTGTAATTTAACTGTGGCTCGAAATTTGGAAATTAAATGTTAATTTATACAATAAATTGTGATGTGACCATGCTCGAGGGCATTTTTGACATTAGGACATCGATGCTGTAGATGACAGCTTAACTCAACAGGAATATGTTTCATTGTTTGGTCCAAAATGATGTTTCAAAGTCATTTTTGACCAAATACTAACAAAACAGCACTTGCGAACAAATGGCTCGTCACAAATATTAGCGATCAGTATATAATGGAACACTGGTCTAGATATACAAAAAAATAGGTAAGCCTAAAGTAAGTTGATTTTCTCTTTTCTTTTACAGCATAATCTGGGATGAATAAAACACCGCCCTAAGGCCACACCAAATTGATAACTTATTCATCGGATTTTTTCCAAAAAATAATGGGGCGAGCGAGCGAAATAATAATGAAAATATTTGTTTTGCATTTTGCAAAAAAGAGGAGCGAGCGAAGAGCGAACAAATATATATAGTCATTTAACTCACTTTTATTCACTTATTAACTAAACAATGATATTGTAAATAGTAAAAGGATAACATCCAGTGAAAGAATGATAACACTAAAAGATAATTCTAAACAGATATTAGTTTTGATATCAAACAAATGCTATTTGAGATCAAGCAAATGTATTTCTTAAAACTATTTCATAAATAATAGAACTTAAAACCAGTTTTCCAGTTTTTTAAACCTTTTTTAAAAGTTTTTTTTTCAAAATACCCTATGCATTGCTAAGTTAAAGCCTGGACACAAACACCAATGGTCACAGCCACCTGCCTGCCCAATGGCATATCCAAATCCATTTACTAGGTTTTCCACTTTCCCTTAGGAAAACATGGTTAAAAATAATTCTCTATTAAAATACATTGTCATATCTCATGCCATGGAAATGACTAAACAAGGTGACTTGATAAATAACTCACAAAATGAATATAGGCATTTGCAATCAAATATAAACTACAGCTATCATTCTTGCATTGACTACATGATTGGCCTTGGTAGTTCTGGAAGAGAATTTACAAAAAAACTACACTGTATTGTAAATTATTTCAACTGAAAATATGTCACAGAAAATTCCAGCCAGCGCCAGATTGATATTAGGCTTTTTCAGAATTTAACGCCTTTTCCTTTTTTAAACTAGCGGATTTTCCTTATTTTTTAGATATCTTGTTCAAATTTAGACAAGTAATTAAGAAAACTTAAACATATATATATATATATATATATATATATATATATATATATATATAAATATTGATTGTGTCAATTTTCATATAAAGAAAAACAATATTTCAAGAAAATACAAGAATATGCAATAGAAAAAACAAACAATCAGCATAAATATTTAACACTTGAATGACTTCCATATATAGTTTAAATATACACATGGACATCTAAAAAATCTACAAACATTTATTCGCAACACAAAGTGTGGTTAATACCTTTTTCCAATCACACAGTCTGACACGATTTTTTTTTATCCTTTTTGACAAATAATTACAAAATATACACAATCTGGCTTGTTTGATGTTTTTAGTGTGAATGGTAACACTCATGGGATTGCATGAAGCACATATGAATGTCAGTCAGATTAATTTTTAGCGTCATCCTACTGTCCACGAACATTGACTCATTGGTGACCAAGGTCTCCTACCCAAGCATGCTGTCGTTGCCTCATGGGGACAGGAATTTCATGATCCGCTGCGTCGGAGGAATCTGAAATTTTAATAAGCAATATAATACATAAATGTTCATTGTAGTATAATGTAGTATGCATTACTGAAACAATTTGATGATAACACAAGAAAGGTGGTGCTCGTTTCTTGACCAAACTTTATTTTTCTATTACTTTACATGCATTGCATATGAATTAAATAAACACTATACTCAGATCTGTAGCAAAATAAAATCAAACATCCATAAATCATAAAATGTATATATGTATTTTTGAAGGAAACAAATAATACAAAAACTACATCATATTTGCTATATTAACAGCAAAGAAGTTAAAATACACACCTGAAGTTTTTACCTGGACAGGTGTAGTAGGCATAGATGACAGATTGGAAACTGTCTTTACACTGTAAGGTTCATCCGAATACCCGTCAAACATGTCCGAACCAAATTCACTTTGGATAATCACTGTCATTCACGATAAAATTCAGCACTTCTTGTCCAGTGTATATACGTTTACTTTTAGCGGGAGCCAAATTCAAACAAACACATTTGTGCAAAATTTAATCAAATTTTAAATGGTGGAAGAATTGTCATTTGTTGACGTATTAATTTTCAAGATTTAGAAAGTGAACTGTTGCCAATTTAGTCTCGATCATCTAGACGCTTGTATCCGGGTCTATATCGTTCATTGAGTCTAATTAGAGCGGCTGCATGATTGAGCCGGTGCTTTGATAACTGTAAATATTGAAAAACGCGGGGGAAAAGGCTACATTCTACTAAACAAATTAGCGCTCGTAAGAAAAATATAACATTTTTTTAAGATGGTGCGGGCGCAAGTGAAGAAATAGGTGCGGGAAATCCCATGAACAAGTTATTAATTTGATGTGGCCTAACCTTAATAGTATTCTGAACATACCCTTATACCTTTCATTTCGGTAAACACGTGCCATTGCATTTAGAGTGATATATAAAAAAAGAAATTAAGTTAAAAGTGTGTATTGACTCCTAAATTGTTTGATGCTGCCTGTGTAAAAACATAATATTTTAAACATCCAAAATCAATCATAATAAAAGTCTAAACACCGTTGCAAATAATGTTAAAGTGATTCAGGTTGATAAGTTGTTTCACACCTTTTCCTAAAAGCAGGGTTATTTTTTATTATGAATGATCATCATACTTAAAGTATGTTATAATTATCATAGAAATTTGGTTTATCCATAATGGGCTAACTATAAAGGAAGGATGAAAAAAAAGTATATATTCGAGCATTTATCCATTGTCCAATGGAGATAAAGTTCGTGATTGAATTCAAATGGGTGAAAGGGCAATTGTATTGACCAATTTTTTTTCTTTATATTGACTATAAGAAAACAATCGCTCTTCACCCGCTTCGGGTTTGATGAATTCACAGAATCATTATCATCATTATCATCATCATCATCATCATCATCATCATCATCATCATCATCATCATCATCATCATCATCATCATTCCACCTTATCAACCAAAGTCAGTTAATTTTCGTCCATATGTGAGGTACCTGGGTATTGATACATATGACTTTTTTCAACTGTTAAAATAGAATCACCATCAAGTAATAAATTATTAAACATTCCCATGTTCTATAAAATGATTTCTTATAATATGTTCATTTTGAGAGGGTTAAATGGTGCCAGCTCTTTGTAGAGTATGGAGACAATATTATTGGAGCAAACTTTGCTGCCATTGGAAGTACTGTTCTTGCCAAAAGACTTGCTAAAGCCCCAAAAGTCCACCATTCTTTGATGGTGCACTATTTGCACCTTTGATATTTTTAAATAATACCATGGAAAATAAAAGGACAGTCTACATCAGTTTTATTTGTTTTTGATTTGTTTATGTTGTTTACGTGTGTGTCCGTTAACATAAATGGAAGGTTTCCGGCCAACTATTCATGTTTTAATCTAAGAGTCATTGGACTTTTTGGTTATATGTTTTTGCTAAAGATTGCTTTTGCCAATCCATTAAATGTATTGAATATAGTTCTTAAGTCATTATTTTATTATATCATTTACTCTTTTAAACTGTGACAAGTTCGTTTCCAGCTGTATCAATGCTGACCTTTTCTTCATGTCTGTTGCATTAGGTTTGTGTAATGTTTCTTTTTCTTAGATAATGATTTCATTATTATATCTCCTGTTGGCTTTAATTGTGTTGCTTGCTTTGTTTGCTTTGTTTATGACCCCAGTTTTTTCCATCGCCTTATTTACAACATATTTTCCCATCACCTGCCATTTTTGCTCCTTTTTTAAATGCTTGTTTTCCGGCTGTTTCTAGTGCCTTAAGGCTTTGATTTGTTTCATTTATATTTATAATGATAATATACTTTTATTGTACCAGTTATGTCAACAGCCTTATTGTTGGCTTTTCAATGTACAAATAATAGTTACCAGCTTCAAGTAATCCTGAAAGGGTATTGTCTCGTGTGTTTGTGCTGTTAGAGTAAATGTTTAAGCTTTTAGCCACCACTGCCACTGTTTTAAATCTGGTATTTGATAATCCACTAACATACACTTTTCTGTGGATTATCAAATACCAGATTTAAAACAGTGGCAGTGGTGGTTAAAAGCTTAAATTCTAACTCATAGTTGCTATCTCTTTAAATTTTAACCAAAAACCGCTGCAAATCGTCAATAAAGATTACGGGATTTAAGTAATTTTGGATACAATTTACCATGAGGTTTTCCAGCTGACCACAAAGAATATCCTCTAGTCTAAACGCTTATAATTGCTTTGCCATCAAGTTCATACTTCAAATTTAATGCAGAGTTCCCAAGCAGGAAGGTTAAACGTTTTATTTCAGTATTTTCCTGCTTTATTGTTTCTAAAACACCCGTTTGTAATGACTGTAAATTATTTTCTAAAGTGGTCACCTTTACTGCCTTTATCAACATCTCATTTCGGTACTACGGAGCTTATTTTGTTGTTCATCACCAGTACTGATCAATTCTGTCACCTCATCATAAGCTTTTACTTATTCGGCAACCGTGTGGGCTTTAACTAGCCTATCTATTTGTTTGTAAAGTCGCAATCATATCCGGCAACCTCATCCTCCTTGTCATAATCGTCCATAGGGTTGCGAATATGCTTGAACATTTAATTAATATCGACATGCGCAGATTTCTGAAAAGGCTGGCGTTAACATCCTCACCAAATTTAATCAATTTATTCAAAGCGCTGAAAGCGCTTAAAGACTGTCGGTGATGAAACTGAAGCAAGCAAACACTACCGCTAAGTCCTTTCAAATGAAATGTGATCAATCGAATTCATATATTTGATGAACTCTCTTTAAAGTAGATGAAAAAGGATAAATGTGATTATAATAAGCACAAATGTATCGTTCCTACATAATCATGTATCCAATGGCCTACCAAATTCCTAATTCAAGTTTCCTAAGTTTGAACAGCTTAAAATCAGTTTAATGCATATTCTTTATGTTTGAAATGCTTCAATATTTGCTTATAACAGTTTTAGTAAGCGATTACATGCCTTCATTTAGTTAAGGTCGGTTGAAGCCAATGTCTTTAAAATGCAAATACAATACAAACTACACGTAAGATTCAACCGACAGAATGAACATTACTTTAATATGATGCTCTTTCAAGTCTGAATATGCCTTCCAGAACTTCTATCAACAGATTCAACCTATCTACAAAATTTATTTTCTAGTTACACTTTCTTTGATTATAAAAGTGAAAATAAATCTGCATGGTGTTGTGGCGTCATAAAAGAAAGAAAAAGAAATAATGTCCTAAACTTGCAACATTTATTTTAATTTTTAGTGAGTATTGCAAAGAATGGTATTAAGGTTATACAGAACTTGAAGAAAATTATTTGGTCAATTTCATATTATTTACTTGCCGTCAGGTATATAATAACAAGAAACATAAGCAATTCAGTTATTTTACAACTGCAAAAATAAATGTAAAACCATTATCTTAGCACTCTTTTACAGCAATATGCAAGATTACTTATTAAGTTGGTTAGATAATAAAAAGAAACATAAGGTCCACAATATATTTTCTGACAGCAAATTTAATTTTGTCTTATAACTATAATCTTATCATGAAATGCAATATAAACTCTCTGCATTTTGTTAGTCAACTGTGGATAGTTTTGCTAAAATAAAAAGAAAATGTCTTGGTAATGGAACCATAACTACATTTTATAACCAACTTTGAGACTGCTCAAATTATTGTACTACTGAATACTAGGCATTTTGGCATTCTTCATTTTAATAACTTGGATAACATATAACTTCAAAATTGGTCCATTGCAAACTGGGATTAAAAAACTCCAGCCAATTCATTCCACTTTAAAAATATTTGCATTTATCAATTCTAAAAAATCCAACGTCAAAAAGTAAACTTACTTAACAGAGAGACATGTTCAACAAAACATGTGTTTGTTTGTCACCACTGCAATGGCGATTATTTTGTCCCTCCTTCATATATCTGCATCAACATAATGAGTTCCACAACTTAATAACATTAAATACCTTCCTAAAAGGTGAAGTTATGAGTGATCTAGTGGAACAATCCAAATTTCACTTTTGGCTCATGCAAGGGCCTTTAACTTGTTATTCTTTTTGCAGCGGCAAACAAAACTCCAGATGTACAACTTATAACCCCATTTACATTACCCCAAGCTTCCATGACTCTTTGTCATATACTATAGTTTTAGAATTTGAACCAGAAATGCCATTTTTTGCTAATCAAGATCCATAACACTCGTTAAATTAAAGGCAGCAAAAAAAAAGCCAAGTGCAAAATGAATACCCCATTAATATTGCCCTAAGGTTTTATGCATTTAGATAATAAAGTTTTGGATTGCTAAGCAACGTAAGTCCAGTAATGGCTTTAACTCCGGTTTAATTAAGTGCAGCAAACAAAACCCAAGCTGCATAATTGATAACCCCGTTGGCATTTCCCAAAGGTTTCATAACTTGAGGAAATATATTTTTCAGGTTTCGATTGACAGTCTAATAAATCAAACAGTTGCTAATTCAAGGGCAATAACTCTTGTTTTACTTATTGCACGAGGAAAAAACCCCTAGTTACAAACCTTTATCATTTAAATAACAATCCAACGAGATTTCTTGACTCTAGGTAAAATAGCCTTCGAGTTTTAAGAAACACAAAATTGTACAGAACGACACACATGCACATACAGGCAAGGGCAAATAAATATGCCTATTCAACCATTTTTTGAGGGTATACAATTACATTATAATAAATTGAAATTGATTAAATATGTTTTGTTTATTATGTTAATTACCTTACACATATTTTCAGATGCTCGTTTTGGCATGTACATAGGTTTTGATTAGACGATAAACATGAAAATACATACCACTACTATTGATGTTCCCTTCTTCATATTCAAATTAAAATAACCATGAAAAAATATGCATTCTTTCGCTGAATCTTGAATGAATGTCAAACGAAAGAAATTTTATTACATTATTCAAGTTATTCAAGATTATTTTCACGCTTTTCTTTAAATGATTCAAGGTCAGATCAGGAGTTGGCTCCTCATCGCAGGGCACTAACTCATTATCTCAACAGAAAAGATACTGGCGCAAATTTCACTTTAACACCTGCAAAAATGCATATTTATATTCTAACTTAGCTCTGCATCAATATTCAATTATTTTTATTGGATTTAGGAAATGTCTCATTTGACATTGATGATAAAGACAAAAAGTCATATGATTTGTGTACAGATTAAAAAATATTCATTATAAATGTGTTTTTTTAATTAATAGACAAGTGGCTATAATTTCCCCGGTTTAAAAAGTGCCAAAATAATGCTGACATTTGTATATGTAGCGTAACCATTTGCATTTATTTTGCTTTAATCATTTAAGTCAAATAAGTTAGACATAATAATGCACTAAAATTAGAAATATATTTTTGGGCATCAATCAATAGTTGCCTTCAATCTTGAAATAAATTTCTTCTCAACAGATGCTAAATTTAGAAAATAAAAATATAACAAGATTTTGATTATGACATACCTCTATAGTAAGTGGTCTTCATAACTGCTCATAAATGCCATATATGACAAACAAAGTGCTTATGTATTGCCGGGAACTGGTGCTGCTCGTACCAATAGCTGAATTCTTCCTACAAACAGACCAGCGCCTCATAATGGTTTCTGTCATGGCTGTGCTAACAGTATGTAAAACGCCTTTTCCTACATTCCAGACAGAAAATAAAGCTTCCAATCTGAATTACAAATTTGAAAACAAATTCATACATATGCACATGTAATGTTGTTAAAAAACATACCATTAAGGTGCCGCAAAACTATACAATTCTAGGTGAGAATTGAGCCCAATCAAAACATTTAAAGTCGTTTAAAGCTGCACTCTTACAGATTGATTGTTTTGATAACTTCTGTTTATTAGGGGCTTCGAAAAGGCCAATTCTTTACGTGAATGTCTGAAAACCGATGATATAAGACTGCTGACAAAAGATAAGATCTCTTTTTCATATTTACATTCGTAACTTACTTAAGGTTTTATGGCTAAAAGGATTACTAAGGCTTTAAGAATAATGATTTTTTGGCATATAACATCACTTTTTGACCGTATTTATATAAGAAAACACCGATCCCATCTTTTTCAGTTGTCATTCTTTTACTCGTATTAAAATAAGAAAACAGCATTCCATTTTGTTTTCAGTTGTCTGTGACCAATGTTTAGAAATTCACATCAAAAATAATTTATTCCAAGACCAAGAAATAAAACAAGTAGTCAAAAAAGTCAATCTGTGAGAGTCAGTTTAAACGTTTAAAGTGATATGCATTATCAGCCAATAGCGTACCTATTCACATCCTGTCTACACAACCAGTACATATATCAGCTTTACTGATTTGAACCAGGCACATTTATATTAGTAGACTATAATTTTACCAACTGTGCTGGGCTGTTTAAGTTCTCAATTTAAATTAGAATTAAAAAAATATATACCTTTGTTAACGTTTTCTTTGCCATCTTGGTTTCAACTGATCTTCCTCAGTGAATTACAAATATCAAAACATAGTTTCAATATCCCTGCAAATACGTGCATTCATGTGTTTCTTGTGCAATCTGTCAGCTTTGGTAGGCTCAGTTTTCATTTTGTCCATCCCCATCTTCTAGTCTGATGTAGATGTATTGCCATCCGATTTTTAAGTCAGGTCTGGCAGCCATTTAAGCTTTGTTCCAGTTGATTGTATCCGATGATGTAAACAATCCAAGTATTGTGCATCTAGGCACATCTCGATATGAAAGTTTACAAAAGAACATGACGTTTTTCTGCCATCTTGTTTTCAACTTATCTTCCTATGTGAATTACAAATATAAAAAAAATATTTTAATATCTCACCAAATACCTGCATTTATGTTTTTTTTGTGTGCAATCTGTCAGCTTTTGAAGGCTCGGGTATCATTTTGTCCATCCACATCCTATCTTCTAGTCTGATGTATTGCCATCCGATTTTTAAGTCAGGTCCGGCAGCCATTTAAGCTTTATTCCGGTTAAATCAGATGATGTAAGCAATCCCAGTATTTTGCACCTGAGCAAATGTCGATCTGAAAGTTTACAAAAGAACATGGCCTGTCATGTTTAGTAAATAATGATAATTGTCAACCCCTGGATGAGCATGGGTTCTAAGGTAAACCTGTAGAAAACGTGCTACTGTTATGGTGCTTGAACCCGCAACCATGGGAACACTTGCATGGTTATCTATCAAACTGAGCTAACTGGGTAACTGATTTTTACACAGTTCCCAGCTGGGCCAATTAAAAATACCTAATTTAACCTATTATCTTTCAAGAGGTCTGTTTAATTGTCCTGTGTGATACAGCTTAACACAGGATGTTGGCAACTCTAAACTGGGTTCAAATACTGTACATTTAAACTTTGTACGATGCACCTTGAGAGTTGTATGGTGTAAGTTATGCACCAGTCAATTGTAACCACGGCACACCCAGGTCCGGAGAATAGCAGGGACTTTGACTTTCGTTCAAGCCAATCCCAGATACAAATTGCTGGTAAAATCCCTGCCGAAAGACCTGCAACACCGGGACATCCTAGGTAAGGCCCATTCCCCGCTATTTCGGTAAAAACAAAACAACGGCCATTTACTCAGCACTGTGTGGCCACCTCGAAGGGAAAAACACGGCCCATTTTCCCCCGCTTTCCCCTGTATACCCATGAACCTTTTAGTCCAAACAATTTTACGTTGACATATTTGTTTACGATTTTGATATGGCAAACCCTTCACGTTCATTTTTTTGTACCAAAAGTGGGTAGTTAATCCGATCGGAATTCCGGGTTAAAGCATATTGCGTTTATAAAAGATCATTAAGAAAGAAATTTTACCAGGTAATGTTATTTTATATAAGTTCTGTACACAAAAAATAAATATCCAACACATTATTATGGTTTTTTTTTTTCATACAGTCAAAACATAGCGATATAAATATGAAGGGCACCTGCATGGCTGCCGTTCACAGTTTTACAACACTCTGAACCCCTCGCATTCGCAACTCCTCGGCCAGTTTTATCGAAAACAACCTCGGATGTATTTCGACGGTTTACATACTCAAAAAGTGGTACGTTTAAGTCCGCTGCAAGTAGATCGCGTAGTAATTTTATTAAGCAGTTGAACTTTACGAATTAACTTATTTATGTTTGCAATAATACACTTCACTCTCAATCAATTTAAACTTGGATCAATTAATACAATTCTAAAACACCACATTTAATTTAATTTATATAATTCAAAAAATTACGAACTACTACAACTGATGTACCGGCATACTACCGAATGAACCCCTCGGTCATGGCAGAGTTGTATCGGTTGTTACTGTATTTACAAGATCTATCTCGAAGCTTGCCGAAGATGGCCGAGTTGTTACGATTGGCATAATTGTTGTTTGTGTCAGTAAAGTTTCATTTTATTGGAAAGGTAAATCCTGTGTTTTCATTCATTTAATGCCTGCTTTGTGCAAAATACATTTGCACTTAAATGGTAAAATATGAATATAAACCTTTATTATGGTGTTCCTCAAGGATCTATCCTTGGACCTTTGCTCTTCCTTATATTCATTATTGTCAATGATATTAAGGCAAACATCCGCTTATTCGCAGATGACACCAGTCTTTACATTATTGTCGAAGATCCTGTATCTTCTGCAGCCGACCTTAACCATGACCTGTATCCAATATCATCTTGGTCGAACAAATGGCTAGTAGCTTTTAATCCATCCAAGACAGAATCTGTTCTCTTTTCTTGTGAACGTCAACAACAAAATCAACCCCCACTTTATCTCGACAATGTTCCCATATCTCAAATCAGCACACATAAACATCTTAGGGTAACCTTCTCTTCAGATGGCAAATGGCAATCTCACATATCTTCAAACATCAACAAGGAATGGTAGAGAATTGATATTCTTAGGACATTAAAGTTTGTAATTTCCCGTGCAGCCTTGGATAAAATGTATGTCACTTTTATAAGACCTTTACTCGAGTATGCCGTTGTTGTCTGGCAATTGTAGTAATGAATTAAAAACTGATATCAAAGCTGTCCAACACGAGGCGGCTAGAATTGTAACCGGTGCTACCAAACTTTGTAGTATTGAGCGGCTTATGGCTGACGTTATCTTGGATACACTGGCGGAAAGGAGACGCAAACATCGCCTCATTCTGTTCTTTAAAATGAAAAATGGTATTTCTCCAGAGTATCTTACAAATCTTATTCCTCAGCCGAGAGCTCAGCCATATGCCCTACGAAATCGCTCAGATGTTCCAGTCATCCCTTGTAACACTCAAGCCTATGCTACTTCATTTCTGCCCCTGACTATTCGCCAGTGGAATTCACTTTCTGAATATATCATACATAAACCTACTCTTAGTGAGTTTAAATCACCACTTAACACGAAACAAGAAACAAAGAAACCACAACTCCTGTATAATGTAGGAAACAGACACCATCAAGTTAATCACGCTCGTCTGCGATTAGGATGTAGCTCATTTAATTATGACCTTCACAGAAGAAATATTATTCCTTCTCCCCTTTGTGCTTGTGGTGCCGTTGAAACTGTGCCACATTATCTCACTGAGTGTCCTAGATATCAATTAATGCGTGACCGTTTTATCCATGATATACCTTGTGCTGCTACTAGAAAATCTTCTTTTCGGTAATGATCGCCTTATCCTTGATGCCAATTCAAGCTCGTTTTTTTTAAGTCCAGAGATTCAATGCAATAACAAAGCGTTTTGATGCCTAACAATCGACCCCATTGGTGTATCGATCGCTTTTCATCGGGACAGTGTGTGTGTGACAGAATATTTTTTGCGTTTTTTGTTTGTTTTTTTGTCTTTTTTTTATTTTTATTATTCCAAAACATTCAAGTAAAATGTAAAATATTGTTTGAACAGTTATTAAAATAATATCTTTCGTCATACTGTACACATCATACACTGACTTTTTATGCAATTCGTAACTGTACACTGCTACATGGAATGGAATCAGTATAAACAATTACATTGCTTGTTTTCCAATCCAGTTCATCATACTATTGCTGTACTGTTATTTTTGTATATATGAACTGAATAAAATATGTTCAAACTAAACCTTTATTATCTATGTCAAACATAGAATACTTGTCTAAATATAATTTCAATATTTTTCAAAGCTCCCGTTTATGCACCAACCCGTTTAGACGTTAGGAATTAAAAATTCCCGTTTAACACGTCTATTTTCTTTCAGACTAGGAGGGGGAGGGGGGTCGGAGCATTATAAAGACAACAAGAAAGACCATTGATGCAAAGCATCAAAGGGCTCCGTTTAATAGTTATATGCATTTGTTATGTTTAAAAACAATGAATAGTTACGGTCAACGAGCATATGATGATGCAAACAAACTCAGGGGAAAATGTTGTTTTCAGGGTGTAAGACGTATTACCTAATGTTTTAATCTCTAATCAGGACCTTACTGCATTGAGAAGTGTTTATTGGCTTTCATTAGCTTTGTAGTTAGAATTAACATGTGGTATGCATTTGTTATTTTGGTTAAAAAAATGAAAACGCGTTTATAAATGAAAAATAGAGATGTCACAGGAGTGACGAATACCCCAGAATGCCGCCTTGACAGGATTGGGAAACAATTTCTTTGAAGAAAGGCCATAACTTCGAGGTTATTGTACACTGCACTTCCACTCATAATGATTGTCCAAAGTATGTTGTATAATTAAAATCCATCATATTAATATAGAAGTGACGCTGCGAACAAGAAAGGGTAACGAAAGGCAATAACTCTGTGATAGTTACTGTTTAATGAAAATACAATTTAAACTTCTGTCAAAAATGGAAGGTACTAGAAAAAGAAGAAAGAAATTGTGCTTCTGGATGGAATCAAACCACTGCCTTGATTTTGTAGTTCTGTGCTTAACAACATAGAAGCTAAAGAATTAAAATTGAAGAGTTTCCAGTGGATATCATTAGGGATGTGCTACCTTAATATACATGATACGATTATGGTGCTTGAGCACTGCACTTACTCTCATTGCCATCTCTCTATGTACTTAATTTTATTTCAATCACATGAGTAGTTTTAATCATGGCACATTTGTAGTCCCGTGCTTAACAACATAGGCTAAAGCATTAAAATTGATAAGTTAAAAATATATTAATTTCTGTTTCATGAATATACAATATAAACTTCTGTAAAAAAAAGTTAGCTACTGAGTAAAATAGGAGAATTATTTTATTCGGCTAGCTGGAGTCGAACCGCTACCATGAAACTTTCAAAATGTTTGTAGTTGTCTGCTTAACAACATAGGCTAAAGCATATGTTTCATTACAGGCGTCTCAAGCAAGTGTGAACATCACGTGAACCAATCAAAGTGTAAGATTTATGAAGTTCCCGCGAAAACATCTTATCACATGACTTACTCGACCAATCATTTTGTGCGCACTGTGTAGTGTTCTAAAATTAAAACAACTCGGGGCAATCGTTATGAAATTTTACTAATGTCACCTTCAACACATTAACAAATAAAGTAAGGTGAACAATTAATTCCGATATCGATAAAATTAAAGAAAACAGCTTAGCTCATTATTTATCAATGCAGTAAACATAACAAAACGAAATAAAACATAATTATTCGCATTCACATGATAACCGGTCCACCCATTTTACATTTCCGGCACATGGGTACAGGTAACCAATCGAAAAACGTAAACGAATCGGGAACAGTTATTAAACCTTTTTCTCGTTTTCTGAAGAAAATGTTTTGAAGATAAATTAAAGACAATCTTTTTAACCATAAATAACATTATTAATCCCCAAGCAATGCCCATCCATTTGCATTTTTTAAATCATAATAAAATAACAATAAAACCCAACTGTCAGTCAAATTAAAAACCGCTCCTACCGCTAACTAAAAAATAGCACAAATGTTCTTTTTTGATACAGGTTGGGATGTTTCAGGTTTAATAAAAAAAAAAAGTTTAGTGCATCGCACAATAATCAACTGTGACTTGGAAGAAGTAACCTGTAGGTGTAGTACAATAGTTATTTTACCTTCGTGTCCGAAATCGATGACCTCCTGGAGCGCATTTCTGGATTGTCTTCATCAAAATTTATCGTGTTTAGACCCATAAATTGATGCTATTTTTGCTTCGACTGATGATGAAGCAATAACACTACATACGAGTTGTTTACTTTGTAGACGATGGTGTTTAATGTGAAGATCAATTTCATTTCCTCACAATCAATGGACGCTGCCATTATTGTATGATTTAAAAAAAAACTACACCCTATAGTACAGAATGACAATATCACATCGACATGCTGTGATTGTTTTATTCCGAATAATTATCTCAAACACATACTTCAAGTTTCGACATACTTATTGTTACACCACTTATAAACGATAGATTAAAACTGGTTCGATTGCTGCTGAATAAATTTCACTGGAAACCTAAAAGCTGTTTAACAAAATATTATATATAATATATAACCGCATTATAAGCCGCGTATGAAATATTTATAAATAGCTTTCATTCATAAAATATTCCCTTAACTGGGTCAGTCTTGAATGCCCGGATATGTGTGACGTCACACGGGTTGCAAACATATGGCGTAGCTAACAATTGGTTGAAGAGTAAAATGTCTTCGAATGCAAATGCGATATTTACATTCTTTCAATATAACTCATCAAGTAACAAGTACAACTAATACTATAAATAACACGTAAAGTTCTGTCATGAAACAAATGCAATAACCCGTTAAATACACATAAGCAAGTGCTTGCACCCCACATTCACGTAAGCAGTTCTGTTGCTACACAGGTGATGGGTATTGATATTTTCATGTTCAATGTGCCGTGTCGGGCGACTAATCGCGTTTCTGAAATACCGCTCTCTAAAAACTGGTTCTTCATTTTTTGTAGTTGCTTACTTGAATTACCTTTTATTTCAACTTCGTGCTTCTGAGTAAACTGATAATAGCATTCTATAGCGCCATTGACATTTGACAGTTTATCGATATTATATGTTTTCTCAATGATTGCCTTCAGTTTTCTTCCAACAGTGTTCATTTAAACACGTCGCCTTTTTTAAACATGTTTGTGCATTTCTGAACTTGCGAGAAATCACGACACCGGTGTCGCCTTTTGTGCATATCTGAACTTGCGAGAAAAAACGACACCTGTGTCGCTTTTTTAGTACATTAAAACTCGTATAGACACTTAAAAATTTTTAGAACAAAAGTTGCATGTGCATGGGAAATTGAAACGACATTTTGCTACTGTTTTTTGTCCAAACAGCAAAATGCACTGCACTTTACCCCTGCAAAATCGTTGACATTTCACGTCGTTTCAATTTCCCATGCACATGTAACTTTTGTTCTAAAATGAGTTTCTACTCGACGAGGTTACCAAAAGATGAGGAAAAATAAGGAGCAGGTTCATAACTTTATTTAAGCTTCCAGTTTATTCTAAAAACGGAGTAATAATTAAAAACTTACCTTTTTACGTCCAAGATGACCGTTTTTTGTTTACATTTCGAATGATAAGGTACAGGTCGATTACCCGCACTGTCATTCATTAAATGAAGTGTTAAGTCATTAAGTTTAACTGCTAAATTAAAATACTAGGCGATCTACTTGCAGTGGACTTAAACATACCGATTTCTTAGTATGTAAACCGTCCAAATACATCAATCCGAGGTTGTTTTCGATAAAAGTGGATGAGGAGTTCCGAATGTCGAGAAGGTTGTTTATTTGGGGGATCCGCTTTTACCCAGCTCTTAAAATGCATAAACTGTCCTGAGAATACCAAAGTACATATTACTTATACTGTTTTGCCGATTTTGGGACCGTCTGGGGTCTAGTCCCTTTAAAGTAAATTGTCTGTTTAGTTATCTTAGACGCCATCTTTGAATAATCACCATCGGATTCTTGTTTAAGAGGGTATATGCTACCAAAAAAGTGCATTTTTTCTACCGCCATGCAAGGTTAGGCTAAAATACCATTTTTGGCTGCCGGACTAAAACTAGAGTTTAATTTTGATCAATATTGGAATACAGTCTAAAAAACTTAGTTTTAGCCTACACTAAAAAAGAAATTATTACTGGATAAGTTGTTCAAGCAATCAACATATATACAAGACTAATTTTGATGCAAAACATCAAAGAGGTCGCGATTTTTGTTGAAACATGACTTAAACGAAGTTGATGCCGTTTACTAGCATACCAAGTTTGAAGTAACTGGATACAAGCATTCTTCAGTTATTGAAATATATCGGATTTTTATTTTTTGAATAGATGGTGAAAATAAGAAGAGATATAGGCTAAGATTATCAGGTAAGCTCTTTCATTAATAACATAGCAACTACATTGACTGTTTGAGTTTAATGCATTGAGGATATTGTCTTTTACAATATGCAGGAGCTGGCTATCCCAGATGATAAATATGATAAAGAAACTATTTAAAATATTTGCTAGTTCTTTAAATTAGAAAATGATATTTTTTGTTCAGTTACTGTAAATACTTATACAAATGTGGTTCTTTTCCCCGCAGGTTTCAAAAACAACCGTTGTCAATTCCAAAATATTTAAGACAGAGGATGTATTGGATGGACACCTTTAAAGACTAAGGCTACGAAAGAAACAGGTCCTAAGGTTTCTGACTGGATTGAGGAAACGACACCAATAATTTTGCTGACAGGAAAGCCCATTGCCACACCATAACCCAAAACTAAACGGTATATTTTTTATTAGTAAAAACAAACGGCGGTCTGTATAATATTTTGCAATTGTTTGCTTCTTTTATAAACACCAACTATTTTCTTCTTGTATCAAATTGTGAATTACAATCATGCACTTGGCATAACATTCAATACGTACTAGTATTCAAGAAACTGGGTATTTAATACTGCAACAAATTCTCTATCATTTCAGATTCAAATTGGATGACGATGATATTATGCAACATTGACATCAGATGTTCAGCCTGATGGAAGCAGGGAGGACATTCTCACAGCGACCTCTTTACATATCGATTCAAACATATTTTATTCAACGTATGTATATATATAATCATCGAAGTTCACATTGAATACAAATTAAACATTACATAATGATCAACATAGATATATAAATGACATGCTGAAATACTACTGACAAACTAATGAACTTATACACAGGATATTATTAATATTTAATATAATATGTATTTAATATTTCTAACATTTCATCAATGTGTAGGACCATCAGCTTTTATTCACTGTTCAATTATGGTCGTCAGGCTTAATAAAGTTATTTAAAAAGAACATGTCAACTTTGTTTTTCACATTTTCAAACAAATCTGTATGAAAGTATATGGTTTCAATGCCGTTTTCACACCAGACGAAAAAGTCATGTCCAAAACAAACTTCAGAGCTATGGCGCATTCACACATGAGCCAAGTTCATTTTCCTAAAATTCTACCTGAAATTAAAATAATGATATAGTGAGTCTATTGCTAAAGTAAAATTCAGATTTACCAATACACTTGTAATATAAATATCAAACATCTTTAGTGCTCAGTTGTTGTTTTAATATTTCTACATGTACACTTCAACTACCTTGCAATAATATGGACTTACAGACTTTCTTCTTGTTTTGTGACAACTTCCAGTTACCTTACGACTGAATGGCTAAACTAAAAGAAAGATATAATACATACGGTATTTAATGGTATGAGTATGTGAATTATTTACACAAACAAACAGCAGTTGCAAGACTCTAATGTTGGATTAATTGAAGGATAAATATCCTTAAAACTCAATTTGCAAGACACTCAACATCAATAAATCATCAGATAGATGGTTAATGGTCACTAATTAGCAATGGTATTTACTTTGAGATTAGAGCTTTATATCAATACATCTCAATACACATCTAGTTTCCCTAAGTATGATAAGATTTTCTAGTGAATGAAGTTCCATTATGTATACATGTTAAGGATTAAGAAATGTACTTACCTTTAAGACTATGTACAAATCACTCGCTGTAGAATTTGTACCTAGAGTGTATTGATTCATTCCCAGAAGAAAAGTAATTTTCCTTTCGATATCTTTCAAGAAAAGAAAATGTTTTGTCGGAATAATACTCAATTACTATGGTAAGCCATTCGGCTTATCAGCAATGTTTACATCTGACCCATCCGAGCCTCGTTCTGGGCACCTCATGTTTTATTCATGAGGCTAATATTAAGAAAGGCCTATCATGCCTACATGTATAACGTTTTGAGGTCACTGAGCCATAGTTCTCTTCTGATATTGATCATAAATCGATTTTCGGCTTAAGGTCACCACCAACTTGACCTTTAATCCAATGACCTCAAAATTAATATGGTTCATTTGGTGGTCATGACAAATCTTACTACCAAAGCTTTCTTCAGTTATTGAATATGAACCGTGGGGACGGACGAACACACGATCAGATTACTATGTGTCACCCTTCGGGGCATACAAATCCCAGTTGCTGTAATACTCACAATTATTAACTTAAGGTTTAATGCTCTAAGTTATGAATTAAGTGTTACACAAACTTTGGGTGAATAAGGGAAATTGTTTACTATTCCAGTTTAAAGGGAGGTGGGGGGGGGGATGATAAAAACGGGAGCATATGTTGGAAAATAAATTGAAAGTAATTATAACAAGTTTAATGGTATTTATTATCAAAAATGAGCTTTCATGATATTTAAAATTCACATGATGTATACTGAACAATTAGCAAGAATACAATTGTCTGAATAAACATCCTGTTCTGTATTGAGAGGAATTTTAGAAGTACAACTGAACAGAACAGAACAGAACAGAATGTTTATTATCTTACGCATATATAGCATGTGCATAAATCAATGAAGTTTAAGCAATACAACAGGGCTCCCGTAATACAGGAGCATCTTAAGTAAATTTTATATATTTTCAGTTCATTATAAAAACTAAAAATATTATATTTTCAAAATCGTATTAGAACTTAAAGATGTTTAACTGCTTCAGCATAGAACTAATAGTACTATTTATTTATATTTATTTATATAAATTTAACCAAAAATATCCTTAATGTTTAAATAGGTCAGCAAAGGAAAATATCAATAATAAGATTTCACATAAATTGCTTCTGTAGTATCACCCCAGAATGATAATGTTTATAATAAATCTGCTGAGTGTTGTTCTAATTTTCCACTAATTTTAGAAGTAATAGACCGGAGAACATAAAGGAAATTTAAAAAAAATCATCTTAAGTGTCATAGAATATCAATACTTTGTCCTTTATATGCTATTTGAATAAACTTTCTAAAAAAAGTGTCAGGTAACAACAAACTGACTAAGTTTTATTAATGATTTGAAACAGAGAAGTTGGTATACAATGATTTAACATCTTGTATGTTTTAACTTTACATATTAAGCGTTCAATATGATTTTTCAAACAACAATTGTATAAACATCAAGGCATACCATCTATAATTGGTATATCAACTGTTTTATAGAGAGAGAAAGCATATCATCCATGGTTGGCCAATCAACTGTTGAATAGACACCAAGGCATATCATCCATGGTTGGCCAATCAACTGTTGAATAGACACCGAGGCATATCATCTATGGTTGGCCAATCAACTATTGAATAGACACCGAGGCATATCAGCCATGGATGACCAATCAACTGTTGTATAAACACCTAGGCATATCATCCATGGTTGACCAATCAACTGTTGTATAGAGCCCAAGGCATATCATTGGTCAATAAACTGTTGTATAGAGACCTATCCATATCATCCATGGTTGGTCAATCAACTGGTGTATAGAGAACAAGGCATATCATCCATGAGTGGTCAATCAACTGGTGTATAGATCCAAGGCATATCGTCCTTGTTTGGCCAATCAACTGTTGTATAGACACTGAGGCATATCATCCATGATTGACCAATCAACTGTTGTATAGAGACCAAGACATATCATCCATGATTGACCAATCAACTGTTGTATAGAGACCTAGACATATCATCCATGATTGACCAATCAACTGTTGTATAGACACCGAGGCATATTATCCATGATTGGTCAATCAACTGTTGTATAGAGACCAAGACATATCATCCATGATTGGTCAATCAACTGTTGTATAGACACCAAGGCATATCATCCATGGTTGGTCAATCAGCTGTTGTATAGAGACCAAGACATTTCATCCATGGTTGACCAATCAACTGTTGTATAGACACCAAGGCATATCATCCATGATTGACCAATCAACTGTTGTATAGACACCAAGGCATATCATCAATGATTGGTCAATCAACTGTTGTATAGACACCAAGGCATATCAGCCATGATTGGTCAATCAACTGTTGTATAGAGACCTAGGCATATCATCCATCGTTGGTCAATCAACTGTTGAATAGAGACCTAGACATAGCATCCATGGTTGGTCAATCAGCTGTTGTATAGAGACCAAGACATTTCATCCATAGTTGGTCAATCAACTGTTGTATAGACACCGAGGCATATCATCCATGGTTGGTCAATCAACTGTTGTATAGAGACTAAGATATATAATCCATGGTTGGTTAATCAACTGGTGTATTAAGACTAAGGCATATCATCCATAAGTTGATGATTGGTCAATCAGCTGTTGTATAGAGACCAAGGCATATCAACCATGGTTGGTCAATCAACTGGTGTATAGAGACCTAGGCATATCTTCCATGATTGGTCAATCAACTGTTGTATAGAGACCCAGGCATATCATCCATAGTTGGTCAATCAAATGTTGTATAGACACCGAGGCATATCATCCATGATTGGTCAATCAACTGTTGTATAGAGACTAAGACATATAATCCATGGTTGGTTAATCAACTGGTGTATTAAGACTAAGGCATATCATCCATAAGTGGTCAATCAACTGTTGTATAGATCCAAGGCAGATCAGCCATGATTGGTCAACCAACTGTTGTATAGAGACCTAGACATATCATCCATGATTGGTCAATCAACTGTTGTATAGAGACCTAGACATATCATCCATGATTGGTCAATCAGATGTTGTATAGAGACCAAGACATATCGTCCATGATTGGTCAATCAACTGTTGTATGGAGACCTAGACATATCATCCATGATTGGTCAATCAACTGTTGTATAGAGACCTAGACATACCATTCATGATTGGTCAATCAACTGTTGTATAGAGACCTAGACATATCAGCCATGATTGGTCAATCAACTGTTGTATAGAGACCTAGACATATCGTCCATATTGGTCAATCAACTGTTGTATAGAGACCTAGACATATCATCCATGATTGGTCAATCAACTGTTGTATAGAGACCTAGACATATCGTCCATGGTTGGTTAATCAACTGTTGTATAGACACCAAGGCATATCATCCATGGTTGGTCAATCAGCTGTTGTATAGAGACCAAGACATTTCATCCATGGTTGACCAATCAACTGTTGTATAGACACCAAGGCATATCATCCATGATTGACCAATCAACTGTTGTATAGAGACCAGGGCATATCATCAATGATTGGTCAATCAACTGTTGTATAGACACCAAGGCATATCAGCCATGATTGGTCAATCAACTGTTGTATAGATACCTAGGCATATCATCCATCGTTGGTCAATCAACTGTTGAATAGAGACCTAGACATAGCATCCATGGTTGGGCAATCAACTGTTGTATAGAGACCTAGACATATCGTCCATATTGGTCAATCAACTGTTGTATAGAGACCTAGACATATCATCCATGATTTGTCAATCAACTGTTGTATAGAGACCTAGACATATCGTCCATAATTGGTCAATCAACTGCTGTATAGAGACCTAGACATATCATCCATGATTGGTAAATCAACTGTTGTATAGAGACCTAGACAAATCATCCATGATTGGTCAATCAACTGTTGTAAAGAGACCAAGGCATATCATCCATGATTAGTCAATCAACTGTTGTACAGAGACTAAGGCATTTCATCAATGGTTGGTCAATCTACTGTTGTATAGAGACCTAGACATAGCATCCATGGTTGTTCAATCAGCTGTTGTATAGAGACCAAGGCATATCATCAATGATTGGTCAATCTACTGTTGTATAGAGACCTAGACATTTCATCCATGGTTGGTCAATCAACTGTTGAATAGACACCGAGGCATATCATCTATGGTTGGCCAATCAACTGTTGAATAGACACCGAGGCATATCAGCCATGGATGGCCAATCAACTGTTGTATAAACACCTAGGCATATCATCCATGGTTGACCAATCAACTGTTGTATAGAGCCCAAGGCATATCATTGGTCAATAAACTGTTGTATAGAGACCTATCCATATCATCCATGGTTGGTCAATCAACTGGTGTATAGAGAACAAGGCATATCATCAATGAGTGGTCAATCAACTGTTGTATAGACACTGAGGCATATCATCCATGATTGACCAATCAACTGTTGTATAGAGACCAAGGCATATCATCCATGATTGACCAATCAACTGTTGAATAGAGACCTAGACATATCATCCATGATTGGTCAATCAACTGTTGTATAGAGACCAAGACATATCATCCATGATTGGTCAATCAACTGTTGTATAGACACCAAGGCATATCATCCATGATTGGTCAATCAACTGTTGTATAGACACCAATGCATATTATCCATGGTTGGTCAATCAACTGTTGTATAGACACCAAGGCATATCATCCATGGTTGGTCAATCAGCTGTTGTATAGAGACCAAGACATTTCATCCATGGTTGACCAATCAACTGTTGTATAGACACCAAGGCATATCATCCATGATTGACCAATCAACTGTTGTATAGAGACCAGGGCATATCATCAATGATTGGTCAATCAACTGTTGTACAGACACCAAGGCATATCAGCCATGATTGGTCAATCAACTGTTGTATAGAGACCTAGGCATATCATCCATCGTTGGTCAATCAACTGTTGAATAGAGACCTAGACATAGCATCCATGGTTGGTCAATCAGCTGTTGTATAGAGACCAAAACATTTCATCCATAGTTAGTCAATCAACTGTTGTATAGAGACTAAGATATATAATCCATGGTTGGTTAATCAACTGGTGTATTAAGACTAAGGCATATCATCCATAAGTTGATGATTGGTCAATCAGCTGTTGTATAGAGACCAAGGCATATCAAACATGGTTGGTCAATCAGCTGGCGTATAGAGACCTAGGCATATCGTCCATGATTGGTCAATCAACTGTTGTATAGAGACCCAGGCATATCATCCATGATTAGTCAATCAACTGTTGTATAGACACCGAGGCATATCATCTATGATTAGTCAATCAACTGTTGTATAGAGACTAAGACATATAATCCATGGTTGGTTAATCAACTGGTGTATTAAGACTAAGGCATATCATCCATAAGTGGTCAATCAACTGTTGTATAGATCCAAGGCAAATCAGCCATGATTGGTCAACCAACTGTTGTATAGAGACCTAGACATATCATCCATGATTGGTCAATCAACTGTTGTATAGAGACCTAGACATATCATCCATGATTGGTCAATCAGCTGTTGAATTTAGACCAAGACATATCGTCCATGATTGGTCAATCAACTGTTGTATAGAGACCTAGACATATCATCCATGATTGGTCAATCAACTGTTGTATAGAGACCTAGACATATCATCCATGATTGGTCAATCAACTGTTGTATAGAGACCTAGACATAGCATCCATGGTTGGTCAATCAGCTGTTGTATAGACACCAAGGCATATCATCCATGGTTGGTCAATCAACTGTTGTATAGACACCAAGACATTTCATCCATGGTTGGTCAATCAACTGTTGTATAGAGACCAAGGCATATCATCAATGGTTGGTCAATCAACTGGTGTATAGAGACGTAGGCATATCGTTGATGATTGGTCAATCAGCTGTTGTATAGAGACCAAGGCATATCAACCATGGTTGGTCAACCTAGGCATATCGTCCATGATTGGTCCATCAACTGTTGTATAGAGACCCAGGCATATCATCCATGATTGGTCAATAAACTGTTGTATAGACACCAAGGCATATCAACCATGGTTGGTCAACCTAGACATATCTTCCATGATTGGTCAACCAACTGTTGTATAGAGACCTAGACATATCAACCATGGTTGGTCAACCTAGACATATCATCCATGATTGGTCAATCAGCTGTTGTATAGAGACCAAGGCATATCAACCATGGTTGGTCAACCTAGACATATCTTCCATGATTGGTCAACCAACTGTTGTATAGAGACCTAGACATATCATCCATTATTGGTCAATCAACTGTTGTATAGAGACCTAGGCATATCATCCATGGTTGGTCAATCAACTGTTGTATAGAGAACAAGGTATATCATTCATGGTTGGCCAATCAACTGTTGAATAGACACCGAGGCATATCATTCATGATTGGTCAATCAACTGGTGTATAAAGACCAAGGCATATCGTCCATGATTGGTCAATCAACTGTTGTATAGAGACCCAGGCATATCATCCATAGTTGGTCAATCAACTGTTGTATAGACACCGAGGCATATCATCCATGATTGGTCAATCAACTGTTGTATAGAGACTAAGACATATCATCCATGATTGGTCAATCAACTGTTGTATAGAGACCTAGGCATATCATTGATAATTGGTCAATCAACTGTTGTATAGAAACTAAGGCATTTCATCCATGGTTGGTCAATCAACTGGTGTATAGAGACCTAGGCATATCATTGATGACTGGTCAATCAACAGATGTATAGAGACCTAGACATATCATCCATGGTTGGTCAATCAACTGTTGTATAGATCCAAGGCATATCAAGAAATTTCGAAATGCATGTATATGTACAAGTTCTTTGATCACTTTAAATTATTTTATAGTACAATTAAATAAAGAATTTCAAGACACAACTTGGTGGAATTTTTGTCGAAAGTTTAAGACTCTTCTGCTGAACACCAGAGATGACTGATCGCTTCACCAACAGCCCCCGAGCAGGTGTAGTATGTGATCATTGTGGGATTCATATGTCCAAATAACTGTACGTGGATTTTTTTTTCATGAATTTTATGGCAAATCACGTTTTGGACGTCTATTGTTTTAGACTAGGATCTATCTGCTGGAACCAGGTCTGGATGGCTCTTGTTGGGCCATTACCTAGCTACAATAATGTGCGATCAGGAATACTTTTTTATTTTTTTGACATAACTTATGTATCCCTGTAGTCACGAGTCTGCCATAGTAAAACAAAGTCGTCAAAAGACTCGTTTACGGCCATTTAGGTGGACTAGGCCATTACCACCAATTTACGATTTAGATCAATTTGTATCTATATATTTATGCTGTTCTCTTTTCATTATGTATCTGATATGATTTTCAGATGACATTTTTAAACACCGACTGTTGATATTCAACTTTTGATTTGTTTAATAGTCCAGCTTTTGTTCCATTTTATTTCATAGTCCAACCCCCCCCCCCCCCCCCCGCCCCATATATTAAAAATCAGATTATTTTAAATTGACAAAACATCCTCCGAACCTTTTTTTCTGGGCTTTGGTGAATCGGGTCCTTAGGATGGTAACCCACATTCTATGACGGCTATCTAGAACATCATGTTCGCTGGAAACATTCTAGGAACTTTTTTAACATCAACAACCAGGCAGTACAGAGTAAGGCTTCGCCGTTATCAACTGCATGTTGTGATGTTGTGAAACTCCATGTACACGCTGCAATAATATCATCGTAGAATGCGACAGCGAATAACTTTTAAATCCGTGTACACAGTAAAACTTGACAAACCGATGTAGGTCACATAAACCGCGTAACTGCATGTACTCTCAGTGTGACGTCATCGGATTGTGTACTTGTATTGTATTGTGTTTTTTGTTAAAATTGTTCGTTATTCATGTTGTTGGATACTTTACTACACATTTTTATATTTATGACTTGTAAAGCGCTTTATCAGAAATAAAACTTGATAACTGCTTGCTATTTTTGTCATTTTCATTTGTAACTATTTATATGGCACATCGATGACATTCCACTCTGAGTACTTTGACTGTCAAACAATGAGTTCAGAAAGTGGAACTAAATTGGTAATAAAAAACACCGTTTTAAGCATGTGATAAAAAAATATCTGACACTCGTTGTCATTTTATACAAGATTTTATTAAACTCGTCCATGAAATTTCATGAACTCGTATAATAAAATTTTGTATTAAATGACAACTCATGTCAGATCCTATATATCTGCGATATTTTCTACGGACAGGCTGTGTGTTATTCCTAGAAAATAAAACGTGATGTATATTTTTTTAAATCGCCGTATATGATTGAAGTACGCATACTTCCGATTTGATGGACAGCTAACAAAAACTCTCATAAATTGACAAATAGGATGAAAAATGTGATCGGCCAGGAGAAATGTAATGCAAATTAGGAACAAGTGGGCGATATATTTTCTTTTTATTTCCATTTTCATTTAAAAAAAGCAGCGAGCCAATGTTTTCCTTAATATTTTTTTTTATTAAGAATGATAATTTTAAATGATGTCTTTGCGTTGTTCGATGCAACAAACTTTTACAAGAAAATATTGTGCGTTTATTTTATTTTTTTTATAATTTTCGATTGTTGTTTTGAGGGGTAAATAGGTGCGGTCGCTCACACAAAAAATAATTAAATTAGGTGCGGTAAATGTGTCGAACGTAATATCAATTTGTTGTGGCCTAAAAATAAGTTGCTGAAAGCTTGAACCACGCGGAAAACGTCTTGTATTTAAAGTCGTTTTATATTAATAATGCCGTACCCTGTGTGTTTCCAAGTCAAACGGTAGAATAGTTTTTATACGTTTATTGCTCGAACTCGATCTGTTCCTCAATGCCAAAATAGTGACTGAAATAACAAGTCGGTGTCGACATGTATATATATGTATGCCAGTTTATTTAATCGCCACAGAAACTCCGCAAAGAACACGAGCGAGGATGTATGTTTCAGTTAGGATGATTAAAGACAATATTAATTTATAATTGTAATAAAACACTTAGCAATAATTTCCTTTGTTAATTGCTTTAAATTCTTATAACGTGCTTATTTAATATTAGAATTATTACTATTACGAAGATATAAAATGTTGCAAGTCTGCATTTCTTAGTGATATTTAAAACTTCGATCCCGAAACCAAAATGGCAACGCCTTATATACCTAACTACCCGACCATGGTCGTTTACCCATATTTGGTATAAAATCGGTAGATTATACCCAGAAAAAACAACCAAGATTCGGTCTGAAGTTAGCGCCCAACTTTTACCCTACCGTGGTCGGTTCCCAAATTCGGTCGCTACCATACTTTGGTACTTAGGATTCGAGAAGTGCATAAAATTGAATTTATATACACGATAACATAATTGAACCTTCGTTTGAATACTGCCTCTTCGTGACTAAGTCTTAACAGTCGTTGTATAGCATGAACGAATACACCGGCTAAACTATAATTAAGGGAATTTACCTTGTAAGATTAGTAAGTTTCTCAAAATCGGATAGCATGTTCCGGATTTACACAGTCACAAACTCGATTGTACTATTATGCCAGCAGAAATTAATCAAATGTGTACTAGCGATTGGAATATTTTATCAGGATTATAATATGTGATATTTTCATTACTTACCAAAATGACCATAAAAGAAATAATAGCTATTGGATTGTAAGTCATGATTTCATGTATACATTCCGATTTCAATAAACATTGGTGTGGACTCCGACGCGACACCATTATAACAAAGGTATGTTTAGGCATAAGTGTCCTGCTGGGACGGGGTCCCACATCATTCTCCTTTTCGGCACGCAAAAGGTTCCCGATTATACCATTCAAGGATCTAAAGATACACCAGATGGTCCAAATATCGGCAAATACAGTACTTCCTCAAAACAAGCCTAGATTTGTCAAATCGAGCTAGTAGGGGGGCGATAATATCATTTGACATTATTAAAATAATAAACGCAACAATCATGTTGCTAACTCATCTGTGTTTTCCCGTTTTAAAAAAGCGCGTAATGGTATCTCAGTTTAATTCATACCTGTTTATGCGGACAGATAAATATATCGACATTATTTTTTTTTAATTTCTGGGATTTACGTGGTAGAAAACTCCAGTTATTTTCGAATTTGAAAATACGCAAAAACTGCGAAAATGCATGTGTCGTAACCGATCAGAAAGTAAGATTCAATGTATTGTACACAACGCTGTCAAGTTTATGACATTTTTATTTTTTCTTGCAATTATATCATCTGGCCCCAATTTCTCGAAACTTCTTAAGCTTAACAGGCTTAAGTCGCTTGTTTTAATTAGCCAAAATACATACTGAAAATGGATTTGGATAAATGAAAAATGGTTTATTCTGATAATTATACAGATTATTCCTACATAATTTCTAAAAATTCTTGAAGAAGTAAATATAACACATTTTATAGAACAACAAAAATAGTGAGATTAGCTTATTCTTGCATACCGGACGTGTGTTTCTGGTCATGTGACCGGTGCTGGAAAAGCTCATCTTACACCCCCATGTAAGATGAGTCACGCGCAACAACGCGCCACTTCTTATTTCTTTTATTGTATATTTTATGAAAAGTATATTATGCAATTTCAATAAAGCGAAATTAAAAATATAAGTATACAATACTTTTAATTAAAATTGAAAATAAATACTCGTAAAAGCGCGATTTTTAAAGGAACTATTTGACGTCGATAGTGATTTAAAATTACTGCGCTTTATGACGTCAGTACACAACATCACACGCGCTTTTTGGTGAAATGTACAAAACTGCGTTTTCTACGTCAATTTTTCCACAAATTCATAATTTTAAGTATGCAAGAAAAAATATTAATCATGGTTTTCCAGTCCGGATCGAAAATCCGACCCTTGGGCACGCTGCATGACCGGTAACTCGGCAAGCCTCGTTACCGGCTTACGCGCGTGCCCTCGGGTTGGATTTTTCTATCCGTACCGGAAACACATGATAAATACTTATAATCCTGTTATAAGGGACTTAAGAAGTTTCGAGAAATTGGGCCCTGTTATATTGGGTATAAGTTAGGTTTTGCTCCCATTTTTAAATTTCATACCGTGTTAAGCCATTCTAAGTGAATTAAGTATTTTGGGTGACTTCACAATCTTTCTGGTTTTTTACCCCTTATTCATGGCTTTAAGTTGCCAATACAAAATTAAATCTTCATTATAAAAAATACTGAATGTCTCAGTCTTAACCAGAAACTCACAATAAGAGAACTAAAGCATAAATATGCATCAGAGTTTTAGATCTTTCTATGCATTTCATTTGTCTAAATAAATTACCAGTCACTTTGGCAGTAACCTTGTGCCTCTTGAGTGCTTGGCTTGACTGTATGGTTTTTATTACATTGTTTGAATGTTTTTTATTTGCACACTATGTTATGCCAAAACCTCAACACATTTTCTTCAAACAAAAACAATGAAATTCAGAATAACTTTTATTACATCATTTTAGAAAATACCCCCATACAATCAATGAAATAAAACTGTATCTGTAAAATCATAATTCATGTTATGTGTTCGTTAAAGTCAACTTAATAGATAAAATAAATATTAGTTGCAGTAAGCAATGCTCATCACTTCTAATAAACATTCCAACAGACTAAACTAGAGCTGTCACAGGAGTGACGAATACCCCCAAATGCCGCCTGGACACAGGAATGGCAAACCATTCCTTTGAAAAGAGGCCATAACTCCAAGGTTACTGCACACTGCATCTTCTTTTATCATGCATGTATTGTTTTATTTAAATCTGTTGAGTAATTTAGAAGTTACACTGCTGACAAGAAAAACTAGCTGATGCTCTAGCTGATCTCTTCTGGAATAAGACATCTAGAGAATTCACGAGCTTTTCTTCCAACACGATCATCATCAAATTTTACAAGTACATATTTGGGCTTGAATGCATCCTTATCCACCTGGGAATAAATCCCGAGACTGTTCCTGTAGCCGAATTAACAAGTCCATCTGACAGGTCAATATTTGTAGTAAGCACTACTGTGGCATATATGCCATACTTCTGATGAAACTGACACAATTCTTGATTGTAGTAATAATGCTTGTAATCAATGGCATAAGCATGGAAATTCCAAAAACCAGGTTTTTATTTCATATATTAACACAAATGGTTTCTAAGCAACAGGATGAACTTTTTCAGATTTCACTGTAGTGAATTCGACAGTATCACACTAGATACAATAAAATGATCACTGTAATATGTTGGAATGATGTCAGTACTTGTATCTGGCATGTTTTGTTTTGCAAACATAAGATCTAGAAGACCACCTTTACGATGAGTTGGACTTTGGACAAGTTGATAAAAGCCGTAGTGACCAGCAAGGTTGATCAAATCTCTGGATGCTTGAGTATGTTTGTTAATGTCAGTGTTAAAATCACCCATGATATATGATGGTCCGTTTTTCTATTTTCGTAACAGTGCACAAAAACCTTTACTCCACTGGCCCCATTTTCAATCACAAGCATTGTCTTCACAGAGGCTGCCTATACAGCAAGTTTCATCACAATATCTCATGCCCAATTAAAGTTATGAAGCAGAAACCATTTTTATATTTTTAGTAACAGTGACCTTGACCTTGGCCCCACCAGCCCCAATATCGAACTTGACCTGTATCTTCTGATGTTACACCTGTGTACCAAAAAATGTTCAAATCTGTCAAGCCTTTCATGAGTTATCGTCCGGAAACCATTTTTCTATTTTTAGTAACAGTGACCTTGACCCCACCAGCCCCAATATCGAACTTGATCTGTATCTTCTGATGTTACACCTGTGTACCAAAAATTGTTCAAATCTGTTTAGCCTTTCATGAGTTATCGTCCAGAAACCGTTTTTCTTTTTTAAGTAACAGTGACCTTGACCTTGGCCCCACCAGCCCCAATATCGAACTTGACCTGTATCTTCTGATGTTACACCTGTGTACCAAAAATTTTCAAATCTGTCAAGCCTTTCATGAGTAATCGTCTGGAAACCGTTTTAATATTTTTAGTAACAGTGACCTTGACCTTGGCCCCACCAGCCCCAATATCGAACTTGACCTGTATCTTCTGATGTGACACCTGTGTACCAAATTTTTTTTTAATCTGTCTATCCTTTCATGAGTTATCATCCTGAAACCAGGAAAACCAACCGACCGACCGACCGACAAGCTCACTAACTTGATCTGTATCTTCTGATGTAACACATGTGCACCAAAAATTGTTCAAATCCGTCTAGCCTTTCATGAGTTATCATCCGGAAACCGTTTTTTTTAGTAACAGTGACCTTGGCGCCACCAGCCCCAATATCAAACTTGACCTGTATCTTCTGATGATACACCCGTGTTCCAAAAAATTTTCAAATCTGTCAAGCCTTCCATGAGTTATCGTCCGGAAACTGTTTTTCTATTTTTAGTAACAATGACCTTGACCTTGGCCCCACCAGCCCCAATATCGAACTTGACCTGTATCTTCTGATACATGTTACACCTGTGTACCAAAAAAATTTCAAATCTGTCTAGCCTTTCATGAGTTATCGTCCGGAAACCATGAAAACCGACAGACCGACCGACCGACAGACAGACAGACCGACCGACAAGCTCACTCCTATATACCCCCTCAAATTTTGTTTGTGGGGGTATAAAAACAAATCAACACAAATGGAAACAAGAGCTGTCACAGAGACAGCGCGCTCGACTATTCAGCTGCTTTTCAGTGTAAGGATTGAAAAGTTTTGGCGAAACATGCATGGATCACTGTAAAATTAGATAAGAATGATGCCTGCAAAGATTTGTTTAAAATTCAAAAACATTCAGCCATTAATGAAATACAGACTTGATGGAAATAGCATGCAATACATTAAATGATTATAGGTTGTAAACAATAATATTCTAAGTCCAATAACAAAGGGCAATTATTTGCAAAATACAGTTATCTAACTTGGTTGTTCAAGTAGGTTGGGTGGTTGAGTACCATTGTATAAAGTCTCAATGCAATACATCAAGTAGTTGCTGAGATATCAACCTATGTGTGCTAACATGCAAAACCTTAACCAGAATTTCTAGGTCGCATAATAAAGGGGCAAAAATTATATAATATGCAAGATAGAGTTATCTTACTTGATTATTTAAGAAGAATGAATGGTTGGGAGCCTGTGTTTAAAGTTTCAATGTAAATACATGATGTATTCGCTGAGGTATTGACTAAAAAGTAATTACACATGCAAAACCTTAACCAGAATTTCTATGTTATTATCTTATTTGGTTATTTAAGTAGATTGGATGGTTGAGTACATATTCTTCGAATAGTCGAGCTAAAAACTGTTTGCAATTCAGCTAGTATCTTATTTTATATATATTTCTAACCATTTCAGCTAGATTGCTAGAAAGCTGAAAGCTTACAGAATTACTCAAGTCTGTTGCCTTAGTAGAAACTAGTAAGGACATCCTGTTTCTGAGGCCATGAAAAAGTATCTTGGTGGGGCTTGAACCCACAACCTTGGATTTGAGGCAGACAACTAGGCTTATCCTCTAGACCACTCACATTTTAAAGAGCCCAATTTACAATATGGCATTTCCAAGGATACATGTGCCCTATTTAAGGATTTTTTGAAGTTTTTAAAATTGAACTAAACAAAATAGTTCTGCTTTATTTGGTCTGCCAATGCCATCTGTTTCTGTTCCTGTTTTTGTAGTTATCTTCCCTTCTTCATAGGAGGACCACTTTAAACGTAGATAAATCCTTTACCACATAGTTGAATATATATATATATATGCACTTTCCATTGTTAAAAAAGTTCCACAGTGATAGAATATGTGTCCAGATTAAAAGTAAAATCCACTCAAATACTCTTGAGAAATATATTTTAAAAAGTTGACTGCAAAAGGGTTATCACTCGGTAGCACTACCAAGCATTATTAAGGAGCCTGGCTCTTTCTAGGTTGTAAAGTAAATGTCCAGCTTCGGATTGTATTGCTTCATGCATGGAAGGTTTAATGTTACTTTTTGCATTTAATAATCACGGGCCAACAGTTTACTATTATCTGCAACTTCACATCAGTATGTAAGTCATCAAATATTTGAGATGACAAGTTGTTCCACTGAACACGTTGTTTCTATCTTGCACTTATTTTCCCTTCTAGGTTGGCTTTGCAGTTGTGTTACATGTTTTCCATGTATTGCAGGACAATCCTCAGTACAATGGCATTTTTGATTTCATTCCAGTGCCTGAAATAGAAAACATAAAATACAACAGAAATAATAGGAATTAGTGTTGGGAATCGGTTGCAATTTTACTATCGATGATCGGTTCCACTCAAGTAACCGATTATTGATAGTACAATCGGTTTTTAAAATACTAGATAGCACCTGAGTTGTAGTTTTATTCATGTACAGTATTAAACTATTAATCATTATATGCATACCTTATGTCTATGATTGAAATTATTAAGTGTTGTTGTATAAAAAATAGTTCATTTTCTTGCTCATTGTGGCTTCATCAGCCATTTTGTTAAAGATAACATCTGAACACTAATATTTTTTTTTTTTCGATAATCGATTATAACTAAATACCATCGATTGTCGCCGATTTCAGGCCCAACCAATCGATTTTCGATTATAATCGATCATCGGAACATCACTAATAGGAATGAGATTTTTTTCAAATGAATTATTTTAAAAGCCTGTACAATAACATAGAAAAGTATTCACAAAATATTTAGTGCCACACCAGTTTAAAGCTGCATCCTCACAGATTTACTGTTCTGACACCTTTTTTTTATTTTTGTCTTTTAATGAGCCAGTTGGCAATTATTGTGCAAATGTCTAGAAACCAGTGATATTAGACTGCTGACATAATATCCGATTACGTACAGTCTTTTATATTCAAGTTTAAAAATTTGGTATAAATCCTTCAATTTAGTCATATAAGGTCGTGCATAATAGAACAGATTTCAATTGTTTGGAAAACTAAAAAAAATAATTTTTTCCCTATTGCTTTAAGCCATATATTTGTGTACATTTAATTTAAATAATCACCTCCCTAACTCCTTTGATATCAATTGAAAAGCTTATGAGAAATGACCAAGAAGAACTGTCAATCTGTGAGAGAGCAACTTTAAGCTTTGGACCAAAGTTAAGAATAGATGTAAATTGAAATTGTTATCATGCAAAAATTCCACTAGTATGTTGATATTTTAATACCGTCATTCTTTGCTGATTAATTGTACAAACATGCTGGTACATTTTGGCTAAAACCAGTAGGGTACTTGATTGTTGAATTATTGTCTGAATTTTGAAAATAGCTCAACCATTACCTCATCTGCCATTTTTCATTAGAACAAGCCAGGAATTCAGAGCCGGTCGCACCACTGGTACCATACTGCCCTCTGAAAATAACAATAAGATTAAAATTTAAATGTCTGCAATTCATGGACACAGCAAAAGTGTCAGCATTTTTCAATGTTTCTGCATCACCACCATCAGTTGATATTATAGAATTTAACCATGAAAGAAATGTGTGCTGGTTTATGTGTTCAAACCCATTTTGATAGACCACTAGCATGATGATCTAATTTATTTAGAGAGCTATATTAGTGAACAGTATCCAATGTTGTGCCATTACATTGAGCTGATTGTTACCAACACTCACAGTACAATATTGATAAATAAATATATTTGATGTCACTGACAGTCAAAGATTAAATTTGGAGAATACATGCCATATCCCCCGGCGGGGGGAAAAATCCCCCGGAATTTCGATCCATCCCCCGGTCTCCCGGCGGGAGATAAAAATCCCCCGGAATTTAAAAAAAAATCTTTTCTTTTTTTTTGAAATTTTACATCAGGCAATAATGAAAAAGTGAAACCACAGTGTGTGAGTGAAACTCTCCAAAAGGAAACTTTTACAACAAGTGATCAATTAATTTGTAGTAATCATCAAAGGCAAAGAAATATTACTCTTTTGGAAGGAAGAAATTAATAATATTTATTCTATTCTCTTATTGTCTGAAAGTCATCAAAGCTGATAGAATTAAGCACATTTTTTTTAAAGACTTTGGAGGAAGGTAAATTTAATTTAATTGTCTCGAAAACATATTTTTCCAGTGACATATTTTGTTCTGCAAGTGCATTACAGTATGACATGACAGTGTATCATAAAAATATGATAAATCATGACATAAAATAATTCTGTATAATGAAAAAGTTTAGAGGTTTTCAAAGCAAACTATATGTGAATACATTTTTTCATACTTGCGTCTAAAAATACTTTAAAATTTCGCCAACTTAGACCTGCTAAAAAAAACCCCCTGAATACAACCAAAATCTCCCTGAATTTTCAGCCTTTTGAACAAATCCCCCTGAATGGTCTCCAGAAAATATGGCATGTATGGAAGAGGTATGTTTTAGCACGAACATATAAACCAAACATCCTTGGTTAAAGAAATGTAAATTTTAATTATAAAAAATGAAGTTTGTAAATACAGTGAGTTAAGAAAGTCTAACCTATTATCAATCTAAGTAAAGTCAGATTCAGACTTATTTGTATTTCAAATAAATCAAAAAAAGTATGTGTGTTCTTAATTTTTGCCACTGATCACTGTTAGTTACTATCTCAGCAGACTTAACCCCACCCACTAAACATAAATTACATTTCCACTTAGTTTTTCATTAGGGGACTTTTTCCACCATTTTTATATTTTAATAAAATATATCAAGTTTAAAAATAACACTTACACACAAATAAGTGGTAATAGTTCGCCCCTCATTCTGTCTTTGGTCTGACATTTCGCTTGGTTGTTTAAACATCTCCATGGTCGGCCATAATGGACTATTTTCTAATAACTCGCATTCTCGAGGCTTGCCGGAGATGGCCGAGTTGTTACGATTGTTATCCATTGTATCCTAGAACACGTCAGCGTTGTGACGATTGACTTACACTAGCAACTTGTGTCAGTTAAAAGGAAATACAAGGTAAGTTATAAGTACATGTACAATAGACCGTTTTTTTTATCATATTTGATTTACTATTATTTCTTCCCGTTCCTTTTTCGTTTTACTTAACATAAATTGATAGTTTTCATTGTATTAGATCATACTAATCCATCGCGATGTTAGAACTAATTTAAGCGCACAGTGACATTGAATCTAATATTAGACTTGATGGGATTCCATTGGAAATCCACACGATGACAACCGAAAGAACAAAGTTTTAAAACGACTAAGTTGTACTTCGCATCGTTTCTCATTATGATGTATTGCCTATTTAATTGTAAAACCGCATGTTTTAACTATAAAGTGTGGTACCAATCGGAACAACTTGGTCAACAATCGGAACAACTTGGTCAATTCCATCGAAAACAATCTCATATATGTATATATAGCTAAAGAACTTCAGCGAACACGTTATATATTACCTTTTTGGACGTGTGAATTGAAGAGAACGCCGTATCCAAACCTAGTCCAAATAACTGTACGTTGACGGATTTTTTTACGTTTTTGTAATGGCAAATCCTTCATTAAAACACCCCCGTTTTTTGCACATTCCAGTTTAGACGTTAGGCATTGGAAGAATCCCGTATAACACGTCTATTATTTTAGACTTTATCCAAACCCTACCAGAATTTCATTTGTTTGCATTGTACAGACAAAATAACTATATCCTCAGGTAAATGAAATAAAATGTAGTTCACAAACACATTTTCAAAACAAAGAAACGCTTTATAGATAGTTAATTTATCATTTTAATAAATCCGATTATAAGCATTCCTTAACTAGGTCATAGTTGTATTCAAATTTAATCACGTGATAACAAGATTTTCAGAAAATACCCATGTGAACCTACATTTGACCAAACACATGTAGTGTTTATTTTGCTGGTTTTTATGCCCCCGAAGATGGGCATATTAAAATCGCACCGTCCGTCCGTCCGTCTGTTCGTCCGTCCGTCCGTGTGTCCGGCTCAATAACTCGTGTCCTGGCTGTAACTTTCCCTTGTATGGACATATTTTAAAATAACTTGCCACATGTGTTCCACGTACCAAGACGACGTGTCGTGTGCAAAAGACCCGTGCCCCTACCTCTAAGGTCAAGGTCACAGTGTTTATTCACAATGGAGTGCTGCATATAGGACATAGAGTATAGGTTGTGGTGTCCGGGCTGTTACTTTCCCATGTATAGACAGATTTTAAAACAACTTGCCACATGTGTTCCACATACCAAGACGACGTGTCGCGTGCAAGACCCGTGTCCCTACCTCAAAGGTCAAGGTCACACTTAGTCTTTATTCACAATGGAGTGCTGCATATAGGACATCGAGTATAGGTTGTCGTGTCCGGGCTGTAACTTTCCCTTGTTTGGACATATTTTAAAATAACTTGCCACATGTGTTCCACATACCAAGACGACGTGTCGCGTGCAAGACCCGTGCCCCTACCTTAAAGGTCAAGGTCACACTTAGTGTTTATTCACAATGGAGTGCTGCATATAAGGACATAGAATATAGGTTGTCGTGTCCGGGCTGTAACTTTCCCAAGTATGGACAGATTTTAAAATAACTTGCCACATGTGTTCCACATACCAAGACGACGTGTCGCGTGAACGACCCGTGTCCCTACCTCTAAGGTCAAGGTCACACTTAGTGTTTATTCACAATGGAGTGCTGCATATAAGGACATAGAGTATAGGTTGTCGTGTCCGGGCTGTAACTTTCTCTTGTATGGACAGATTTTAAAATAACTTGCCACATGTGTTCCACATACCAAGATGACGTGTCACGTGCAAGACCCGTGTCCCTACCTCTAAGGTCAAGGTCACACTTAGGTGTTTATTCACAACGGAGTGCTGCATATAAGGACATAGAGTAGAAGTTGTCGTGTTCGGGCTGTAACTTTCTCTTGTATGGACAGATTTTAAAATAACTTGCCACATGTGTTCCACATACCAAGATGATGTGTCGCATGACAGACCCGTGTCCCTATCTCAAAGGTCAAGGTCACACTTGGGTGTTTATTCACAATGGAATGCTGCATATATAAGGACATAACAGTGTCGGTTGTCAACTATGGGTGGTATTTTTTATGTTTAGAGGCAATTTAAAATAACTTGCCATATGTATTTGACATGTAAAGGCAATATGAACTTTTCATGTACTGACCTTGTTCATAGGTCAATGTCACAATCGGGGGCATTCGTCACATACTGTGACAGCTCTTGTTTCCATTTCGAATAATAAGTAAATAATTAATAACAAATTTGGAATAGATTAATTGTTTTTACTTATCAGAAGGTATCTTCAACCTTACTGCAATTGGTTTCAACTAAATGAACAATTAATGTGAATCCGATGCTATAAATAGAATCCAGCGACGTCATCATGGTCATGTGATTGCAGAGTCATTCAATTGCGTCATACTCAGTTGATTCTGGTTGACTTTTATATGGGGGTTACGCCATAACTTTAATGTGTTGTAAACATCAAACAAATAAATATCGACATTTAAGTTATTGAAGCCAGAACTTTATAATGTGTTGTAAACATCAAAAAAAATAAATATCAACATTTAAGTTTTGGAAGCCAGAACTAATATGTATACGGACGATTTACTATGTCTGAATTCGTTACTATGGAGGCCATTCGTTGCCAAAAGTCCAGACGTGTATACATGTGTGTATTTTAGGTTTGTAACATTGATGATTTACCAATTTACATTTTACAACCGCCAACTCATCGGTTGTATGTTTACATTTTCGCCCCTAAGACGTTTCGGCCCTGCCATTTCGTCCCCTTAATTAAATTGACTCGAGACGTTTCGGCCCCTTACTGATTTTCAACAGAGACATTTCGGCCCCTTAATTTTTATTTTTTATTTTAAAAGAAGTTGTTAATGAGATCTGTATACTCACAAATAGACAAATATTCATGAAATAAATTGTTAAGATTGATAAAAAAATCATTCAAATCTAAATTTAAATTTAAACCCTTATTTTTAATATTAAATGTTAAAAAATGTAAGAACGTATTTTATTATATAACTGTTAAATATCGGTGGACGATAGGTGCTTGAAACAGTTTAAGATAGTGGACTTGATATATATAAAAAAACACATCTGATTGCATAGCAAGTACATTTCGGTGCTTACACACCCCGTAGGAACATTCGCATGCATGCAAACATAACTGGTATGCATAGTACCTATGTCGGAACACAACAAAACTGATAAGCTTTTCTTAAAAAGGAAATATGCACATATTAATAAAAGTGGTGGCACTGTTGTCCTAGTGATGGCGCTATCGAGTATGTTTTGTGCTTGAAGTAATATAAAAAGTTTTTAGAATGAATACATAAGTTGCTATGTTTATCATTCATTGAACATTATGCTGGTTATGCATACTACGTGCGGAAACTAGACTCTTCGCAAACTACCTTAACCTCATTGAAAACTATTCCGAAAACAAACGGCTAGGTGCTTCAATTTTACCATAGAACTATAAGTGTATAACATGTGTGTCCGTTACGGATAGGAAAATCCGACCCGAGTGCACGTGCGAAAGCCGAGTTACCGGCCACGCAGCGTGACCGAGGACGGATTTTTCGATCCGGACCGGAAAAACGTGATTGAGATTTTTTCTTGCATATATATAAAATTATCAATTTCTGGAAAAATTGACGAAGAAACGCACAATTGTACATTTTACCAAAAAGCGCTTGAAATTTTGTTTACTGACGTCATAAAGAGCAGTATTTTTAAATCACTATTGCGATTATTTATTACCTATGTTAATTAATTGCATACTTAATCATTTGATTGTGCTTTATTGAAATGAAATAAAGTAATTTTCATAAACCATACAATAAAATATATTAGAAGTGGCGCGTTGTTGCGTGTGACATCTTACACATATGATAGATACTTATAGGTCTATGGTAAATATTAACAGCACAAAGCCGTTTCTTTTCGAAATAGACTTCAGTAAGGTTTAAGTAGTTAGCGTAGAGTTTTGTTTCCGCAAGAAGTATGAATAACCTGCATACCAATGAATGATAAATATAGCAACCTTAATATTCATTCAAAAAGCGTTTACTTCTTATATTACTTCAAGGGCGAAACATACTCGACAGCGCCACCACTAGAGCATCAGCGCCACCACTTTTATGAATATGTGCATTTTTCCTTTTTAAGAAGTGCTTATCAGTTTTGTTGTGTTCTGGCATAGGTACTATGCATAACAGTCATGTTTGCATGCGTGAGAATGTTCTTACGGGGTGGGTAAGCACCGAATTGTACTTGCTCTGCAATCACATCTCAAAATATGCAAATGTCCGATTCGGGAGAAAAGCTCTTGACACCACAGTTTGCACAATATTGAAACGAAATAGTAACCAGCTTGCAGTAGAAGTGTTCTTGCTCGGGACCACATTCTCCGATTTTTGAAATATGTCCGTCAAATGAAATTATCAAATAAAATATAAACCATACTCACATTTGTTAATGTAAACATAGGGCACAGCTCCACCGCGGAAGTGTCGACAGCTCTTTTTCTTTGCACCACCGTAAAGTGGTGGAGCTGGCGTTTAGAGGCCGTGTTATGCCTCTTGTAAATATTAGCAACATGCTTTAATATGTATATTATTTCAAGATTTGTTTGTAGTATAAAGATTTATGTTCTAATTCAATTTATTTTCAGAAAAAAAACAATCTAATGAATAAATGTCTATGTTCACATGTATATTTGTGTTCAAGTATAAATATATTTTCTTTTAAATATATTTTGTATGCATATATAGCTAACCGTTTCAACTAGGGGCCGATTTGGTAAGGGGCCGATTTGTCTGGTAGCCATCAATCAGCGCATGCGCAATCGTCCAGTTTCGACCGACATGTGAATAACCGGAATAATTCTTGCATTTTATGAAGAGTGACAAAACAGTAATTATGCCTATAATTTATTATATTATCCCTGCCAATAATACAGTTTTGTATATAATTATGAAATTTTTAAACATGTGTAAAACAATTTCCTAAAGAATCACTTAACCAAACATTCAAAACACTGTTCTTGAATTTGGGACGGAACTGGTAGTCCACCTAAGAAGTCCACCGAAATGGCCATCAACGAGCCTTTTGACGATTTGTTTTACTAGTGTTTAAGCTAAAGCGGCCCGCCCTGCCCTTTTTTACCCCGCCCTGTTGCCGCTATTTACACGCCCTGCATACATGCCATATTTTTTGGAGACCATTCAGGGGGATTTGTTCAAAAGGCTGAAAATTCAGGGAGATTTTGGTTGTTTTCAGGGGGATTTTTTTAGCAGGTCTAAGTTGGCGAAATTTTAAAGTATTTTTAGACGCAAGTATGAAAAAATGTGTTCACATATAGTTTGCTTTAAAAACCTCTAAACTTTTTCATTATACAGAATTATTTTATGTCATGATTTATCATATTTTTATGATACACTGTCATGTCATACTGTAATGCACTTGCAGAACAAAATATGTCATTGGAAAACATGTTTTCGAGATAATTAAATTAAATTTACCTTCCTCCAAAGTCTTTAAAAAAATTGTGCTTAATTCTATCAGCTTTGATGACTTTCAGACAATAAGAGAATAGAATAAATATTATTAATTTCTTCCTTCTTTGCCTTTGATAATTACTACAAATTAATTGATCACTTGTTGTAAAAGTTTCCTTTTGGAGAGTTTCACTCACATACTGTGGTTTCACTTTGTCATTATTGCCTGATGTAAAATTTCAAAAAAAAAACAAAAAAACATTTTATTTTTTTTTTAAATTCCGGGGGATTTTTATCTCCCGCCGGGAGACCGGGGGATGGATCGAAATTCCGGGGGATTTTTCCCCCCGCCGGGGGATATGGCATGTATGGCCCTGTCATATTTTTCCCGCCCCCTTGCGCCCTTCTGGCTATTCAGATCATTGTTTTATTACAAAGTTACGCCCTAAAAGTATTTCATTGGTCAATGTTGTCGTTCCTTCATCTGTCACAGATCAGTGCGTGCTAAGGCACACGACCGTCATCTCCGCGGGTCTGATTAACGGTAGTCATTCTAAAATGCCGTCCAGGCTTCTTTTTTTTAATGATGGTTAGCCTGGACGTCATTCATAACAAAATTCGTAAACATGTTCAAAATGCCGATCAGAATTTGGTCGCACATTTATTAAGAATTTTCCAATTTAGTCTATTTAAACAAAAAAAAAACACTGTACCTGTTAAAAGTAATCCTTTTTACATCAATTGCAATATATATTATAAAATAATCACGTTCTGAATTGTTAAAACAACATACATTTTCAAACACCATCAAAATTCACCAAACACCATTGTTTTTGTTAACGAATGTAGCCGAAAATATCCAAATGCATTTTCTTTTCTCTGCTTAAGGTTACACATGACTATTAGTTACTTTAGTACAGCTCAGTACGAGCTGTAGTGTCATTGGCAGTAGTTTTGTTAAGGCAACCTATTGTAAACCTGTAAAATATTCAAAATAAATTAAGAATGAAGTGTTTACAAACATTTATTACTTTTGTTAGTATATTGGAATAAAGGCATTTAGTTTTTGCAAAATGAATCAAATAGCAATATCATTAAGTTTGTGGAATGTTATCATGCAAAGTATGGGAAGAATTTTCATTTGCATGCATGGCATTTTTTTCAGTTCGTATCATTATTTTCTATTCTTGTAATTTACCCCTCATTTGCGCTCACTTGGATGTCTTTGAACTTTTGTATGCTTAATATCCTTTGTTTGGTTTCTTTAAAGCATCCAGATTCTGACACACAACAAAAAAAACTTTTTCAATTACTACTTGTCACAAACTTGTGGTAAGAGCAACCTCAGGTACCAACTGGTGATTGTATGAGCTCGTTCCTCCCTACCTTTTTCCTACCAGTAGGCGAGTAAGTTTTCTGGTGTTCCCCAGTGAACGACCATTTGTATGTATGTTGACAAAAACCTGCCATGACGGTTTGAAATTCTGCAATTATTTGGAGGTTTTTGATTGCCATCTTTTGACATAAAAACATTTCTACATTTCTTTCCCCTTTCCCACACGCACCTAGCCTCCCGTCTAAAAACGACCATACATTATAAATAATATATGTGTGCTTTTACTTTGTATGACAGAAATTAGAATACTGGGTAAAATTACTGGTTTGCCTTTATAAGCTTTGTTAAATTTTATAGCGTCTCTTTGAACCGCTGGCGCGTTCACGTCACAATCTGGGCATATGACCTTCTATAAGATGACATTTTAAATGTAAAGTCGGCGAAGATTGCACAAGTGTCCCATAACAACCCGAGGCATATTCTATAAAAACATGAAGGCCAATTCTCACACAGAGTCCCGGCTTTGTCATGTTTTAACCCCTTAAACACATAAGCGTTACTTCTGTTTACCAATATAGTTCTTTTAAAAAACACACAACAATTCTAACTCTAGTTGTTTTCCTATAAGCTTTAAGCTTGACAATAAAACGCACTCTAGTCGGAAAAAAAGCAAACAACAATGTTCTGTAATTATGTTTTTCTATCAATTCCTTTAAAAATAGTAATTTCCTGAAGATTCCCTTTAGTTGAGTTTTGTATAGGTTTTCTGATGTGAGGTATAAGGTATTTGTTAATAAAAATATCATCATGAAACATCTGTTCTAGCTAAACTATATATATATATATATATATATATATATATATATATATATATATATATATATATATATATATATATATATATATATATATATATATATATACACACACACATAATAAATTGATAAGTCAGCAAAATCTCTGATTATTATGCCCCCCTTCGCAGACAATGCGAATGTCCGTCGGACAGTCGGACATGTCCGGTATATTTCCATTTTGACCGACGAAACTTTTGTTTTGGTCGGTCACAATGTCCGGTGAAAAATTACAGTCAGCACCGTTTAATTTTCGGAAAATTTACTTTCAGTTTCTAAATAAATGTTCAGAGTTATTTTTAACTATTATATCATGATTATTCAGCGTGTTAATCCGTGTATCATTATTTGTAAACCCCGTTTCGACATGTTTCCGTAAAAGCCAATAAAACGCGCAAGGTTCCGATCTCAGCTCGTACTATAATACTTTTATTTTACGGAAATGTTCGGAAATTACAAAATTCCGTATGTATTTATTTCCGGCGAAGTGGTTCCCGGCAATCGTGTTAATTTAAATATGATGATTAGATACCGAGTTGACTTTCTTTCCGCTCTGTTTAACATTGCCAATAACAAGAAATCTACTTTCGTTTTTGCATAAATGTTGTGCCTGAGTTTGACTTGTAGTACAATTCGTTACATTTTATAACTGTACTTTATCTTTAATTTAAAGATGAATTAAAAGAGTAAGATCTAGCAGTTCCATGGGTAGGCGAACCAGATATGAGTTTTTTTGAGAGGCAAGGGAAGAAAAAAATTATGACATAAGATTCGAATATTGTTTTCTTACATGATGTTTAGCTTTTTTTGTAATTTATTATAGTATTGTAGGTCAAATCTAACCAAAAATATCTAAACCTGTTATAATGGGGAATTACAAAACTTATTTAAAAAGAGGCTTAAAATCAAGGTTTAGGCTGATGTAACCGAATACTGTTTGTAACATTGCGACAGGTAAAAATTTGTTGCGACAGGTAAATTTTAAGTGTTTACCTGTCGCAATGTCCTGTGAAGGAGAAAAAGTTTTCGCGTTGTCTGCCTTCGAAGAAGAGGGGTATATTGCTTTGCACAGGCATGTCGGTCGGTCGGTCGGTCCGTCGGTAGACCAAAGCTTGTCCAAGTGATAACTAAACAATTCCTGGACGTATGGTCATCAAACTTCACATGAAGGTTGGGCCTGACCAGTAGATGACCCCTATTGATTTTGGGGGTCATCGGATCAAAGGTCAAGGTCACAGTGACCTTTAATGGTAAAATAATTTTAAAGCTTGTCCGAGTGATAACTCAACAATGCCTGCACCCATGGCCCTCAAACTTGACATGGAGGTTGGGCCTGACCAGTAGATGACCCCTATTGTTTTGGGGGTCATCAGACCAAAGGTCAAGGTCACAGGCAGTGACCTTGAATGGTAAAAGGTTGTCCGAGTGATAACTTGACAATGCCTGCACCCATGGCCCTCAAATTGACTTGGAGGTTTGGCCTGACCAGTAGCTGACCCCTATTGTTTTTGGGGCTCATCAGGTCAAAGGTCAAGTTCACAGTGACCTTGAATGGTAAAAGGATGACCGAGTGATAACTCAACAATGCCGGCACCCATGGCCCTCATAATTGAATTGGAGGTTGGGCCTGACCAGTAGATGACCCCTATTGTTTTGGGGTGTCATCGGGCCAAAGGTCAAGGTCACAGTGACCTTGAATGGTAAAAGGTTGTCCGAGTGATAATTCGACAATTCCTGCACCCATGGCCCTCATAATTGAATTGGAGGTTGGGCCTGACCAGGAGAAGACTCCTATTGTTTTGGGGGGTCATCGGGCCAAAGGTCAAGGTCACAGTCACCTTGAATGGTTAAAGGTTTTCCGTGTGATAACTTGACAATGGCTGCACCCATGGCCCTCAAACTTGACTTGGAATTGGGCCTGACCAGTACATGACCCCTTTTGTTTTTGGGGGTCATCTGGCCAAAGGTCAAGGTCACAGTGACCTTGAATGGTAAATGGTTGTCCGAGTGATAACTCGACAATGCCTGCACCAATTGCCCTCAAACTTGACTTGGAAAATTGGCCTGACCAGGAGATGACCCCTATGGTTTTTGGGGGTCATCTGGCCAAAGGTCAAGGTCACAGTGACCTGGAATGGTAAAAGGTTGTCCGAGTGATAACTCGACAATGCCTGTACCCATGGCCCTCAAACTTGACTTGGAGGTTGGGCCTGGCCAGAAGATGGTCCCTATTGATTTTAGGGGTCATTGGGCTAAAGGTCAAGGTCACAGTGACCTGGAATGGTAAAAGGTTATCCGAGTGATAACTCGACAATGCCTGCACCCATGGCCCTCAAACTTGACTTGGAGGTTGGGCCTGGCCAGAAGATGGTCCCTATTGATTTTAGGGGTCATTGGGCCAAAGGTCAAGGTGACAGTGACTTTGAATGATAAAAGGTTGTCCGAGTGATAACTCAACATTGCCTGCACCCAAGGCCCTCAAACTTGACATGGAGGTTGGGCCTGACCAGTAGATGACCCCTATTGATTTTAGGGGTCAAAGGTCACAGTGACCTTGAAAGCGAACTTGACAATTCCTGGACCTATGGTCATCAAACTTGACATGAAGGTTGGGCCTGCCCCCTAGATGACCCCTATCGACTTTGGGGGTCATCAGGCCAAGGTCAATGTCACAGTAACCTTTAACGCAAAAAAGTTAACAAATCTTCTCCCACTGATATCTCAACAATGCCTGAACCTATGATCATTAAACTTGACATGGATGTTAAGCCTGACCAGTAGATCACCCTTATTGATTTTAGGATTCATAGAGCCAAAGGTCAAGGTCACAGTGATCTTGAAAGGTAAAAGGTTGTCCAAGTGATAACTCAACAATGCCTGAACCCATGGCCTTCAAACTTGACTTGGAGTTGCATCTGACTTGTAGATGACCCCTTATGATTTAAGGGGTCATTGGGTCAAAGGTCAAGGTCACAGTGACCTTGAACGAAAAAAACTTGTCTGTGTGATAACGTGACAATGCCTGCACCCATGGCCCTCAAACTTGACATTTAGGTTTCTGGTGACCAGCTGATGACTCTGGATTTTGAGTTCATAGAGTCAAAGGTCATGGTCATAACACACTCTATCCTCACACTTTAATGGTCATAATCTTAAAACTGCCTTAACGGCAACAAATCAGCTGTCATTTTGGTCCATGCATATTTCATTCAATTGTCCATATAATCCTGACGACATGGCGCTCAGGGGGGGCATAATGTTTGACAAACATCTCTTGTTGTAAACTTGGATTGTCGTGTTGAAGTCGAATTTTGATTAATAGGTTACACATTAAAACATTTTGATTCACTTAGTGTAACAATGCTGTTGATATACATGTTTTTTTTAATATTTAGTCTTATGTTAAATACATGTGTATAATAGTATGCATTGTCCACAAATTTGCCCATAGAATAGTTTGTAAATAAATCTTGAATCCTGTATGTGACGATAAATGTTTTTCAAATTCATTAAGTACAAAAGTGTGGTAACTGATAATGATAGTGTTAGGGGAAGGTAATCCATACTAAAAATACTACTTCAGATTGAAACTTTAAAGTATAGTTGTGTGTAACCTTTTTTCTTTTTGGCAGTAAGAAAGCTCCTGTCAACTGAAATCAGGTATTTAAATTACTTTTTTGAAGAAATAGCTTGTGAATTTGCAAAATGGATATGGTTATTGATAAGAATTAAGGTATTTATTGGCAGTCTTAAGACACAGAATACAAATCAAGAACATTTCATTTCATAGACAGTTTTTACATGTTTTTGAATTTTGTTATGAATGACGTCCAGGCTAACCATCATTAAAAAAAAAGCCTGGACGGCATTTTAGAATGACTAGATTAATGGTAATTCACACTTATAATCAGGGTGCTAATTGCTGTTCATTATGACACATTATTCCTTGTCTGAAACATCAAAGTTGTACCTCAAAAGGTCGATCTCTGATGCCGATGTTGTTACAAATTTAATTAATTTAGCTATTTATAATCGGTAATCTCCTAATCACATAATTGGGTCGTCTATCATCCAATTATCGAAACGTCCCATGTTAAACAATCAGAGAGTACACTGGTCAAATGATAAAAAGTTTGTTAACAAAATTGCGATAGAAAAAGAGAAGAAATGATGAAAAATGTTGTCAAGCATTAGTAAACAATTGATACTTGCAGTGTAAAAACAAGGCACACTTTTTAGAACATTGTTTCGTTTGAAGCAGACGGTCATTGAAAATCAGACGGTGGCGCTAAGAAAATCAAATACTTGACTTCATGACCAATATTTGATAGCTTTTGTGTTGAATATTCATAATGAAAATTTGTTTTGTAATCTCGAAACTTTTTTATTTGCTTTATACAGCGTTTACTTACAGTATTTTCCTCATTTGTACTATGTTTAAAAGTAGAAGATTTTGCGAGTCACCGCCATTTTGTCATAACATTTTTCGGAGTTTATTTCTCGATTTTCTAGTTCTATTATTAAGTAGTAGTGAGTTTTTCATGAACAATAGAGATTTTAAATGTCATTTTGTTTTAAAATGTCAGCATATTAAAATTTATTTAACCAAAGACAAGTAAACAACAGCAAAGCTGAATGTGACATTCGTACCCTATCCTGATCGTACCAAAACAAGATTCGCCCCCTGCACTAAAATGTTTTTAACAGCTCATATATAAGGCCATTCTGATTGTTTCAAATAGTATTTTTTTGAATGTCTTTGTTTTTATTTTAGATGCTTTTTGGAGATAAACTATACATTGCATAAAGGAGACTCTAGACAAGTACACTTTTGATAGGCCAAAAAAGAACACTTTTTTTAACATTCCATCTTGTAAAAGCAATCAAGGTAAATGTGAATTTAAAGTTTTGTAGCATGGCACAATATTTATCTCAGGTTTTACGTTAAGTATCTCTTCTCCTTATAGTCTCCCCATTTCTCCCTAATTTAACTGGTGGAAGAAGTGACTTCTCCCCAAAAAATCAGCCTTGTAAGAGCCCTGGTGACAACAACTTGAGATGGTAAAGAAAGTGTCTGAAGTAAAAAAGGAACAAGAAAGAAGAATTAGGAGTATTCTGTAGGGATATTACTACAATGTGTGCATGAACATGCATGTACTTTGATAAGGTACATGGTCGTTTTACAACAATACAAAGCTAATATTGTGCACATTGTTTTCCCATTTAAGAATGCACCATGCCCCTATTTTGGACCTCTCTGCCCTTTTTTTGGCCCACCCTACCCTTTTTTTGGCCCACCCTACCCTTTTTAATTCCTGGCTAAAACACTAATTTTACTATCTATAAACGCCACAAGTCGACTATTCCATATCAATCAATGTCAAATATATTCTTCTACTCTTACTCCACAATACTAAACACTTTGCTGTTAAATAAAACCACAAAAGTTACACTTTAATTATTTTAGCCAATACCTTTTACTTATTATGTCTCCCCCTCTCTGGGGGAGACATATTGTTTTTGCCCTGTCCGTCAGTCCGGTAGTCCGTCAGTCCGTACGTCACACTTCGTTTCCGATCGATAACTAGAAAACCGCATGACCTAGGATCACCAAACTTGGTAGGGAGGTTGGTCGTGAGGTGTAGAGGATCCCTATTGTTTTTGGGGTCACTAGGTCAAAGGTCAAGGTCGCGGCGACCCCCAATATAAAAAACATTTCTGCTCAAAATCTTGAGAACGGTTTGACCTAGGTTCACCAAACTTGGTAGGGAGGTTGGTCCTGAGGTGTAGAGGATCCCTATTGTTTTTGGGGTCACTAGGTCAAAGGTCAAGGTCGCGGCGACCCCCAATATAAAAAACATTTCTGCTCAAAATCTTGAGAACGGTTTGACCTAGGTTCACCAAACTTGGTAGGGAGGTTGGTCATGAGTTGTAGAAGATCCCTATCGTTTTTGGGGTCACTAGGTCAAAGGTCAAGGTTGCGGCGACCCCCAATGTAAAAAACATTTCCGCTCAATATCTTGAGAATGGTTTGGCCTAGGTTCACCAAACTTGGTAGGGAGGTTGATCATGAGGTTTAGAAAACTCCTATATTTTGGGGGGTCACAAGGTCAAAGGTCAACGTCGCTGTGACCTCTAATGTAAAAAAATATTTCCGTGCAATATCAGGAGAATGCTTTGATCTAGGTTCACCAAACTTTGAAGTGAGGTTGGTCATGATGTCTAGTTGATTTTGCGATCAGTTGGTCAAAGGTCAAGGTCACTGACCTTGAGGTGAAGAACCGGTTTCTGCTCAATAACTCAAGAACGTTTACACCCAGGAACTTCATACTTGGTATGCCAGTTAGTCATGACTAGTTGATGGCCCCTATTGATTTTGGGATCAGAAGGTCAAAGATGAAGGTCACAATACTGTGAGGTAAAAAATGGTTTCCGCTCAATAACTAAAGAATGCTTCCACCCAGGAACCTAATACCTGGTATGCCAGTTGATCATGACTAGTAGATGACCCGTATTGATTGTCCATCATTGATTATTTCTCACCTACGACCACACAATGGGGGAGACATGCGCTTTTTCAAAAAAGCAATCTCTAGTTATACATAAGTTTTTAATGAAACACAAATAATGAGTTTAATTTAGATCAACTTCTGTCTATAAAGCATCGCCATTTTGAAACCCGATCTAGCAGGTACCAGTTATCTTTCCGCTCAAAACTTAGCACTGGGATCTGTCATTCTTGACTAGGAAACCAACAAGTGGGATATGGACGTGTCGAGTCGCCAAATAAATAATCATGAATCAGAGACTCTGAAGCGGCTGTTTATATGGACTAACTCATGACGTCCAACATCCCAGCAAAAAGTAGCAAACAGTCCTTGCGCAGAGAATCCACGCGGCCACAATTTTGAAATGATCTCTGTTATAAATTCACACTTCTACGAAAATATTATTGCCTACTATTAAAGACATATTTATTTATGTCATTATGCCAAAATACATTTACCGTGTACATGTGTTGATTGTTTATCAAGTGTCCCGATAAATGTAAATCTGGGACAAATCTGAAAGGTTGTGTACATGTATGATGGTATTCGTGACCCAGAATATATTGATGTGAAAATAATGACTCTAATGACAAATAAAATCCAGTTAAGATCACTGTCGGGTATATACTGAACAACTTTGTCATTATAAATCAACATCAATGCACAACATTACTATATATTCTTTCATCCGGTGTTCAATGGTAAAGAGTTGTAGCGTTACAGGGACACATAAGAAATGTCAAAATAATCCCTGATTGCTCATTATTGTACATGTAGCTACGGAACTGGCGGAAGTCATGAACATTTTTCAAGTCATCACTATCGGATCGAGGGGTGCCCCCACTTCAAGTTTAATTTAAATTAATGACGGAGAAAAAAAGAAATATAATCGGTTTTGGACTAGAAGTTGTTCAAGTCAAGTAAAAATTATTTATAATGTCGGATCTACAAATATATATATCACAAGCTCTGAAGAGCTTTTAAAGCTGTCTTGTTAAAAATTTATAGGGTAGTTGTCCCCCCCCCCCCCCCCCCCCTCGCAACACTTAACTAAATCAATTTTGTATTGGAGGGAATGATGCAAGTTAGTAGGCCTCTAAAGTTAAATCCTGGATCCACCAAAGTCCATAAAAACAACCGCTTCAGAGTCTTTTACGGTTTTTGTTTAGAAAAATGGTAAGTTCTGAATAACTTTTATTAGGGTTGACACATTGCAACCAAACTTAGTATGTAGGAAGAGTTAATAGAGGATTTCCATGGGATTGCATTTTGGGCCCCTTTGTTCAAGGTCACAAAGTATTAACAGGTCAGCTTCGTATGTGTGTAATTACGCAATTAAATCGTAAAAAACGTAATTGTTTTAACTAGGGATGGCAACGAGTAGTAAAATTAATTCTCAAGTGCTCGGACAATCATTCGATCGAGTACTCGGGTACTCGATTACTCGGAAAAATTGAAAAAGAGTTCGCAAAGACAAGATTGTGTAAACAGGTATCGTTAATGACGTATATTGTGCGTTGGTCGTATTATTGGTCATTTTCACCTTTAAAGTAAACTTTCATTACATATTTTAACAAAAAAATGATATAAAAAGAAAACAAATGTTGTTTCAGGCTTTTAATTTGTCTTATTCATTTCATTTTATACAAGTATGCACTGCAGAAATGAACAACAGTCAGAATTACAATGAACGAAAATCGATAGCGTATATAAAAATAGTGAACGAAATTCAATACGAAGTTCAGTTTTTTTTTTAAACGATAGTTTTTCATACTGTGTAATTGATTTTAAATATCAACCAATCAGTTGTGATAATCATTGCAAAAATAGTTAAAATACGCCCATTAAGAAATCAATTCTCGTAACGATCGATACTCTTTCGCTCGTTAGCGTCCATTGTTTGGTGAAAGGTCTCTAATTGGTATACAATAGAATTGTGTAGGTGAAAGTACCGCTATGCTGTAAAACTTCTGAAAAAGAAATTGATTAAGTCAAAACGGCTTTTCGAAAAACGGGCCCGCCGATCAGCCCGTCTACAGGTATTTCGTTGCGCCGATTTTCTACGCCAATGGCGCGTCCTTGGCAGAACACTGTTATATGACTTGTGTTTCTTTGTTTATTTCATGTAAATTTATACATTAGACACAATACGCACAAAAGGTAACAGAAACACAAATAAGAGCACAGGTAATAAACAACAGTTTTATTCTGTCATCCTGATGACGCTTTTCTTCAATTCGCCTTCATCGTCGTCTGATGGTGTATTGTAACTAACGCTATACAGCAAAAATTACAAAACAAAATAAAAAATTGACGCTATTTTTACCTTGAACTGAGCGTAATCCATAAAATCATCATGACCACATTTTTTATGCCCACTCACATGGATCATGCATATAATGCCTAACTTAACAACCAATGGCGACAAGTGCTCTCACCATTCTACATTTGCTCTTGCGTTTTGTTCCCTTTATTGTTATTAAAGACTTTTTCTCTAACTCTTATAGGTCGAAAAAAAAATAAAAAGGGAAAACGAAAATTTATATAAGGTTTGATTCTAATTTTTTTTGCGTTTATGCAGTATGAATGCTCAGCAGTGATTTTGCATATTTTCCAAGAAGCGCTAGTGCCATTAAATGTCGTGATCTTGCGAGGCCACCAGTCATATTGGTTAGACATAATGCCATATGGTATAGCAAATGCACCAGCCATGTTGGTTATACATAATGCCATGACTGTAATCTTACAAATGCATCAGCCATGTTGGTTGGACATTATAGTGCCATGTAGTCTTGCAAATGCACCAGCCATGTTGGTTAGACATAATGCTGTGTGGTCTTGCAAATGCGCCAGCCATGTTGGTTAGACATAATGCAATGGGGTCTTGCAAATGCACCGGCAATATTGGTTAGACATAATGGACTATTGCTATTTTCCTCCCTTTTTTATGTACTGACATTGTATAAAGGTCTATGTCATATTCGGGAGCATTCGTCACATACTGTGATCGCTCTTGTTTGTATTGTTTTGACAGGCACATACATGTATCACATCATTATTGTATTCATTTCTAGGACAAAGCGGGATTTAGTCAAGCATGCTGACCTATGACAGCTCTTGTTTATTTCATTGCATGTAATTGACTTCATAATTTTATTCTAAAACCCATATCTTTCCAAGTTATGATTTTTTTCCAGCTTGTGTAAAATAATGCTACAACCATTCTCCTTCTACCAGCACATTGTAATACAATGTCTGCCTTTTCATAAAATATTACATTGCTAGAAAGTGAACTTTTTAGTTTTAATAAGTTTTCATCTTAATATATTTCAGATAAATTTGCTGTAGACTGTTGTGGAAAATGACGAACCTTGTAATATTTTTACTTCTAATGCGGCTGGCAATGATGCCTGCAAACTGTGAAGGTACTGTTTGTAACTTACTGACAGATAACTTATGAAGACCTATGATTTGGACCATGAACATTAATTATTATAATAATTATACCAGTATAATAATAATTATACTAGGGTATATTATTATGCCCCCTTTTGAAGAAGAGGGGTATATTGCTTTGCACATGATGGTCCAGGGCTTTTTCACCTTTGCTAGGGGCCGAAATTAGGCAACTTCACAATTGGGAAAAATGGCATATTTTCCCAATTTCAAGATATTTTTTTCACAATTCCCAGATATTTTTCCCCAAAAAAAAGATCTTACTTCAAAAATTTACAATAAAAATTTATTCTGTCTAAGCAAATTATTCTTTTTATGCCCCCAAAGGTGGGCATATTAAAATCGCACCGTTCGTCCTTCCGTGTGTCCGGCTCAATAACTCGTGTCCGGACTGTAACTTTCCCTTGTATGGACAGATTTTAAAATATCTTGCCACATGTGTTCGGTTTACCAAGACAACGTGTAGCGTGCAAGAACCGTGTCCCTACCTCTTAGGTCAAGGTCACACTTAGGAGTTTATTCACAATGGAATGCTGCATATAATGACATAAGAGTATAGGTTGTCGTGTCCGGGCTGTAACTTTCCCTTGTATGGACAGATTTTAAAATAACTTGCCACATGTGTTCGGTTTACCAAGACAACGTGTAGCGTGCAAGAACCGTGTCCCTACCTCTAAGGTCAAGGTCACAGTTAGTATTTATTCACAATGGAATGCTGCATATAATGACATAGAGTATAGGTTGTCGTGTCTGGGCTGTAACTTTCCCTTGTATGGACAGATTTTAAAATATCTTGCCACATGTGTTCGGTTTACCAAGACAACGTGTAGCGTGCAAGAACCGTGTCCCTACCTCTAAGGTCAAGGTCACACTTAGGTGTTTATTTACAATGGAATGCTGCATATAAGGATATAGAGTATAGGTTGTCATGTCCTGGCTGTAAATTTCCCTTGTATGGACAGATTTTAAAATAACTTGCCACATGTGTACGACATACCAAGACGACGTGTCGTGTGCAAGAACCGTGTCCCTACCTCTAAGGTCAAGGTCACATTTAGGTGTTTATTCACAATGGAATGCTGCATATAATGACAAAGAGTATAGATTGTCGTGTCCAAGCTGTAACTTTCCCTTGTATGGACAGATTTTAAAATATCTTGACACGTTTGTTCGACATACCAAGAAGACGTGTCGCGTGCAAGAACCATGTCCCTACCTCTAAGGTCAAGGTCACACTTAGGTGTTTATTCACAATGGAATGCTGCATATAAGGACATAGAGTATAGGTTGTTATGTCCGGGCTGTAACTTTCCCTTGTATGGACATATTTTAAAATAACTTGCCACATGTGTTCGGCATACCAAGACGACGTGTTGGGTGCAAGACCCGTGTCCCTACCTCTTAGGTCAAGGTCACACTTGGGTGTTTATTCACAATGGAGTGCTGCATATAGGACATAGAGTATAGGTTGTCGTGTCCGGGCTGTAACTTTCCCTTGTATGGACAGATTTTAAAATAACTTGCCACATGTGTTCCACATACCAAGACGACGTGTTGCGTGCAAGACCCGTGCCTCTACCTCTAAGGTCAAGGTCACGCTTAGTGTTTATTCACAATGGAGTGCTTCATATAAGGACATAGAGTATAGGTTGTCGTGTCCAGGCTGTTTCTTTCCCTTGTATGGACTGATTTTAAAATAACTTGCCACATGTGTTCCACATACCAAGACGACGTGTTGGGTGCAAGACCCGTGTCCCTACCTCTTAGGTCAAGGTCACACTTAAGTGTTTATTCACAATGGAGTGCTGCATATAAAGATATAGTGTATAGGTTTTCATGTCCGGGCTGTAACTTTCCCTTGTATGGACAGATTTTAAAATAACTTGCCACATGTGTTCCACATACCAAGACGACGTGTTGCATGACAGACCCGTGTCCCTACCTCTAAGGTCAAGGTCACACTTAGTCTTTATTCACAACGGAGTGCTGCATATAGGACATAGAGTATTGGTTGTTATCCCGGCTGTAACTTTTTCTTGTATGGACAGATTTTAAAATAACTTGCCACATGTGTTTCACATACAAAGACAATGTGTAGCGTGCAAGACCCGTGCCCCTACCTCTAAGGTCAAGGTCACACTTAGTCTTTATTCACAATGGAATGCTGCATATATAAGGACATAGAGTATAGGTTGTCGTGTCCGGGCTGTAACTTTCCCTTGTATGGACAGATTTTAAAATAACTTGCCACATGTGTTCCACATACCAAGACGACGTGTCGCGTGCAAGACCCGTGTCCCTACCTCTTAGGTCAAGGTCACACTTAGTCTTTATTCACAATGGAGTGCTGCATATAGGACATAGAGTATAGGTTGTCGTGTCCGGGCTGTAACTTTTCCTTGTATGGTAAGATTTTAAAATAACTTGCCACATGTGTTCCACATACCAAGACGACGTGTCGCGTGCAAGACCCGTGCCCCTACCTCTTAGGTCAAGGTCAAACTTAGTGTTTATTCACGATGGAGTGCTGCATATAGGACATAGAGTTTAGGTTGTCGTGTCCGGGCTGTAACTTTCCCTTGTATGGACAGATTTTAAAATAACTTGCCACATCTGTTCCACATACCAAGACGACGTGCCGCGTGCAAGACCCATGCCCCTACCTCTAAGGTCAAGGTCACACTTAGTGTTTATTCACAATGGAGTGCTTCATATAAGGACATAGAGTATAGGTTGTCGTGTCCAGGCTGTATCTTTCCCTTGTATGGACTGATTTTAAAATAACTTGCCACATGTGTTCCACATACCAAGACAACATGTCGCGTGCAATACCTGTGTCCCTACCTCTTAGGTCAAGGTCACACTTAAGTGTTTATTCACAAATGGAATGCTGCATATAAAGATATAGTGTATAGGTTTTCATGTCCGGGCTGTAACTTTCTCTTGTATGGACATATTTTAAAATAACTTGCCACATGTGTTCCACATACCAAGACTATGTGTCGCAAGACAGACCCGTGTCCCTACCTCTAAGGTCAAGGTCACACTTAGTCTTTATTCACAATGGAGTGCTGCATATATAAGGACATAGAGTATAGGTTGTCGTATGCAGGCTGTAACTTTCTCTTGTATGGACAGATTTTAAAATGACTTGCCACATGTGTTCCACATACCAAGGCGACGTGTCGTGTGCAAGACCTGTGTCCCTACCTCTAAGGTCAAGGTCACACTTAGATGTTTATTCACAATGAAGTGCTGCATATAGGATATAGAGTATAAGTTGTCGTGTCCAGGCTGTAACTTTCCCTTGTATGGACAGATTTTAAAATAACTTGCCACATGTGTTCCACATACCAAGACGACGTGTCGCATGACAGACCCGTGTCCCTATCTCTAAGGTCAAGGTCACACTTGGGTGTTTATTCACAATGGAGTGCTGCATATATAAGGACATAGAGTATAGGTTGTCGTATCCAGGCTGTAACTTTCTCTTGTATGGACAGATTTTAAAATGACTTGCCACATGTGTCTGACATACCAAGACGACATGTCGCGTGCAAGACCCATGTCCCTACCTCTAAGTTCAAGGTCACACTTAGTGTTTATTCACAATGGAATGCTGCTTATAAGGACATAACAGTGTCGGTTGTCAAGTATGGGTGGTATTTTTTATGTTTAAAGGCAATTTAAAATAACTTGCCATATGTATTTGACATGTAAAGGCAAGATCAACTTTTCATGTACTGACCTTGTTCATAGGTCAATGTCACAATCGGGGGGCATTCGTCACATACTTGTTTATTTTTTATTTTTTATTAGGCTTGATATAAGAATGTCATTTTCATCATTGGAGAATGGTGTTAAAGTTGTCTTCTATATAAGCATTTAAGGTTTTAAACTTCGTATTGAAAAGCAAAAAAAAAAAGCAAAAAAAAATAAAAAAATATTTTTTAGTTTTTCTTTTTTTTTCAAACTGACTATAAAAACGGTTGGGTCGGCGCCTATTCCCTAGGTAGGGTCGGGCTACCCGAACCAAATGTATTTTTTTTTTAGGCCTAATTGAAAAAAAATCAGCTAGAAGTAGACTCACATGTAAGATATGAGCCTGTTTTTTGTAACATGAGTTCCAAGTTTCATATGGATACCTTGACCCATGTTTAAAAGGTGTCTTCAATCCTCATGTTGAATTGCTCATTTTGAGACGTTTACGCATTTTAATTTCCCAATTTGAAGAATTTCACACGTTTAAATTTCCCAAAATGAAAAGGCTAGGCCTCTTCACAATTTTTGGTGAAAAAGCCTGTGGTCGGTCGGTAGGTCGGGCGGTTTGTCGGTCAGTGGACCAAAGCTTGTCCAAGAGATAACTCAGCATTTCCTGGACGTATGGTCATCAAACTTGACATGAAGGTTGGGCCTGACTAGTAGATGACCTCTATTGGTTTTAGGGCTTATCGGGTCAAAGGTTAAGGTCACAGTGATCTTTAATGGTAAAAGGTTGTCAAGCTGTGGAGTTGGGTCTGACCAGAAGATGACCCCTATTAGTTTGAGGGGTCATCATGCCAAAGGTAAAGGTCACAGTGACCTTTAACATGAAAAGGTTAACAAAGATTCTCTGAGTGATATCTTAACAATGCCTAGACCTATGATTATCAAACTTGATATGGATGTTGGTCATGGCCAGAAGATGACCCTTATTGATTTTAGGAGTCATCAGGTCAAAGGTGAAGGTCACATTGGTCTTGACTGTGAAATGGTTGTTTGAGTGATAACTCAACAATGCTTGCACCCATGTCCCTCAAACTTGTCTTGGGGGTTGAGCCTGATCAGTAGATGACCTTTTTAGCTTGACTATTCAAAGAAAATGGAGAGCTATACTACTCACCCAAGCGTCATTGTTGGCGTCGGCGTCGCACCTTGGTAAGGTTTTGCATGTCAGTCATTATTTCAGTAAAATACATCATTTATTGCATTAAAACTTTGGATATGTATTCCCAACTATCTAACCTACTAAATTAATGTAGTAATATAACACTTTTTTGAATATAATGCAAATAATGGGCCTTAATTAGTTAACTTAGAAATTCTGGTTAAGGTTTTGCATGTAAGCACACATAGGTTAATATCTCAGCAACTACCTGATGTATTGCATTGAGACTTTATACAATAGTACTCAACTACCCAATCTACTTAAATAACCAAGTAAGATAACTCTAGTTTGCATTAAATTCAAATAATGGCCCTTTTTTATTCGACATTGAAATTCTGGTTAAGGTTTTGCATTAACCACTTAGTCAATACCTCAGCAATACATCATGTATTACATTGAAACTTTATACACAAGCTCCCAACCATTCCAAAGGTCAAGGTCACAGTGACCTTGACGGCAAAAAGCTTGTCTGTATGATAACTGACAATGACTGCATCCATGGCCTTCAAACTTGACATACAGGTTGGGGGTGACCAGTTGATGACCTCAATAGATTTTGAGGTCATAGAGTCAAGATGAAGGTCATAAATCATATTCATCATTAAAATTTATATCATATTTACCTATTCCCTGCTGCTAAGAGAATACCTTTTTATCTGCAAATATCAGTCATAAACTGAACATGATTAAAAAATGTACCTACTATCCTCACACTTTGAATGGTCATAATTTGCCTAAAAGGCATCCAATGTCAATGACAAATCTGCTGTCATTTCGGTCCATGCAAATTTAATTCAATTGTCCAAATAATCTTGACAAAATGGCGCTCAGAGGGGGGGGGGGCATAATGTTTGACAAACATCCCCTGTTAAAGATTGAAATGTATTACATTCTGTGTCACTTAAGTCCTTAATTGTTAAGATGATGCTTCTATATATATATATTTTATATTAGAATGTAATTAATACTTAGTAATGGATATATAATATTGTCCTTTTATGGATATATAATATTGTCCTTTTATCAATTTTACAAGCCTTCATGGTTCGAGGATCTTGTTTGAAAGAATGGTATCCTGTTGCCAAAGAGGATTGTTCAAAAGGATGGCATGGTGTCCACAAAGATAATAGCCATATTTTTTGTGTCACCTGCGGGAATACTTCAATTCATATTGATGATACAGAACAAAAAGGTATGCTCATTCGGTATTTGTTCGCTGGTAAGTCCCACATGACTTGCTATTGATTTTAAATAATTTTTATATACTTAATGTTGAATAACAGAAGATCTATCAATATCTCATTTGAAATATCCACCAAAAATACATGATGCTACACATTTCAATTTATTAAGTCCAAAATCTAAATCAGAGTGAACCCAAAATGCAGACTGTTAAGCAGTGTTCGAAATTCGCGGTAGCCCGAAAGCCCGAGGCTACCAAATTTCAGCTGGGGCTACCGATTTTCCATAGAAACTAGCCTGACTGGGCTACCATTTTTTCCATATGTGATTTCAAAAAACATGTCAATTACACAACGCGTAACGCATCGTGTTTTTATACGCAAAGCCTTATTATTTAAGAATGCGTCCTTCAAGGCGACTTGATCAACAAAGTGCTTTGACAGCGGCGTGGTTGGATTTGCCGAAATTTACGATGATAATTTCTCTGCGATTCAGGGCTCAAGCCATGTGCTGAATGTTTGTTTGTTTAATCAATTAACATAAACACATGTCAAAATTAATTAACGCCCGAATTGACAAGTAATTATCGATCAGTTTCTAACCAGTAGCTGTGTCTGTTAGCAGCAGTCAAACTCTATGACGTCAATAACTTGGCTCCGCCCAAGATGTAAATTAACAGATAACGTCGGCAGTTTTCGACAACTATGATGGCTATGAAAATCAACAATGCTTAAGTAGCAATACGAACATTGATATTTGATTTATTTCGTTTAAATATATTTTATCTATTAGCTAAAATAAAAAGAAAGATATTTAAGTTTTTTTATGCGGACAGAAAATAATCATTCTACAAAAGTTAAATGCGCAGGAAACAGGTGCCTGTTTACTTCCTGACAAATTTAATCAAAGTGAACGGAGAACTATTGGACAAACATAACTCATTGTCAGTGTACAGTGCAGTAAGGTTCTATTTTACAACTTTGAATTGCTTTGCCATTTATTTTAAATAACACTTGTAGGAATATTGGCAATATAAACATCGGAACATTTTGTTGTAACGTCCGAAACTTGAAAGTGAAACTGAAAGTTGAAAAGGGAAACATGTCATTGCACAATCGCTGGTGAATATCGGATTTGACAGGGATGCATTGAATAACAAAACTTATAGTACATGCATAAATCTTTCCTTTAAATAAATGATATGTTCAGAAACTATTTCTCTCTTTTGATTACCTTTTTGAAAACTTTAGTTACTAACCTTTTGATGACTATACTATTATAAATACGTTATGACTATAATTTATTATTGACGCATTGTTCAGATTGGGGAACATTTATTGAAACTGTATGAGCGTGCTTAATAAGATGATCAGAACCATTGCAGAATCGTATTCAAACTTCCAAAAATTATTTCGAACGTGTTATACTTTATAGTGTTTTAGTTTGGGCTTGTGTAATTAGGTTCGGGCTAGTAAAATTTCCTATCTGGTAGCCCGAATGGGCTAGTGGATTCCAATCTGAATTTTGTACACTGGTTAAGTGTTACCAACCTGACAGAATGTAGAGATTTTCTTGTTTTGAAAAAAATATTAACTTTCGCTTTGTAGATATTCAAGCAAGCAAAGGGACTGCAGATTTATCTTGTCTTTTCTTTTATCTGATGCTAAGTGTAACCCTGATGTGGTGAGTGTAAAATTTTGTTTTTCCAAAAATGGTTTGAACAATTTGAATTTGACTATTTTAACACATCTAATTATTATCCCATGCGGAGAGGCAAAGAAGATATAGTAATGGTAGGCATGTATAGGTTCGTCAAGGCAATCTTGTCCAGAGGATAACTTCATATACAGGTATATCTCATTGGGGAGAAGTGCAGTGCAGAAGAACCATAACTCTGCCTGCAGTATGTTTTTTATTATTGCCCTTATATTTTGTCCAGAGCATAACTCAATAAGTCTGGGAGGTATGGACAATATATGCAGATAGATCATTTCTTTTAAGCGGAGTGCAACTGAGGGTGCTTTTTTAGCTCGACTATTCCAAGAATAAGGAGAGCTATACTACTCACCCTGGCGTCAGCGTCGGCGTTGGCATCACACCTTGGTTAAGGTTTTGCATGTAAGCGCCTTTAAGTCATTATCTCAGTAAATACATCAGTTATTGCATTGAAACTTTGGATATGTATTCCCAACTATCTTACATACTAAATTAATGAAGTTAGATAACAATTATTTGAATATAATGCAAATAATAGGCCTTTATTATTCGACTAAGAAATTCTGGTTAAGGTTTTGCGTGTAAGCACACATAGGTTAATATCTCAGCAACTACTTGAGTTATTGCATTGATACTTGATACAATTGTACTCAACCATCCAACCTACTAAGTTAACCAAGTTAGATAACTCTAGTTTGCATTTAATGCAAATAATTGCCCTTTATTATTCGACTTCTGGTCAAGGTTTTGCGTGTAAGCACACATAGGTTAATATCTCAGCAACTACTTGAGGTATTGCATTGAGACTTTATACAATGGTAGTCAACCACCCAACCTACTTAATTAACCAAGTAAGATAACATTTAATGCAAAATAATTGCCCTTTAATAGTCGGCTTAGAAATTCTTGTTAAGGTTTTGCACATAACCACATTTAAGTCAATATCTCAGCAAATATATCCTGTATTGCATTGAAACATTAGATATCTATTTCCAGATAACACTTTTTTGAATATAATGCAAATTATGGGCCTTTATTATTTGACTTAGAAATTCTGGTTAAGGTTTTGCCTGTAAGCACACATAGGTTAATATCTCAGCAATTACTTGATGGATTGCATTTAGACTTTATACAATGGTACTCAACCATCCAATCTACTTAAATAACCAAGTAAGATAACTCCAGTTTGCATTAAATTAAAATAATGGCCCCTTTTTTATTCGACATAGAAATTCTGGTTAAGGTTTTGCATGTAACCACTTTTAAGTCAATACCTCAGCCAATACATCATGTATTGCATTGAAACTTAACACACAGGCTCCCATCTATTTAACCTTCTAATTAGTTAAGTAAGATAACTCTATCTTTTTTATAATATATAATTTTTGCCCCTTTATTATGCGACTTAGAAATTCTGTTTAAGGTCTTGCATGTTAGCACACAAAGGATAATATCTCAGCAACTATTTGATGTATTGCATTGAGACTTTATACAATGGTATTCAACCACCCAACTTAATTGAATAACCAAGTTAGATAACTGTATTTTGAAAATAATTGCCCTTTATTATTTGACTTAGAAATTCTCGTTAACATTTTGCATGGAACCACATTTATGTTAATATCTCAACACACCATGTATTGCATTGAAATCTAATCTAACAGTGATCCATGCATGCTTTGCCAAAACTTTTCAATCCTTACATTGAAAAGCGGCGGAATAGTCGAGCGCGCTGTCTCTGTGACAGCTCTTGTTTTAGTTATTGTCCATTGTTTTAATGCGGCGGGGAATATGGCAGTCAGTGACTGTTCTTGTTCTTTTTTGTTGCCTGTGTAGTATGCAGACATTATTAGATAATGTTGTCTGGTGTCACTGCAGTTGATTAAAATGGCTCATTCACCATGTTAAGCCTATGTCATAAAAATGGCATTGTTTTTATATAAAAAATTCCATTTGCTATGGCACTCCAAAAATTACTAAATTTGCTTTGACAATGATGGATGCTCTTATCTGATTTACAAAAAACAACAATTTATCATATAAAGTAATTTTATTTTCCTTTGGCAGCTTCCTTAAAGCTTTAGAAGCTTTAAAATCTAGAAAGAAAAGGCAAGAGCAACAATCTGCCAAAGATCAAGAGGATTCATTGATCCAAGAAACACCATCTACTGAAGACAAAAGCGACAGCTGTCCAAATGCTGTTGAGGACTCAAACATCGATAGACACAGAAATAAATCAGTTGAGTCATTTTCCATTTCCAACTATGGCAGCATAACAGGCAACATAACAATTATGAATAAAAATAAGAAAAAAATCTACTCTACGAAGAGGAGTCCACGCTACCGCCCTTGCAGAATTGTAATAAATCATGAAAAAATTGAAAGTGATGGTATTGGGACTGATTTGGATCATTCTCCAGCTATTGAAAGTAAGCAACCAGTTCAAGTTTCAGGAGAGGAAAATGGAGGATCTCATAAGTTGATATTTAAAGATAAACCACAAAGTGTTCGTTATGAAAACAGTAATGAAGATAGTGATTATTCTTCTTGTGACTCTCACTTTTCTTCTTGTAATTACCTGAGTAAGAGTGTTAAACTGGTAGAACCTGAGGTGGATAAAAGTAGTTGTGATGAGGAAAAGGCTAAGGAGCATTTTAAGCAGAACTTATATAATGAACCTGAATGGTTATACAGACTAACCGATCAACATGCATTTGATAGTGTGTTTTTGCAAAAGGGAAGAGATAATCATCCTTCTAGCTTATATATGAGCTTGGAACATTTGAAAATAAGTAATGAAATGTGGCCAAATTCTTTGTCTCGTCCTCCAGACCTGAATGAAGAACCAACATTTATTAAGATTCCTGACCCAAACTGTTGTTCAGCTGATTGTACAGAGCCAAAGCAGGTTGTAACACAGTATAAGTCTGACAGTAAGGATGATGAAAGTTTGAGCACCTCATTATCCACTCGAATTGAAAATTATACTGACTACTCGGGTAAATGCAATTATAAAGACACGGAAAGTATCACTAGTGATGAGCTTTGCTGTGCTGATTCAGAGCAGAAGACTGATGATAGTGGAGTTCTGATGTATAATGTTTCCGATGCTGAAGATCTTAATTCAACAAATAGAAGAAAATATAGCACTGATTTGCATTTATATGGAAGTGAGGTTGATGTCAGTAAAGATTGTGATCACCATCACATGGCGACTCAAACTTCATATCAGACTTCATCAGCATATTGCGGAAATGAGGATATTATAACTGATAACAGTATGCCAGAAAATGACTGCATATCTGACAAACCGGTTATTTCTTCAGAAATACGCTCAGCTGTTAAGGATTATGGTTCCATGGCTGCACAGAGTTCAAGTGATGAGGTTCTTAATGTTGTTGAACAGAGTGTAACAACTAACAGTGATTGCAACATTTTACAGCAAATCCAACCAGAAGAGTATGGGAAAGAGTATAACTTGCAACAGCTATCCGAAAAACACGTACTTCAACCAAAAACATTGAGAACATTTAAATTTAAAGAATGTGTAAGGAAGAATCGGCAATTCAAACATCGAGGTAAAAAATGTAAATTGCCATTGGGTGTAAATGTGAACTGCAGAAAGACAGATGTGTCTGCAAGCCATAGTTCAAATTGTAGTACTAGTTTTGAGGATGCAAGTGTTAGCTCCACAAATGGACTTCAAAATGTAACATGGAATAAAAGAATGTGCAGCAAATGTCATAGAAGACTTCAGTATGATGGTGCAATATGTAATCATTGTGAAAATTATAGTCATTCTAAGAAAAAACACACAAGGCCAGTAAGATTTTATGCAGTGAAAGGTGAACTAAGTAGTGGTACTTATGATTCAGGACATGAGAGTTCAATTGAGGAGATATTATCATGGAGTGGATGGAGAAGAACATTGAATGAGTTTTGCCAAAGGTGGAAGAACAGAGATTTAGAGATTGCTAAAGATGTTACAAGGAGATTGTACATTGACTACTTCAGTGATTTGTCTAATCCTGAAATATATGGACTTAGAACTTACTTTGATCGTCTCAACACAGGCATTCCCATGACTCAAGAGGAGCAAAGACAGTTTGAATGGTTAAGGTTTGTCTCCTTTTACCAGTATCAAGGCAATGGAAATGGGATTGCTTTAGCCAGAAATGGGTTTTGCCATAATCCAGAAGATGGCCCAAACTCTACACGCTGCTTTGCCTGTGATGCCAGATATAATGAGTGGGAGATGTTTGATAACGTTGTTGAAATACATACACGTTTGTCCCCAAACTGTCCCCTTCTCCATGGCAACATTGGTGAGGGCGCTCGTCGAAATATCTCCATTGTCTCTGACGATGTTCCCCGACGGAGACCAGCCCAGCAGCAAACTGCAGTGACGGCTGAACCCACTGGAAGGAATGTGCAGGACTCACAACCTGCAAGGTCCACTTCATCATCATCATCAGCTGCTGCTGCTGCAGCTACCTCCGGCGCTTCATCTGTATCTTCAGTTGCAGCTACCTCCACTACCTCATCTGAAGGCAGTTTTATTCACAGTCATCTCCCTTCTCAATCAAGAAACCCCATAGCTACCTCACTGACTCGTGTAAGTGGACTTGGTAACTTTGGTCGCCCAGTTCCCACCACCACCCAGCAAGTTACTGTCCCCTCTTCGGCCAAACCTGAGTCTCTGTTTAGTGCCCCGTCAACTTCAGCATCAGCTGTAGCTTCCTCTGCATCTGCAGTTGGGGGAATAGCTGCAAGTGTAGCCAATACTCACATCAGCAGTGGATCCCAGCATAGTGTAAGTGTGGAATTACTGTTACTGTTACTTCTTTCTTCTTCTCCTTCTGTTTTTTCAGGGTCAAAGCATTTTAATCAAATGGTATAGTTAAGAGGTTATTGTATCAACTTATCTAGACATTTTAGGAATTTTCAGAATGTACCTCAGTCTTGGTACATTAAATCATATGTAATAAGTCCCAGTATGTTTAATTGATATACACTTATTTTTTTGTATGTATATCAAAACAACTTCTCTTATCCTTTTTAACATTCTTCCTACCTATATAAGATGATTATAAAATGCATTTATTGCAATTGCAAAATGAAACAAAACTGAAAAAATATTCAAATTTTAGCGTTAACAACGTCCTTATGAAATTTGCATATCATGTGACTCTGAATGCCAAAAGTGGCTTTATATACTATGGATTTCCATTTTTCAATAAAGAAGTTATTGGTTTGAAATTATTATTTTTTCAACAAAATAAACTTATACACTGTTATTTGCATATAATATTTCAATTCAAAGCTTAATTATATTCTACTGAAGAAAAGGAAGGTTATAAGACAGTTTATAGTGACACAATATATCAGCGATTTTTCACTAAGCAACATATGTATACTTAATATAAAATGTAAAAGAAATATCAAATCAATTTTATTTTACAAAATGGCCATATTGCAAGGCAAAGTGACTAAAAGGAATTCTTTTCAGATATTCCGATGTTGGATCGATATGGTAGTGTTTATTCATATGTTTATTACTCGTTTAGCTTAACAATTAATAATTAACTTCTCATAATTATCTTCTTAAATGCCCATATCAACTAATATTGGCCATGCGTTCGCAGTGTTAAACGGCTTTTCAAACATTATCAATTGCCTTTCAACTGCCATTGCAATTTTTGTTTTTACAACTTGCAAAAATTTTAATACCTAGCAATTGTTTGTTTATTTTTAAACACGCATTCGCCAAAAAGAGTGAGTTTATGACATCGAGGGAGCCATAAGCGTTTGTGCATGATTTGTGTACTTGGGACCGAGAATATTGCTCGACTCTTCGATATAATTAGGTTTCGTTGCAGCGTAGGTATATTTTATATGAAAATAGAAGGAAAAACATTCGGGACCAAGCTCCGACCTTGAGGGAACGCCGGTTCTCGAACGACCGCTTGTTCGAACGACCGCAGATTTACAGTAGCTACATATCTGCCTCATTTGCATATAATGTGTCAGTGTTCAAATTAGCTTCGATTCGCTTGGGATTTCCCATCCATTTCTGTTTTATAGAGCGTCATGTTACCCTCAAGGTTTTATCAAACATTATATGAGACTCTCATAGTTATATGCATACTTATATTTATTTCTCTAATTATTTAATCCTAAGTGGCACTGGGACTTTAAATAAAAGGAAAAAAATGAATTATATATATCAAGTGTTCACAAATGCTCTGGTTGGGTTAGCATTTTGTCAATCTCGATTTCCAATTAATATTGTCAATTCCTCTGAAATGTCATGGTAAAACTTGATAATTATGCTTCTTTGTTTTCAAGTATGGTACAAGTACCAGTACAAACTCACATCAAATCAAACAACCATAATATTAAAGTGCTTTTGTTTAAAAGGGCTTTACAAGTATGCAGCCAACCTCAGACCCGAATAACACGGACCGGATGTACCACTTGAACCCGACCACTCAGATACGTGGGATGGGGATGGTGGATGAACCGTACAATGAGATATCTGTACCACCACCTCAACAAGGCATTAGTGGTAAACCACATTTTTTTTTCTCCAGAGTCAAGTTTTATCTCCTCATTATTCAAAAGCATATCCACACCCACCTACTAACTGGGTGGTAGTAATTTTACCCAAACCATAGTGGTAAGTAACAGTCATCGAAGGTTTCGGGATGGGATATAAAAATCATAGTTTTGTCATTGTCCCTCTTCATATGGTTGGCCTTTGTGCATAATTTGTATCTGAATACAGATAAAGTGGCATACAAAGGATTGGTTGAATTATATGCTTTAAGTCATTCATTTACAGCTGAATATATTACCTTGAGTCTAGCTGGCAGCCATAGCTAGTATTAATACCCTTTAAGTACCCATTTATTTCACACAATTACAGTCATCCTTTTGCTAACTGATTGTGAAAGATTATGATATTTTCAAATAATTTCCAGGAGTGGTTTTTTCGTTATTTTGAGTGATTTTTCAAAAACAAGCTGGGAAACTAATAGCTCTCTTTTTTGCCCTGAATGTTTTTCTGATTCTCAATTTGCACTAAAGGGTAAACTGATCGGGTAGATAAGATACAGATTGTTAAACATACCGTTTACGCTTATAGGAGTGTCACATTTCATCGAATCATATAATGCTGACATGAATAAATGTTATTTATTACCTAAAATGTCATCGTTTTACTCTGTGTGTTTTCATGATGTACGAATGCATACAGGCATGCTTGCAAACTGTCCTACAATATTGACACCAAATTTATAGTATACATTATACAAGTACAAGTGTATGTAAAAACATAATCTTTGCATTAAACTATTTAAGTTAATGCTTTAAACTTTTAATAAGCTGTACAATCTGATGTTTTAAGTATCTGGAGTCAACCGTCCATCATCTATACTTGGTAATGAACCAGTCGGGGCAGGTGCTTTTATTGCAGGTGAGAGGCTTAAACCTGCTCCCATATTTGAATACACCTGAAGTCTTAAAACCTTTGTCATTGCTCTACAAGTACAGGCAAATTTATGTATGATATATATATATATATATATATATATATATATATATTGACCAAACATGTTCAAAGTTTCATAATGCTAAAGGCATGTTATCACCTTATAAACTACATTTATATTTAATAGTATGACATGCTAAATTTTCTTTTGATAGGTTTTAATTTAAGTGATTTTTTATTATGTACAGTTAACCATGCACGGAGAGGCTTTTAAGGCTGTTTGAGGATTTGAAAATATTTTTTGGTAAATGCTAAGCCAAGGCAATTTTCCTGTAGGTTTAAATTTTGTGGTTTTGAATTCTAAAGCTTTTGTTATCTTAAAATTTTGATTTGTTTTTCAAGGAAGAAAGATAGTCATGATGAGTTTCTAATTTTGAATAAAACCCCAGTGCTCCAGCTAGCCCGTTTTTCAATGGCGCAGCGCCCGTGCCCCTTTTCTTTCCGCCCTGCCCCCTTTTTGAGTAGTGCCCTTTTCACAAATGCTCTATTAGCGCCAAATATCCAGTTAGTGCCCTTTTTACTATTGAAATTATTATAAAAGATTGACAGCCCTTAATCGGCTGTTATAATTGAGACAAATTACGTAATACTTATGATAATATTGTTCCCGCTAGGTGTCACTATGCCCCCATTGATTGCTTAAAATATGCCGTACTGCCCTTTCATCTTACCATGTGCCTTGACCAAGTCATATGACAGCTAATTGTGTATTTGTGTAGTGAGCAGACGACCTGTGTATTCATAATCGATCATCTACTAATCCTATAATTAGGAAGAGCCAAATAGGGAAACATCGGCAGGAGGCGTGCCTATTGAATGTCAGCCAATCAGAATATACATTGAGAACTCATTCAATCAATGATGAAAGTTTGTAAAATGCGATAGAAGGGATGGTGAAAAATGCTGTCAAGCAAATTAAATCTTTTAAAATAATTGTTTATTGTATTGTACAGACGAGACTCGCCATTTTAAACATTGTTGATTTGAAGCAGACGGTCACTGCCGATATGTAAACATAAGAAAGGTGGCGCTGACACAATCTAATACATCACTTTTTCAGTAAATGTTTTGAAAGTTTATTTGTTAAATATTCATGATGAAAATTTCTTTGTCACCCATAAAAATATGTTGATTCCTTATGCAGCGTTTACCTGTCATGTCTACGATCATGTCAAAATTCGCCGAAACCGCCATTTTGTCAGATCGATTTTCCGACTTATTTTATCAATGTTCTATGTTTTATAAAGTATTTTTTTAAGCAAGGGCAGTGATTTTTATTGTCATTTTATTCTAAAACATCAAAATATTAAACATAATTTTACCAAAGACAATTTAATAACAGCCAGGCTGAATATAACATTCGTACCCAATCCCGATCGTACCAAACTAAGATTCGTCCCCTACATTTTTTGTGCATTTATTTATTTGATTGCTTCAAATGTTTAACTGGCTTTGTTTTTTTCTTCATTTTACATGATATTTAAGAGAAATATGTGACATCGCCTAAAAGAAGACTTTAGAAAAGTACAATCATACTAACACAGACAAAAAGACAAATTTTAATTTTGATATTTAAACACACCCTTTTAAATTTTGAGAGAAAAACAACCCATTTTGTTAAAGTCTGAAAATCATGGAAAATGATTTAAATTCAGTATGAAAACAAAACAAATTAAATGGGGGACCCCCCCCCCAAAAAAAAAAAAAACCCTTGTGACAGGGGTGGACCCCTCTCACAACCACCCTCGATTGCCCCTATACGACTCATGCAGCTTGCCCTTTTCAAAACTCCACCCTGCCCTTTTCAAATCCTGGCTGGAGCACTGAACCCCCAACTATTTCCTGTAATACAGGGAAAAGAAAACCTAAATTTAACACAAAGTCATGAAAGTTATTTACATTCAAGTCAAGTGAAAAATATGCCTAAATTTTATTAGTCCATAGAAACATTTTGTCTGAAATCCAAACTCCACCTGTTGTGGGAAGACCCCAGAAGAAGTAGAAAGTGGGAAAATAAAGCTAAAATTTTACACACATTTTTTTCAATAAGAAAATAACATTTTATTTTTTTTCATGAGAATCTAAACAAAAAGTTCTCTGGCCTCAAACATACAGGATAGTTTGCCTATTCCATGTGTTGAGTGAATTAATACCACAGGAAATGACAAACATCCTTATCTCTGTTCGTTTCCATTTAAGGCATTATAACTTATAACAATGAAACAGGAATGAAAAACCTTTAAGTACCGGTACCTTGTTTCTGAAAATAGAACAAATTACTTTGCTGAAATGGTATTCAGTCATGGATAGTGTATACCCTCCATTTACCTATCAATAATATAATGTATCTCCTATACTTAACTAAATAGCAGCATAAAATACTTGTATACATTGGATGCCTGCATGACCATCAAAACATGACAACATTTTTGATGATTGTGAAACTCAAGTCAGTATTTGCAGCTCTCTTGCTTTTGTATGATTATATGGTCCGAAATGCTTTGCTTTAAGTAGATTTTAATTTACAAAACATATAGAAAACAGTTTAAATCATTGAGTCTAAAATCTGAGTCAAGACCTTTCATAAACATTGGCCTGGAACCAACATATGAATGTTATTATCATTTTGTCATAGGGTGCATCTATATGTTTTTTTTTACTGTTGTAATTACAGGTCAGCCCCAGAGCATGCCAGTCAGTGGACACACCCAGGTCAGCGAACTGCGTAGCTCTTCTGTCCCACTTGTCCAAGGATTATCAGGCTCCCCAGGGCTCACCCCTCACCAGGAGGCCAGACCACCCCCACCTTCCACACAACAGGCACTGTCATACCAGCAGAGAGGCCAGGGACTAGGAGGGGGTTCTGGTCCAGGGGATGCCCCACCTGACCGGGCTCGTGGTACAGGCTTACCTGGTCTTGACCCAGATCTAACCGCCGGTATACACATTGTTAGCCCACGCCACCCAGACTATAACACCCTCACGGCTAGAATCAACTCTTTCAGTGGATGGCCTTCTCACCTTGATCAGAACCCGAGGATGATGGGAGAGGCCGGATTCTTCTATGTTGGTAGGGGTGAGACAATATATTGTCTGTTTATAATCACTGATCTAACCTGTGAAATGAGTTTCTAATCTTACTAAACTTTGGCACTAGCAGAAATGATATGATTTGCATAAGACACTTTATGAATTAAAAACAGTTCAAAACCTCTTCCAATATTAAATATTTCTATATTAACAATACTTTAAACAATCTGTTTTGGGCCTGAGTGCTATATTTATCACTAAGAATATTACTGAAAATTAAGATTTTATTATTTTAACCTTGTATTAAATGTAATTAAATTTTTACATATATATTAAAGCTGCACTCTCACAGATTTACCGTGTTTACACCTTTTTATTTTTTGTCTTTGAGAGAGCAAATTTTTGTGAAGATATCTGTAGACCAATGATATCAGATTGCTGCCAAAAAATCATATCGTAGATTTGCATATTTCCATTCGAAAATTAATGTTTTATGGAAAATGCATAAAATGTAAAATTTTGAACTTAAATATAAAAACCTGCAATCTATTTTTTTTGTCAGCAGTCTTATATAACTGGTTTCCAAGGATTTTTGCAAAAATTGGCTCGTTCCTAGATAAAAAATAAAAAAAAATCGTCAAAATGTTCTATCTTTGAGAGTGCAGCTTTAAGTCTATATGTTAAATTACTGATATTTACCTTTTCAAGGAGTGGCTGACTTCTGTCGATGTTATGCCTGTGGCGGTGGATTACGCAATTGGCAACCAGGTATTTGCATCATGTTTGTGGCTTCTCTTTCCAAGAATTGATCTAATTTGCGTTGTTTTCAGACAGCTAATGCTTCAACTTTACTAGGGTATTTCCATCTCGTTCTTTTTAGAAACTGTGACATTTTGGTTTCCCAACGGTGATGCTTGGATTATTTCTGATTTTGCTACTTCATATTTTTATTTACGTTCCAGCAGTGAGGCATTGCGTTCACATTACACTCTTTAACAAAACAATAGCTATTTTTTTTGTGATTGATTACACCAAGCATGGAAGGGTCATTCATTTTTCGTTTGCACTTACATTCCCAAATTCCTTGTGCATTATTCACTCTGTCAGTCTAGATTTGCCTGGCAACTAATTTAATGTTTGCCATTTGAGAGGAAGGCAAGGGTAGTTTGTACCTTTTAACTTCACAACACTAAAACTATTTTGTCACAAGTATAACGAAGGTAAGTTGTTTGATTTGAAAAAAATAAGATGGTGTACATGTAGTTGTCATGGCCATGATGTTTACAGTTTACCTCAATCATCGTTAATATATTAATGATTGACGATAAATCAAAGTGAACTAAAAGCTCTTATACTTTACATGATAGTACTTCATAATATGTCACTATAAGGTACATGTAGGAAGATACATTAAATATATTCGGCTTTAATATTTTGTCAAGTATTGACCCTTGAAGTTATTGATCCAACTGAAAGAAATGCACATTAGCTTGCGTAGACTCTTTTTATACCCCCGACAAACAAAGTTTGAAGGGGGTATATTGGAGTCACCATGTGGTCGGTCGGTCGGTCGGTCGGTCAGTCACAATGAGAGGAAGTGCAGTGTTCAAGAACCATAACTCTACTTTAGCTAATTACTGAGTTATTGCCCTTTATTTGTTTTTTGCTGTCAAATATTTTTCCAGACAGTAACTTGCAAACTACTAGATGGAATTTATTTAAACTTAATACAATGGTAAAGCACAATGAGAGGAAATGTAGTGCACAAGAACCATAACTCTATTTCAGCTAATTACAGAGTTACTGCCCTTTGTTACTTTTTTCTTGTCCGAAGCATAACTTGAAAACTATTGGATGGAATTTAATCAAACTTCATAGAGTGATAGATCATAATGAGAGGGAGTGCTGTGTACAGGAACCGCAATTCTATTTCAGCTAATTACAGAGTAACTACCCTTTGTTACTTTTTCTTGTCCGAAGCATAACTTGAAAACTATTGGATGGAATTTAATAAAACTTCATACAGTGATAGATCATAATAAGAGGAAGTGTAGTGTACAGGAACCACAATTCTATTTATTAAAAGTTATTGCCCTTTGTTACTTTTTTCTTGTCCGTAGCATAACTTGAAAAATACCGGATAGATCATAATAAGAGGAAGTGCAGTGTACAGGAACTGCAATTCTATTTATTAAAAGTTATTGGCCTTTGTTACTTTTTTCTTGTCCGTAGCATAACTTGAAAAATACCGGATAGAATGTAATAAAACTTTATACAATGGTACAGCACAATGAGAAAGAGTTCAGTGTACATGAATCATTACACTATTTTAGCAAATTACAGAGTTATTGCCTTTTTCTGTGTTTTTTTTTTTTTCAAACTTTTGTCCAGACAGTAACTTGAAAACTACTAGATGGAATTTCATAAAACCTCATACAATGATAAATCATAGAGGCGGCGTTCGGGGGTATTAATCACCTTCAGTGATAGCTCTAGTTATAGAATAGGAAGTTGAAGTTCTATTCATGGGGTTTTATGTGAGACTGATTAAAACCAGACAGTAACAAGAAGTTGCTTAGAACTTATAACATTCATGCCTTACATGTACACAACTCATGTCTAAGAGACAGACAGAGAAGTTTCATAGGAAGTGTCAGTACAGCAAAAAAGATCTAATTTTTTCGAACATGCATTGAAATTAAGTCTTTACTTTGCATAAATCTGAAATTTTGTTTTTTAAGCAAACATTTAGTGAGTTTATGATATTTACATTTTGTGCATTCAACATTGATTTTGCAAATGCAGTTAAATTCAAAAAGTCATAGATAAGGGTGATGAATTGGAGTTATTTAAACTTATAATTCATGCCCATCTGATTGTGCGTACATGAGATATTAAACAGATTAAGAGCAGACATTATGATGTTTCTCTGATTTTTTAAATCACATGTGCAAATAATATCAAAGAGCTACATGTTGGTCTTAAACTAAATCATGACATTATGTTGATTTAAGATGATATGATATAAAGTTATAATAAAGAATACTTCAGTTGTACTAGATCTATCATACTCTGTGTAAAATGTTATTAATCGAGCGAATTATGCTGGCCTTGTTCGTTGGCCATGGATTGTCATTAAGTAATGGTCGAAGGCTGAATGATACAGCCTTTCATTGATCACCTCCAAACTAATGATTTTGTCGATGAATATCAGTGTAAAGTTACCTTATTAAATGTTATTTGGCAATATTTATAAAAACAAGGTCAATATCCTTAAAATACCTGAAGGGCTAATATTGCAATTCTTACATTTTTATATATCCATCATAAATCCACACACAATACATATCGCAAATACGGTAGTCCTTCCGGATCAAAACACAGAACTAATAACCCTTTTGTATTTAATTGCAGAATCTCATGAAATGTAGCATTTTGAATGGTTTAAAATTGCAGGGGATGACCCAGTTTTGGAGCATGCTCGATGGTTTCCACAGTGCGAATACATCATCAAGCTGAAGGGTCAAGCGTTTGTCACCGAGATCCAGAGACATGTCTCAAATTTGGTACTTTTTTAGTTTTGATTTCTAAAGAAAAAAGTTGAGGCATTGTCCTAGTCTTGTTTATGTCTGAGGCAGCATCAGACTCAAGTGCAAAATGTTCTCGGTTGGACACAATAGATCAAAAGCTATTTTAGATGGCATAAAGATTGTCATAAATATGATTGAACGGATCAGGTGACATTTTATGTTTTTTTTGTAATATTTCAGCAGTGTGCGTAATTAAGGTAGCCCGCTTGCCAAAAAACTACGAAAAAATTACCCGGGCTAAGAAAAATTTATGTAGGATAGCCTGACTGGTAATGAAATCATATGGCTTGTTGATTAAAAATATGTCGGGTCAATGTTTACTTCAACACCATTTACTGACGGATAATCATTCAGAGCTCCTTGGCCATTTTCCATAGAAAACAGTGGTGTTTTGGTGGAAAATGGCTGAGGACTTCCCAATGCCGAACACCGTTATAATGACAGGACCACCCAATACTTGCAACTATAACTGAATAAATTAAGATACTGAACAGTTTTTATAGTATTCCTTGTCTATTATCATAAAAAGTGCTCATAGATTTTTGAACTATTTTTCTGTAAGCAGTGGGGTTACAGAAGTCTGGATTGGGCTAACAGGGTAAAAAGGCTAATTTAGCAAGCTGATTTCAGTATTTCTCATGATGCACAAATTATTGACCTGCAAAAATAACCATTCCCTCAGTATTTGAATTAACATATTTCCAACAGGCCTTTATGACTTGTCGGGGCCAACGTCCCTTTATCTGCGAGGCTAATAACCGACACGCTTTAATTGCACAGACATGCCTTAATGCCCACAGCGACAAGACTTATCAAAATAGTTATCAGTATTTGCCCTGTCGATATGAATTCAGTCAGATTTGTTATTTGAACATTTTATTATGATATATTTCAGTCGGCTTCCAACAGTACTCCAGCTGAAACACCCAGGCTGTGTAAGTTGACCTGATGTCAGGTTCCCATACCATTTATTCTCACACCCTTTGCAATGGAAAGAAGTGTTCTATGAATTATAGATAATAAAGCTCAAAATAAAGCTGATAATAACGATAAGGAAGTAATTATACCCCCCAAACAAAGTTTGGGGGAGTATACTGGAATCGGGTTGTCCGTCCGTCTGTCTGTCTGTCTGTCCGTCTGTCCGTCCGTTTTTTTTTTGTCCGGGATTCATCTTTGTCGTTATTGAACAAATCTTTTTCAAACTTTCAAATATTAATGACCATGATGTAAACCTGTGCCTCCGTGGATTTGGTCAGAGTCGCATGATCCTGAGTGGAGTTGTGGCCCCTTAATGAGTTAAATTGGGCAAAATTAGCTTTGTCCAGGATTCTTCTTTGAAGCTATTGAGCAAATCTTTTTCAAACTTTCAAATATTAATGGCCATGATGTAAACCTTTGCCTCCATGAATTTGGTGGGAGTCACATGATCCTGAGTGGAGTTGTGGCCCCTTAATGAGTTAAATTGGGTAAAATTAGTTTTGTTCGTCCTACTCCTTCGTCATTTTTGAATGAATCTTTTTCAAACTTTTAGCCATGGTGAGAACATTTGCCCCTGTGATTGTGGTTGGAATCACATGATCATGTCTCCAATTATGGCCCCTGAATAAGTTAAAATAGGCAAAAATTATACAGCTTTGTCTAGTTGTTACTAAAAATAGAAAAACGGTTTCCGGACGATAACTCATGAAAGGCTAGACAGATTTGAACAATTTTTGGTACACAGGTGTAACATCAGAAGATACAGGTCAAGTTCGATATTGGGGCTGGTGGGGCCAAGGTCAAGGTCATTGTTACTAAAAATAGAAAAACAGTTTTCGGACAATAACTCATGAAAGGCTAGACAGATTTGAACAATTTTTGGTACACAGGTGTAACATCAGAAGATACAGTTTGGTACACAGGTGTAACATCAGAAGATATAGGTCAAGTTCGATATTGGGGCTGGTGGGGCAAAGGTCAAGGTCACTGTTACTAAAAATAGAAAAACGGTTTCCGGACGATAACTCATGAAAGGCCTGACAGATTTGAACAATTTTTGGTACACAGGTGTAACATCAGAAGATACAGCTCAAGTTCGATATTGGGGCTGGTGGGGCCAAGGTCAAGGTCACTGTTACTAAAAATAGAAAAACGGTTTCCGGATGATAAATCATGAAAGGCTTACAGATTTGAACAATTTTTGGTACACAGGTGTAACATTAGAAGATACAGGTCAAGTTTGATATTGGGGCTGGTGGGGCCAAGGTCAAGGTCACGGTTACTAAAAATAGAAAAACGGATTCCGGACGATAACTCATGAAAGGCTAGACAGATTTGAACAATTTTTGGTACACAGGTGTAACATCAGAAGATACAGGACGGTCAAGTTTGATATCGGGGCTGCTGGGGCCAAGGTCAAGGTCACTGTTACTAAAAATAGAAAAACAGTTTCCGGACGATAACTCATGAAAGGCTAGTTTTTCTTGTCAGCAGTGTAACTTCTAAATTACTCAACATATTTAAATAAAACAGTACATGCATGATAAAAGAAGATGCAGTTTGCAGTAACCTTGGAGTTATGGCCTCTTTTCAAAGGAATGGTTTGCCATTCCTGTGTCCAGGTGGCATTTGGGGGTATTCGTCACTACTGTGACAGCTCTAGTTCTATTATGATATGAGATAATGATTCATATTTAGTTTCCCATAAATTGTTGATTATTCTGTATTCCTCATAATACCTTCAATGAATAATTGGTAATTTCTGAAAATTCAAAGCTAAATCATTTGTACATAATCAAGCTTTTAAAATTCAATACAAAGTTTTTAATTTGCATTGTAACTTGGCACAAAAAAGCAACAACAATGCACAGCAAAGGTACTACAAATGCACAACAAAGGCTCTACAAAAGCACAACAAAGGCACTACATATGCACAACAAAGGCCCTACAAAAGCACAACATAGGCACTACTAATGCACAACGAAGGCACTACAAATGCACAACAAAGGCACTACTAATGCACAACAAAGGCACTACAAATGCACAACAAAGGCACTACAAAAGCACAACAAAGGCTCTACAAATGCACAACAAAGGCACTACAAATGCACAACAAAGGCACTAAAAAAGCACAACATAGGCACTACTATTGCACAACAAAGGCACAACATAGGCACTACTAATGCACAACATAGGCACTACTATTGCACAACAAAGGCACTACAAAAGCACAACATAGGCACTACGTATGCACAACAAAGGCACAACATAGGCACTACTAATGCACAACAAAGGCACAACATAGGCACTACTATTGCACAACAAACGCACAACATAGGCACTACTAATGCACAACAAAGGCACAACATAGGCACTACTATTGCACAACAAAGGCACTACAAAAGCACAACATAGGCACTACTATTGCACAACAAAGGCACTACAAAAGCAAAACATAGGCACTACTATTGCACAACAAAGGCACTACAAAAGCACAACATAGGCACTACTAATGCACAACAAAGGCACAACATAGGCACTACTAATGCACAACAAAGGCACAACATAGGCACTACTAATGCACAACATAGGCACTACTATTGCACAACAAAGGCACTACAAAAGCACAACATAGGCACTACTAATGCACAACAAAGGCACTACAAAAGAACAACAAAGGCACAACATAGGCACAATAAAGGCACAACATAGGCACTACTAATAATGTACAGAATAGATCACAATAAAATAGATTGTATGTATAAAATTAACCAAAAAAATCACAACAGGAGAATTATGTTTTCCTATTATCCATTTAGATATTATAATAGCATTGAGAGGTTCCTATTAATAAATTAATTAATAGTGAGCATATCGCTTGACCCTTTCACCAATAAGAAAGCATTTTTTCTTCATCCACAAGGCTAAACGTTTTATCTTTTGTATTTTTTCCCAAAAATGACCTTGGTGACACTCTCTCCCTCTCTATTTTAGCCGAGAACAACTCTCAAGACCCACTTGACTGTGAGACTGGGCGACAGCTAATGAGCATGGGCTTCCCCCAGGCCCGGACACGACGCGCCATCAGGGAGCTCAGGAGAATCCACGGTAGGTTTATGTGACTATGAATAATATGGTGCCAGTTATTTATCTCCAAAAATGTCTGCAGACTTCTATTAACTAGGGAAATGAGTAATTTTGTTGCATAACTGCTTACATTGCATATTCTGTCTGATATAACAATCATGATATATTATACCATAAATATTGGATGCAACCATTGCACGGTATGCCATGTAATAGTTATGTTCCAGTCAAAGACTGAACACGGAACATAGCATGCGTCAGAGCCATTAAGCCTGGATGATGCCAAATTAAAACATGAATCCAGATACTGGTATTGATTCAGAATCTAAAATGGAATGTTTGAGTCATTTGAATCATCAATCCTCTGATAAGCAGATGCGTTATCATAGCAATGATGACAATGGCGTGAATAGTATTGCTGGCTTCAGCAGCAACATAAACAAAAGCTTTGGTGATGGTCCAAACTGAGAAAGATTTTTTTAAAACTTGGTACTCATTTTGAAAATGACGCATATGGTAGACAGCACCATAAATCTGAATTTTAACAGAGCTTTTCCACTGCCATTGCGTTCAAGTGTACATAAGGCCAAAAAAATTAGTTTGGTTAGGGTTACGTCCTTTTCAAAAATGGGTAGGGTAGGTAGGCTTTTTAAATTGGGGGGGGGGGGGGCTTTATATAAGAACATTATTGTCATCATTGGAGAATGTTGCTGAAGTAATCTTCTGTTTAAAGCTTTAAAGGTTTTAAACATGATATTAAAACACTCACTTAAAAAAATAAAAATATTGATACTTTTTTGTAAATATCGATACTTTTTTGTAAATTTTGATTTTCTTTTTACAACTGACAACAGTAGGGTTGCCACCAATTTCATAGGTAGGATTGGGTTACTCCAACCAAATGTTGTTTTCTTAGGCCTAATATCCAATAGTAATTAAATTGTTTTTTAACTGTTTTATAGGTCGTGACCCCACACCTGATGAAGTGTTGGACTGGATGTTGGAGGATCATACTGACTCTGAGTCAGGTACGACTTATATGGATGTATAATTTAATATCATTGGACTGGTAGCTACTTTAATATTGGGGATATTGTCCCCCATCGAACTGAAGGTTTCGGGAGGGGGATATTGTAATGGCATTGTCTGTCTGTCATTCCTTCTGTCCATCTGTCACATTTCTCCTAGTCCAGTACTAGGTCTTTGTAGGGATTGGACAGGTAATGTTGAAACTTGTTTCGGAATATTTCCCTTGATGAAATCTTGACTGCTTGATAAAGTGGGTCCCATGGGCTTAAAAAAAAGGTCACTAGGTCAATTCTTTGTAACACACTACAGGCATTATATTTCATCCAATATTCATTAAACTTAGTCAGAAGGTTTTCCTTGATGAACTCTTGGATTAGTTTGAAACTAGGTCCTTAAACTAAGTCAAGTTTTAGAAATACCTAACTTTAAAAAGGCTGTTTGTAATATGTCTCTTCCAATCTTCATGAAATTTATTCAGAATGTTTGGTAAAATCTTGGATTAATTAGACACTTGGTCGTGTTGGGTCACTAGGTTAAATCTAAGAGAAATACTTGAGGGGTCATTTTTAAGGTCAATTCATAGCCATAATGTTATCCCCTGCCTGATTGTTTCAGGAGGGGGAATTTGTTTTGATATTGTCTGTCCATCCATCTTATTCATTGTCACATTTTTTATTGTCTAGAGCCATATGTTTGAAATCATTCGAATTTAATGAAACTATTTCAAATGCACAAATCAATAGTAACCACATCCCCACTCCCCCAGGCCCGTGGGTATACCAGGTAAAAATAGGGGAAATGGCCGTGTTTTTACCTACCAGGTGGCCCCACAGTGCTGAGTTAATGTGGTGCTTTTGTTTCCAGCCGAAATTAGTAGGGAACGGGTCCTCATTCTCTCCCAATTTTAAAGAAGCCAGTTTCTAATTACAGGATTCCCCTGGGGTTGTGGGGGCTTTTGGCGGGAATTTTACCAGCAGTTTGTCATCGCTTGGTGGGGATTTTACCTGGGACTGTCCCCTGCTATTTCCCGGACCTGGGGCGCGTGGTTATAATTGATGTTGCATAAAGAACAATCTTCCAATTCAAATATTTGCAAACAAATCCAACATTCCTAAGAGTCTGTCTCTCTGCAGCTGTATTTTATATCTTGATAGGAATATTTTACCAACACTAGATTTGCATTTCATGTTCTTTGCCTAATCGTCGGGGATATTATTTCAAAAACGAATTTGCTTGTATGATTTGAATTTCTGTTGGGTTATCTCTGGGATCTGGTTAATCATAATGACCTTTAGACATTTTACTACATTATTCACATGATTTATTATCTTGGGTCGTTTGGTCATGGGGCCAGTTTTGCGGACTAATTTAGAAATTCAAAGGTTATATTTATAGTAATTATTTCAATTAAATAGTATTTCTAAACTTCAAATAATATGTATAGCAATAAGACTTAGTAGTGTTATTCAACCCATGTTCTTTGCTTCCAATTTACATTGAGTTAATAGGTCAATGACGTCATTTTGATAACACAGTTTATAATCAAAATCAGTGTTCATGAGAACAAAGTTTGAAGATTTTAAACGTTTAAATTAGACATGTAACACTTTATTTATTAATTAGTATGTTTTTGTATAAGTAATATTCCTATATCATAACACCACTCTTATTTTGTCTGCAAAATTTAATTCTGTTTAAAAATGTTAGTTGGTTGATTGATGACCCAGGGCATAGCTATAGCCAGTAAGCATTAAATCATGTAATATGAAGTTTCAAAATGTGTTTAATTGTAAATGGACTATATTCTGCTGAACTAGATCAAGAATAACGATTTTAGAGCATGAGAAAAAGGTTTCTTTAATGATCTATCTTGGTATAAGTGTGTCAAAGGGCAGAATTTTGACATGTTATTAATTTCCTTTACAAAATACTTTTTAAAATGTGTTGTGGAAAGAGCAATTTGGTATGAAATAAATATGTCACAAGATTAATAGAATAACAGTTAAGTGCTATGAATGTTTTTTTTTTTAAATCTGAGTGGTATAGCCGTAGCAATCCCAATAATTGCCAGATAACCTTTCCCCATCCATTGCAGATGTTTCTAGTAGCTAATGGTTGAGAATTTCAGCGTGTTGTGACTTAATTGTTCTCTTATCGTTGAGTAAAATTCTGTGCCTGGTACGGTTGCATTGATTAATCTTTAAATGAGATTGTGAGAATGACCTGTGACTATGAATAATATATTGGCAAATGTCCCAAAGATTAAGGAATCTGTAAGAGTTCATTTTGTGGTTTGTTTGCAATTGTTATCTGAACTTTATCTTGAACTAAGTATGTCATGGATATAATCTATGTTTGCATGAGGTCATGGTGGTGTTATATGTTTCACATACTTTTTATGAGTAGTATATAACAATAACTGGTATCAATTACCGGTAGATACTTTAGATAGTGGATGACAAGGCAATCCATTTTCCTTTATGGGCTGCTAATCTTTTATCTACCTTTTCATATGACACACAGGATCATGTGAAAGTTAAATGTAGTGTGTCTGATCATATGATGTCCTACTTACCTTAAAAACAGTTTTTGTAAGTTATACATGTATTTTTTATGATCTGGTGGGTTTTATTACTGAATAGTACAATATGCCTGTTTAATGTATGTATGAGGTATAATAAGATATGGCATAGCACAAGTGTTCAAATTTCTTGCTCTTTTGTTACAATTTTTTCATTTTGTGATTACAGAGGACACTGAAAGTGCGACCCCGGCTGCTACCTCACAAACTACTACCTCAATCACCCATTCTTCCACGACAACCACCACTACCTCCAACCTCACAACAGCCCCGACTGGTTCAATCAATGTCTCCGTCACTTCCTCTACCTCATACTTTTGTAGAGGAGCCAGTCAGGAGAAAACACAAAGAGAGGCTACTCCACCCACTTCTACCTATCAAAGAGAGGAAAGTCCACCCAGTGGTAAAGTGGGGCAGGCAACTACAGGTGAAGGGAGTGAAGGTAATGACAGTGCTCACCAGGGAATTTCATTTTATAACTTTGTTTTTGGAACAAATTATCTTTTAGCTTTCAAAAGTATATGAAATACTGTCATAGCTTTGGTGTCATCAAAGCAGACTTCCTTGCTGGCCCTTTTTGTAATGTGTAACGAATTTCAGACAGTTGCCTGTATCTGAAAATAACTTGTTCTTGTTTCATGACTTATTTGATATCATACTGCTGGCACCTAAAAATAACTTGTTCTTGTTTCATGATTTATTTGATATCATACTGCTGGCACTTGTTCAAATATATCTTTATCATTTGGCAATGTACTGAATTTGATCATTGTTTACTTTGTCTATATCCATACAAAATTGAGCTTATGTAATCTTCTACGTAAATTCTTTTGTTTATGCCCCAACATAAAGGGGGACCATATCAATTTGCCTCTGTGGGCCTATCACTGATTCGGTTCGTAGATATTGTGCGAACATTTGTTGCACAAAACTCAAAAACAACTTCCCTCGAGCGAAGAAACTTTGGAGGAATGTTATTTAGGATATGAAGTTTTACGCCGGGGCTTTTGTTTCTAGACATTCTAGACACAGTAAAACAAGAGTTTGGCCCTTAAAACCAAAATTTGGCATTTCTGGACTTCTGTCGCTTAAAACTCCCACTTCATTATTTAAGGGTCATGAAACCATATGGCATTGTTAATGGGGTGATGTAGTGGTGCACTTTGGGTTTTCATTTCCTATTGCACTTTATGAAACCATGGTCCTTGAATTAGCAAATATTTGCATTTTTGGGTGTGTATGAGTCCATAACTATACTACCTAAAGTTGAAACCAAAGAGTAATGGAAAAGGGCTAATGAAATTTCTTGCTGCATTTAGTAAAACCAGAGTTCTGGTCATTGAATTAACAAAAAATGGCATTTTGGACTTGTATTGCTCAAAACTCCAAAACTTTATTAATTTGAGGAAACCTTGGGGAATGTTAATGGGCTGCTGATATGCACCTAGTGTTCTGTTTTCCTGCTGCACTTAGTTAAACTAGAATTATGGCCCTTGAATTAGCAATTCTGGATGTGCCTAGCACAAAACTCCAAAACTATATATATGACCTTGTGTCATTAAACCATAGCGAAATGTTTAATGGGTTGATAAAGTTGTAAACTTAGTAAAAACAAGAGTTATGGCCCTTGAATTAGCAAAAGTTGGCATATTTGTACTTGTATCGATTCAAACTCAGAAACTACATGACCTACAGTCTTGAAACCATAGGGGAATGTTAACAGGGATGTTGAAGTTGTGCAGCTGGTGTTCTGTTTTCCTACTGCACAAAGTTTAACCAGAGTTATGGCCCTTGAATTAGCAAAAGTTTGCATTCCTAGACTTGTGTAGCTAAAAACTAAAATCTTGCATCAAGAGTCAACAAATCTTGGCAGAATGTTATTTAGGTCATGGTGTTGTTTCCTTGGGATTTCGTTTTCCACTGCTCTTAGTTTGTGGAATTTTAATGCACATTTATGGAGAATGGAGAAAGTAATTCCCCTTGCTTTTTTGACAAACATGGCATATTGGGGCATCCGTGTCCATCCTTCAAAATTATAAACCGAACACTCATGTGATCTTTCAGTATGGTATTTGATGTTATTAAGTTGTGGAACTAATAATTTGGATGCACATTTATGGGGAATGGACAAAATAATCAAACTTGCTTTGTGACAAATGCAGAATCATGAGGGCATCTGTGTCCTTTGGACATATTTCTAGTTTTCTATGTCATAATTTAATCATATTTTAATTCAAAATGCCAATAAATATGATTAATCTATCATTGTAAAATAATAAAATATATGAAGGGTGTGCTTGACCTTTAATACAATTTATAGATACAGTTCAGAAAGACATTTAAGTTGAAATAATTATGTATAATGGAATGATAACTGTTGAAAGAAAGATAGTATATTTCTTTTCAACAACATAATTGCATACCGTATGTCATATTTTTATGTGAAAGGACTGTCAAAGTAAACTATTATTTTTAACAAATGCAATGAATCATTGTAACGGGTGGTTACATTGAGGGATAACGATAGGGTTCTTATAACATGTTTATTCCAAACGCCAGTATAAACAAGCCCTGAAATACATAAATAATTACGTCACAATTAGTATTACAGGTATCTAGTGGCCGATACTAACAAACAGGGATAACAAATAACAATACAATCACATGGCAACAATAGATATTTAAGAACATATAAAACACATATAAAGCAAGACAACCACTTCACAAGTTTACACAGAACCTACCAATTGTGGATCATGTTGTCTTTTACTAGCCCCTTCTGTCTCTCTCACTCTGTACGTGTGGGTAAACTTCTACTGCAACATTAATTATAGTGAAATAGATAGAGGTCGTGACTCTTATTATATAATTCATGCAATACATAACTAGAGAACTAGAAATATGCCGTCATACTGAAATACACAGTCATGTACACAAAATATTACCAAAACGAAAACAAACAAAGCAATGCTTATTTGCAACACACTTCAAATGCAAAAGATAAATAGATACAAAACTAACCTCATCATCCATTGAAAGAATGAATATGAATAGCAAGGCAGATAAATCTGGCATTCATACTTGTCGAGTTATTCCCTTTGTTTGACTGAGAAGAACAGACAAGTTTTTTATAACTTCACCATTTTGGTCATTCATTTTCAGAGCCAAAGAATGGTGGTGGTAAGAAGAAGAAGAAAAAGAAGGGTAAGGGAGGTAAATCCAGCCAGGAGGTGGGGTCAGGGTCCACAGAAGGGGCCAGTGGAGGACCAGAGGAGGAGGAAAATAATGGTAATTCTGGGGTTTTATAATAATTTGAATGCACTTGTTTTACTTTTTTGGCCAAACTAAAAGTACACATTGATTATATTTCTATAAATTTAAGTACTTTTTATTATACTGTATGCAACCTTCCAGGCACACTTTGGTGATATTAAGAAAATGAAAAAGGTTTTGATTGAAGTGTTATGTTTTAAATGAAAGACTGCCATGAAAAGTGTTATAATTATAAGCTTGAATGATGTTTTTTGAAGAAAAAAAATGCAGGTATTGTCATATTGTTGGTGACATCAGCATCTTTAAAACTTGTCAACATAGGCTATAACTGAAACACCAGTATACATAGGGCCATTGAAAGAATGAATATGTATAGCAAGGCAGATAAATCTGGCATTCATACTTGTCAAGTTATTCCCTTTGTTTGACTGAGAAGAACAGACAAGTGTTTGTGTACCATTCATGGTGCTCTTGTGTATATACTTAATAGATCATTACATTTTGATTTTGAGGAAAAGTTGAATCTAAAACTTTTTGGAGTGTTGTAACATTATCTGAAAGTAATTAATAAATACAAATTTAACGATTTTAGACAAAGGCACACAGATACGACAGGAGAACGAAAAGCTTAGGGAAATGCAGACATGTAAGATATGTATGGAACGACAGGTCAACACCACATTACTGCCCTGTGGTCACTTGGTCAGTTGTGACCGCTGCGCCAGTAGGCTTGCGAAATGTCCAATATGTCGGACAAAAATAAAAGGGTCCGTAAAAACCTTCATGACTTGATGATCAAAAAGCTTATTAGGAACCAACTACAACTAATGAAGGTAGGTAATGATACAGTTGGAGAATCACGCTGAAGAGCTTGCCGGGGCCTGCTTTTTCCACCCTAGATTGAAGAGGGAGGAGGGAGAACTACGCTCAGAACCAAGATGGGGACTTTTGTCATGGATAGTATGGATAATGGATAGTGTATAGAAGGAATTAAAGTTCAAGCTAAGTGAGCTTTTAAAGATATGATGAAGTTCCACAGGCACTATGATGTGAGGTTTAAAGAGTGAAAAATGAACTCAAAATGGTTCATAATGGAATTGAAGGACAGTCCTAGATTGGAGTGGAAGGGCATTGTTTACAATCCTGGATACTGAATAATGAATTTGACTCCTGAAGGATATATTAACATTGTTCGTGCTAGATAGACACATTTTTATGGTTTGGAACAACACAAATGTACCACAAGAAAGTGAAATATCTTTTCAATCAAAGTTTTACTAGGATATAGAACGTTAACATCTGACACCTGCATACTTATTGGTAAAACAGTGACAAATCTAAGAACATGCTTACAATCTTAGAATTGTTCTAAAAAAAGTCTTAAGATGCTTTGGATTATTTGCAATTAGTTATGGATATATTGAAAGATTTAGATTTCACAGTCTTATGCCTGTTCACTCTTGCGCACAGTGGTCAGAAATTGGCTCATTTTGAGCATTATTTGATAAGCATATAGAAAGCTGAATTTTCTACCTGCTGTACCCTGTGCGTAGGAGTGTGTTTATGATAACAGAGTGGATGGTTACTTTAAATGCAGATGAGAAAAGTGGGAATGAAAAAGGAAAGAAGATTCATATGTTGACATTCTCTAAAATTTTACTTTTTTTCATGGAGCATAATACACAACATTTGCATCCATAAATACATAAATTATAATGGGAACTTATTTTCATTCACACATTAAATTAAAAAACTTAATACCTTTTTACAAAATTTGAACACCAATGTATTCTACTTTGTAATATCTTCTTAAATATATATATATATATATATATTGAAAAGATGTCAAGTTTGGCTAGTTTGGGTAATTTGTAGTCAGATATGGTTTGGGAAAACAGAACAAAATGTAAACCGTAGTAACATTTCATAACTGGATGAAAAGAAGTCCCACCTATTGATGTTTAAAAGGGGGTTTATTTTGAAAAAAAAAACGAAAACAAAAAACATTATAACAAGACAAGACAAAAAATAAAGTTAAATGACTGATAAAAGGAATACACAATTATAAAATTCGGAATTGTAAGTTTGAAATTCGATTTAAAAAATACCCCAAAAACTAGAAAACAAAAACAAACATAAAAATGAAAAAGGAAAAAATGCCAACAAAAAAATTTAAATACATATAAAAAAATATATATATAAACTATAATATACTTACCTGAAAAAATGGAAAAAAACAACACAAAAACATTTCTCTCTCTGTTGAAATGTTTTAATAAAATGTTATATAACCATCTCTCATTGAAAAAATGCAAAAAAAAATACAAAAAAAGCATTTCTCTCCCTCTTCCTCTTTGCTGGAATGTAATTCGCAGTGTGATCGCGACAATCCAGGTCATGTTGGAAAGGTATTGACGAGACCTGTCTTCAGGTCTTGGACTCGAGCCCGGCCGGCTGGTTAGGACTAAGAGTGTGTGCCAGGTTTGTCCCGCCAGCCCACAGCTATTGATGCAGCTTGCTAAGACCTTTCCAACGGTACCTCGCTAAGCCCGATCAGACTGAGAATGTTGCATGTAAAATATTTGTTAAAAAACATTTGTTCAAAAATATTTAATCTATGATAGATACATAACATTTAATTCTTTTTTGCAGTTTATTGATGTTGTTATCTTTCTCTAGGGCTTTTCTCTCACTTATTCTAGTTCATATGCAACTAATGTATGGGACCTGTAAAATCTATTAATAACACATATGGCCTGGCATTGTAAATTCGTACTTTTGAAGAGAAGTTAAAAAAAGACAAAAAAATATAGAGGAGATAAAATAAACACACAAAAAACATATTGCAGAAATAAGAGTAAAACATATAGTAATTTTAGTTTTATTAAAATAGACATCATAACAAGTGGTTCAACATATACATTTAGATGTTTGGTATGTATTTCTAAAACTATTGGTTACTTGTATATGTTAAAGATGTAATCAGTTGTTGAAATTACATAACGTGTACAGTTATATATTTCACATACACCTTGTTGCTTTTTTCTAAAACTTCAGAAACATAGTGTTTTATACTTTGCCGAGGTGATAGATTTGTATTATGAATGTCTCTGTTGCTACTGTGTAGTATTTATTTGAAGTTGAAACTCAAACTTGTTGTGTGTATAGTTTATTGATATTTAAATTGGTGTATATCTTGTAAATAATTGAAGTTTAAACTAAAACTCACTGCCTGTATAGTTTATTGATAGTTGACTTCAAATGTGTGTATATCTTGTAAATAATTGAAGTTTAGACTAAAGTTTTGTTGCTTGCTTTAGTATTACTAAGTAACATTGTGTTTGCGTATACACAATTATTTTTTAACTTCAAGATATAAGGTCAGGTGTAATTTTTTATTGTTATGTTGTTTATTGGTTTTATAATTGCTTGTTTAATTTGGTGTTATATTGTTTTTGTGTACGGTTTAGTATATACTATACTGTTCATTTAGTTGGAAAATAATAAAAATAATAAAAACATAAAAATAAAATTGTTTTTGTTTTTAATTCCACTTTAAAAGTGGGAAAGCGTTTTTTGTTTCTTTAATTTAGAAACTTAATGAATTTAAGTCAACTTGAAATTAAAACCATACGATTGCACACGAATGATTTTAGCATCTATGTTAAAACATACCGGTTAATAAGATGAAATCTTCAATAGTCAACACACATCCTATAAAGCACAGCATTTAGCTAGTCCGTTGTTTCAAAATTTGCGACCTTTCGAGAGAGGACAAGTAAGCTTCCAAAGGAATGTTTATATAAACAAAACCTATGCTTGTTAGTTGAAAAATGATATACAATATGTTGTGTTTTTTTACTCTGAGGTTAATTGCTTCAAGGCATGTATGTTGTAACATACAGTAAGAACGCAAAAATCATGAAGAAAAGGCATAGGTGTCAAGGGTGCACATAGGTGCATGTATGTTAAGTATATCGTGTGAACATGGTCTTTATCAACGTTCTTTTGAATACCTTGGACACAAATTATCATGATTGTACTGTAGGTGTTGTCCAATGTGCCTATCCTACATATGCAGATGATATGGCACACAACGTGGTCTTCAATCTCCGTTAAACGTTTATTACACTAATTCCACCGAAGAACGCTATGTTTATAATCCGAACAATCGGCAGCATTGTTGTTTTTCATGCTATGTAGACGATACTGATGTCTTGGGTTTGAAAAACGGAAACTTCTTTGGCCAAATGCGCTTACGTGATAACTTTAATACAAGCAAATATTCGCTTACAAAATATTTCCATACCTGCCATATCTTACCAATTCCGAACGTTTTACCCTCGACACCATTGATCCTCTTGGAAAATATAATATACATTGGGTTTTCAAGAGTGTCGCATTCGACCCCTATTGATTTTGAGGTCGGAAAAAACCTTCTGAGATGACAAGTTTGTGAGCAAGTGTACCCAGGCTGTTCATGACTGTCAGATGTTTATTTTGAAGGCAACGGTCAAAGTCACTAACCATGAGTTCAAAAGCCTTTTTTTGCGACCGTAGCTTCAAAATTAACGCAGTACGGTCACTCTCTTGTTATGGCTAGGTGATTTTTCACAGAGTTATGGCCATTTTAATTAATGCCTGCTTCAAAGAAGCATTGGATTATTAAATTGTACATGTCAGTCTGTCGGTCAGTCAGTAGATAAAACCTTTTCTTATTGATAACTAGGAACGTTTGGGCCTAAGGTCCCCAAACGTGCACGGAGGTTGCTCATGACCATCGGATGTTTCCTATTGATGTGATGTTAGTCACTTCTAAAACAAAATGCTTGTCTATTTTATAACCAGAAAAAGGTTGAGCCTACGCTCGGCCAACTAGGTATGGAGTTTGGTAATATCCAGCTAATTACCCATATTTATTTGATGTCAAAGGTCACGGTCGCAGTGATCTTCATCACACACAAAAATCGTAACTAAGGCGCTTAGGTCCTCACACATAGTAGGGATGATCATCGTTACCCGGAGAATAACCATCTTTTTGTTGATTTCAGGCTGTCAAAGGTCACGGTCGATGTGACCTTGAACCAAAAAAGCTTGTTCGATTTATAACTATAGTATGGCATGAAGGTAGGTCATGAAATGCAGATGACTGTGACGGTTGCGTTGAACATAAAAAGCATGTTTTGGAAAATATCCATATGAGGGCAGAAAGGTGGCTTGTATCATTCAACACAGCAAAAACAGAATCACTTCTCATCTCTCGAAAAGCAATCAGACATGCACATCCACATATCTTTATGGATGCTGTTCAAATAGTGGAAGTTACCTCTTCAAGGCGTCACACTATCCACAATGTTCATGGCATGAACATATTCAGTCCGTCAAAGCCAAACCCTGGCAACGTATTAACCTCATGCGATCATTCAAATACGTCATTGATCGAAAAAGTTCTATATTTAACATTTATTCGGCCACTTTTAGAATATGTAGATGTGGATTGGGACACACAACTGTCGAAAAATACCTAGAAAGGGTTCAGCATGAGGCAGCGCGAATCATCTCCGGAGCAACACAAATTGTTTCCATTTCAAATCTCTGAAACAGGATTTGAACCTCTGAAGGAGAGGAGGATACATAAACACACTCTTTTTACCCCATGATGTTACATCGTCTTAAGCCCGCCTATCTCACTTCACTTATTTTGTCACGAGATGGTGATACATCCTCTTACAATATTCGGAATTCTGTTAACCTTCGTAATATTTCATGTAATACTCATTTTTATCGAATTCATTTTTACCTACAGCAATATCGTCATGGAATGAAGTTCCGGAAACAGTTCCTCTCCATCCTTGCCCTCCTTCAAGTTCAACCTTAACAAGAATACGCAATCAGCTCCTTATTTCTACTATGATGGTGAACGCAAATTGAGTGTGATCCATGCAACATGGACATTTGTTCTCTTAAAATATTATCAAAAGCCCACTTTGCCAATGTGATAAAATTGATAACACCTCTCATTTCTTCTCGCCTGTCCCCTCTATCATGCACAAAGGCATCACCCCCATTCGACCAATTATCTGCTATTAGGCATATGTCACTCGAAGTTCCATTGTATGGGCCCAAAACTCGCCACGGACCTGACCAACTCACCGATATTTAATCAAGTTCCGCACTTCATTCCTAAAACAAAACATTTTTGATCTCCTTAAGATGAATTAGAACAACCTTGTCTCTGACCTGATCTACCCATTACAAGCAGCTTGAAAGTGTGACAGAAGCGAGGCATAGCATAAGCAAGCATGCTTCCTTCTCAATTCTGTCGAAACTATTCGTTGTTTGCATACATCAGTTGTTTACTTTTCATGTATTATTACTTCAGAAAAGCATTTATTATATATTATGCTATTACTTTGTGTATCATCACAATGCTCTTTTGAAATAAATACTGTTTAAACCAAAAAGCATGTCCGATGTTAACTAGAGTATGCTTAAGCCTTTAGTCATCAAATTGTGTAAAGAGGTTATTCATGGTCTTCTGACGATATTTTTTGATTTTGAGATAAGCAGGGAAAAGCAAAAGGTCAAAGTGACCTTTAACTCAAAAGCCTTGTCCGATTAATACAAAGACAACGACGGTCATCAAATTTGGTAGGGATGTTGGTCATGACAATCGTCGGTTATCCCCGACACTCTATTGTGCTATGGTATGTATGACGTGTACAGGGAGAAAGTTCCGTCGTTGCCGATGATGGTCATGACCTGCATATGACGCCGATTGAGTCTGAGGTCAGTATGTCAAAGGTCACTGTCGCATTGACCATAAACACCAGAAAGATTCTTATTGATAATTAGAGAAAAATGACCACTATGTTGTCAAACATAGAAGGGAAATTGGTCATGACCAGAAGATGAGCCCAATCGATTTCGAGCTGAGTAGGTCAATGGCTACGGTCGTGGTTATCTTGGTTATATACTGGGTTAGGGTTAGCCATAAGGTCAATGTTTATCATGGGGGTCAATGTTGTACCCTTTGAATTCAGTTAGTGTATTGTGTTAGCCATTACGTTTTAAACTAAGAATTGGAATTCAATTTCTTTGTACACATTTAAAGAGTACCCTAAGAAGGTGTGTTGCGCACAAATTTACTGCTCTTATTGAGTAGGTCAAACTTGGCGGTCAATGTTGTACTTTACGGATATGGATCATCACAGTACCGGTTTTAATTTGTTATCTATTCAAATTAATTTACCTTGTTATTCAAATTGCTATCACTCCGACAATATTAAATGGAGGGCATTTTCATGTGTTTGTGACAGCTCTTGTTTCAATTTTTGTATTCGTTAATATAATATGTTAAAATATCTTACATGTTGTTATGAATTTGATTTGCATTGAATATCAATGTGAGTTACACATATTATTTCTTGAAATGTTTATATAATTTATGAATTTGCACAACGTATTGACAACATTTTAGCATGTCATCCGACAGTGACAACGAATGGGACATCGTAATGGCACACAATGACTGTTCGAATATAAGCGACGGAATATAAGGCGATGTGTGGAGTAAACAACGGCGATTGGATAGTTAACATCAGAGAGAGAGAAAATGACAGAAACATTAACAGATAAAACTGGCTCTATAATTATGATTCTGCGACAAAGCAACAGATCTCTGACACGCAGTTGGCTCTCCCCCACAGAATTAGGCGTGTGTGTGTAAGTCTGCGGGAAAGACACGTTCATTGCGCGTTCCGACAGCCACGGCTTGTTTCTCTGCCACGCAGGTTCCAGCGGAACAACTGTTCACACCTACTTTTTCCACGGTTTGTTTATTTTTTTATGTAACATAAATTTATTATATAATTAAATCATTCAACGCAGGGTTTGTGTTATAGTAAATGTGTTTGTGACATTTTACTGTTATCACTTATTTTGAATTTTTATTTTGATTGTTACCAAGTTGTTTTTATTTCGTTTTAGGCCCTGCGTCGAGATTTAAAGACAGCAATACGTAAGAAGTCAAGACATTTACTTGAACTAAAAAAAAGCATACTAGTATTCTGAATAAGGGCAATGCCCCTTTCCCCGTTCCTTAGAGCTGCAGATCATCATCACAGGGGTTCTCGAGCAACCGCCATACCCTGTGCGACTTTTCGCTATTTCCAAGCTTAAAGAAATGGAAACATGGAAATGCTCTATGGAAATGACTCCAGAACTCAGTTTAAAACCAAAGAACTAAAAAATGCGCCAAAACACTGCATTTTGCTATTCTCACAACAGCAAAATTCAATTAAGGGAAGCAGACAACACAAAATATGAGAAATGCAGCAGACAACACTTTTTAACGAGTGTTGAAATATTCACAGGGCTACAAACATACTATGATTTTAAGACAACAATTACAGTTTCCTAAGAAAACTAGACATTGGTTACAATGGTAACTGTTTAGAAAATGACTTGAAATTTAAATTGACTATAAACGTTACTTCATAATACTAATACTGTTGATTTTTTTTAAATAGACTACTGAACAACACTGAAATGTTCTAATTTCTGTTTCAATTTTAAGTTTAATTATTGGCGGTTAATTATTTGAATCAAAATAGATGTGTATTCAGCTATCAAATCGTATTGACATCTATTCACGAGGTTATCCCAGTTAAGTTCAGTATTATGCGAACACCTCTAGTTCATTCTTATTCGTAATCTAAATACATGTATCAACAATATTTTTATTTTTTAAACGAAAATTATTGTAAACGTTCATGTTTCGGTGCTTTTCCATTTCTGTACAAATACAAATCAATTTTATTTCTTGATAACATATTCCCAATGTCGCTGGGAATTAACACTCAAGTGTTAACAAAAAGTGTTTGGAGTGGACCTCTAGCTGAATACAAAAGTGCCAGGGATAACACATTTTCGGAATTAATTATCCTATTTAAGTCGACATAAAAACAAAAAGCTCGAGGCAAGTCCAACCCTGACTCAAAGGTTATGTTTTAAACATAGACGTATATCAAGTAACTTACTGTCTGATTTTAGACAGGTACATGTATGTTAACAATGATCCCAGTCATGTGCGAACCATTTTTGAGGGGCATTATTTGGATGCGCATAAACGAGAATACCCCAAAGGCTACTACAGCATGGTAAAAGTATGTAGACAAACCGTCAAACATAGTGCCATTGTAATCCAAGATGTTGTCCAAGATGGTCGTCGAAAACTGCCATGATACACAAAACAACATCATTCTCAGTTTTTGAAGTGTACTAGAAAGATAATCATGATAATCAAATAGAACATGCTTGACAAATAAACAGTATTATACTATCAATATTCTACCAATGATTTAACTATGTTACAATGTTAAAGGGGTGTTATATCTTGTTGAAGGGAAGACATTTTTATAAAACTTTAAGCAAATCATCATCTACAATATTTGACTATATTTATTGTTTTACACATAATATAATGCAATTGTTTCATTCTGAGCTAAATTAAGATAAAATGTTTGCAAATGAATATGAAACTAATTAATTGAATTAAGTGTTTATTATAGTGCAGATGTAAGACTTCAATTAAACTCGACAGAGGAAAAATCTAATGATTGTTGCATAACTTACATTCTAATTATGATTGCTGTAAAAAAATAGATGTATTACGCAAACCTTTCGTTATTGGAATAGTAAAATAATTGACACACATAGATACAGTATTCAAGCTTAAAACACTTCCATTTTCTCTTAAAAGGAGCTAGATTGTTGTTTTGTCGCAGCCAGAGAAGCAAAACAATGCTAGCTTGACATTATTTTAATCTTCGAATCATATGAACTGGAAGGAGTAATTTTAAATCCGTATGAATTCCAGATTCTAATTAATTGGCTGTTAAATTGCTAAAATGTGGACTATTTTGCTCAAAGTAGGCTTAATTAGAGCTGTGTTTCCACTTGTTCGGCTCTAAATGGGCTAAATGATTGCCAAATTGTGGTCTGTTTTTGCACTGAGAAGGCTTAAGTAGAGCTGAACATGGGTTGTTTGTTTGACTTCAAATGGGCTGTGTAATTGAAAAAGATTTGAACCAAGTTGCACAAGTGTTTGTTTGGCTCATACTAGACTTTATGCTTGCCAATATGTGAACTTATTTTCACAGAGTAGGCTTATATAAAGTTGTACAGGGCTTTATTCGGCTCCGAATCTGCCAAAATGAGGACACTGAGTATGCTAAATTGGAGCTGTACATGAATTTGTTTGGAACTTATTTGGCTGTGTAATTGCAAAAAAGTGGACTATTTGGCATAAAGTGGGCTTATTCACAGTTGTACATGGGTTTATCTGGATCTGAATTGGCGGTGTATTTGCCAAAATGTGGACTATTTAGCACAAAGTAGGCTTCATTAGTGTATGGGTTTGTTTGAGTAGACTCTGAATGAGTTTACTCTTTGTCAAAATGTGGACATTTTGGCAGTTTTAAGGCTTGAATAGAGTTTCACATGGATTGGTCTGGCTCTGAATGTGTTTATGGTTGCCAATATGAGGACTTTTTGCACTGAATATACATTTTTAGTGTTGCGCATTGGTTTGTGTTGATGTGAATGGCTTAAGTCATGAATTTGTTTAGCTATAGATAGGCTAAATGTGTCCAAAATAAGGTTCATTTGGTGAGTAGGCTTTATGAAAATGGTGCATGGTCTTCTTTGGCTCCGAATGGGGTTAATGATCGTGAAACTGTGGTACATTTTACACTAAATGGGGTTTGTTGGGCTCTTAATCTCTAAAAAAAAAAAATATTGCCAAACTAAAGAGTTTGTGGCAATGTGCATGCTAATTAAGTTTGTTATTTTTCGAATTCGCATAATGATTGCCGAAATGTGGTTTCTTTTGGCATTTAGTAGGCCTAGTTAGAGTTTCACATTGTTTTTTTTTTGACGGGATCGATTGTTGGTAGTTTACTCAACACTAAATAGGCTTAAGTAGAGCTGCACATGTGTTTATTTGATTCTGAATTGGCAGTGATTTTGCCAAAAACGTTTACTTAGTGGACTTTTGGCACTGAGTAGTCTTAACTTGAGATGTACATGGACTAGTTTAGCTCGTAAAGGGCATAATGATTACGTTGATCCATTTGGTATCAAATACATGTAGGTCAGTTAAGTGTTGCACCTGGTTTAAATTGAATTTAAGCTCCCAAACAAAGGGAGATCTATTGCACACTGAAGAACCGTTTTTAGAGCTGAACATTGGTTAGTGTGACCTAGTGTTGGGAATTGGATAGAACAATTACTATCGATAATCTGTTTATGAAACCGCTCAATGATCTATCTTAGTGTTAACAAGTTACTATTACAGAACATGAGACCCAAAGCTTTAAGTTTTGTCTCACATTTATTACTGTATACATGCGTAAAATAAACACGAAGAAAGATATCATTTTTTTTAAAAATAAACAGTCAGTAAAAAGCACAACAGTTGAATATCCTATATGTTTAACAAGAACATTTTCTTCCAGAAAACTGAGAAAACGAAATTCTTTCATGGTGTTCTGTAAACGGTAACATGTTTTAAAAATCACTTTTTAACCACAAACATGAGAAGTTGAGAACTAATCCTTTAGCAGTTAAATTACAAAGAAAATTTGTAATAAGGTACTGTATTGTCTTACTGACTTGATAAGAATATAAGAAGATAACTTAACATCTCAACATTAACTAACATTAATCAGAAAAAGATGTCGGTGGCGGTTACGTCCCTTGTTTCTATAATCTATTGTTCAAATTTTACTATCGATTGTGGCCGGCGTAGGTCTTTCCGATCATTTGTCGATTATAATCGATCATCGGCACAACACTAGTGTGACCTTGATTTAGTTATGGTAGTCACAAGTTATCTGATGTACCTAATTATGTAGTCCTCTTGAGGTTTGTTTAACGATTAACAGGCATGCCTGTAGTCCTATTTCATAGTGTTCATACTAGGTTAAAAAGGTTCTGTTTCGCAAGATAATAGCATTGAAGCGTAGTTAAAAGAGGCCTATGGAACATTTGCCGCGCGTACCTCCAAAGGTTTACGAGCCAGAGCCATGAAACTTCATATAACCTATTAATATAACCTAGCCTAACAACCCGTTACCACAAATGTATATAACCTGAGTCCTTGAGTCAATTAATATTTGCATACAATGTAATTGGTATTTGAATTTAAATGTACATGTTTTGTATTAAGATTCTGTAATTAAATAAACAAATAATACCCGTAATTATCTCATCTTAACACATCAATTGTATTAACTATTCTACGTTTGCCAAAGATATGAACATTGATTGTTCGAGTTTGATAAAATGTGCACCAGTTTCATTGTTATCATTACTTAGTGGACAGTTATATTTGAATACTAAACATTCTGAATATTAAAACAAATCTTTACGATAACAAATCGAAATACTTGTCTAGGGAAGCTAAGTCAATTTTGATTTTTTAAATATCCAATCAAAATTATATAAAAAACTACAGAAAGTTCAGTTGCCGAATTTAAGATGCACTCTTACTCCCCAAAAAGATTTAATTAATACATTTGTTTTACTTTACCGAAAAGGATGAATAAATATCGAAAACTCTGGTTCTTTTGAAGGTTAGCGTGTTTAATTTGAAAGGTAGTTGCAGAAAATACGGGTATTCTACCTTATAAGACGATAACTGATCACTGTAAAACTTTTAAGACTCACCAATCATTTAATATTTGTGCGTTTCAGCCATTAAATACATTGTTACAATCTTGTTATCAGTAGAAAATATTTCCATAAATGCATTATATAGTAAATATTTGTAAGCATAGACTATCCGTTACCTAAGGTACGTAGCCTTTAAATGTGTGTTTTGTATTGAATATAGCCTATTTTTGGAAAAAAAAGAACAAAGAACATGCAATTTATGACTTTATATTATATCTTTATTCAAAACATTATCACACTTAAAGCTGCACTTTCACAGATTGAACGTTTTGACAACTTTTTACATTTTTTTTGTCTAGGAACAAGCAAATTTATGCGTAAATGCATGTTAACCATTTATTTAAGACTCCTTACAAAAATTGGTCACAGATTTTCCTATTTTAGTTCAAAAAATGATGTTTTATTCATTTTTCTTAAACCGTTAGTAACGCTTTAAGCCATAAAATATTTGTTTTCGAATTGAAATATGAAAATCTGCGATCTAATATTTTGTAAGCAATCTTTTATCACTGGTTTGCAGATATGTACGCACAGAATTGCTCATTCCAAGACAAATAAAAAAAGTTGTAAAATGCGAAATGTGTGAGAAATACAGCTTTAAGGCAGAACAGAGTATGTAATATCCGTAACATAGTATATGTTATCTAAAAAATGTGTTTTGGAATCAAATTTGCTTATATTTGGAACGCTATTTTTGGAAGTATGAAGTATTATGCCTTCAGTTGTATGTATACTTATAATTTTAAGAAAACGAATTGTAGAATATCCGTAATATAATGTACGTAACCTATATATGCGAGTTTCCTATACAAAATATTCAATAATTTTCTGTAAAGAAGGTTTAAGCCATGAAATGTACGCCTTATTGACTTGACGGGCATTTGAATTGTTAGTACAAACACGGCAGTCTTGGCCATTAGAGGATATGGGCATAATTTAAAATTGATATGGCCGTTTGATGAGCACTGAAACCATATCTTAATTTATCACACTCTCGAGGAATTTAGGAAGAGCATAGATGGACATTGTTTTCCTTGAATGGGCAAAGTCTAGCCAAACAAAATTATACAGAAGATGCACTTTGCCTTAAAACCTCGCACAAACGCTTTCCTTGTTATTGTTTGGGAGCCGTTACCGTCCATTTTTTATCTATTTTATTGGTGTCTTGGATATTGAATGCGCGCTGTACACATAAGCAAAATTCACACACCTTGGTGACGCAGCATTCAAAAAGTAGATATAACAAGTACTTTTTGCCATCTTTCTAGTATAGGTATATTGAACAACATCACGGTATTTTTTTCAGATATGAAAACTGAATAAAGTAAAGTAAAGACCTGCACTGTACCTTGTCAAAATAGTTGTCCATAAATTAAATTTGATAACTCAGCAGCCAGCTGATTTTGACCTTTCAACTCTATACCACTTATTCTGATAAAATAATATTACAAAAGCTCTGAGAAAATGTTGTGCATTAGTCGTTGGTATCCCTGGTAAATTTTCGTGGAGCGAATTCGTATTGAGCTTTACTTTTGCAATTAATTGTCAATTCAAACGATATCAGTTCATTCAAACTAATACTTCGTTTTTCCACTATATTTTAAACATATTTAAATATAAATGAAGAATTGAACGGTATTAACATATGTTTTGCATAATGATTATTTTGTGATAAACTGATGAGTGGACTGAACAGACAAAGCTTCAAAGAAATGAACTAGAATACAACCCGATATCGGCGGTGAGTGGGTTTAGTCCCACGAGGGTGAAAATGAAAATTGACGAATGTGAAAATTGAGAATGAAAATTGAGAATGAAAATTGAGAATGAAAATTGAGAATGAAAATTGAAAATGAAAATTGAAAATGAAAATTGAAAATCATCAGAGAAAATGAAAATTGAAAATGAAAATTGAAAATCATCAGAGAAAAAAATGAGCGTCTTGGTATCAGATACAAAAACAAAGTAATTTATTTCAAGTTTTTATTTTTTATTTTGTGAAACAAGATAATTGTCACAATCAATCGAAAACTTTCTTCAACCACGTCAGGGTTAGCCGGCCAAGATTGCAAGATTTTCAAATCGTTGGAAGAAACATGACAAACAATAGTTTCTCATTCGCACTTTTGGTGGCGTTCCATTAGCCTTACAATCATTACAGTACCACACATACTTAAAACAGTTTTGGCAGTAGCCAGCTGGAGGGAAAATGTTCAAAAGATCATGTCGTTGACAAGGTTCTAACGTAAAGACTCCAGCACAACACAATTGGCATTCCCAACAGAATGTTTTGAAATAATCATTGTACTGTAGTCCAGCAAACCCAACGATGTCAGTATATCGTTTTGCCATAGTAAGTGAAGTGTGAATAGTACAGTCCCCGCTGTATTAATAGTTTGAAGTGCTCTTAAAAGCGTATACATTATTTCTGGAACTTGCATTCGTCAACTTTGCTTACCAATGTTAGAAATTTGAGCTAACTAGCGTATTGCGGCTGTCTACAGCATAGCTGTGTAAATCAGAACTGGTAGTGTTTGAGTGATTAACACAGTTCACCTTTCTATGTAAATGACAGAACAGAAAGCAAAAATACAAATAATTGTTTACGATTTATTGATAAATTTGATATTTTCCAATAACAACAGTTCTGCAAAAATAGCATTTACTAGTTTTGATTGAACATTCATGACAAGTCAAATGGCCACAAGGCGTAAACACAATACACTTTTTGTCCGTAACACAAATTTGACAAATGTTTTTTTTCCTCGTTTTGTAGTTGCAACTCCTTTTGGATGCTTGTCTCTCTGCTAAGATGATTGCAAAGAAGATCTCCGAGCGTTGATACTTTTCGAAATATCTTGTATACCGATCGGATTTCGGATAAAATGTCAATAGCCTTCTCCCTGCCACAACGTTCTGATATTGTGTTCAACTCAATTCTGTAGTTTTTTAAGTCACGTTTCATTTTCCTTGCCAGTTGTAACACATCTTCAGATCTAATTTCTGGTTGGCTCATCTTGCTAGGAGTTTTTTTTGATGAAACTATTTTGTAAAGTGATTTTACAATTTTACGAATTAGTGGCGAAAGTTTTCTCAAGACGCCAGATACGTGTCTGCTGTTGTTAACTACGATAGTCTTCATGTGCAACAATTGAGTTTCACTGTGTTGCATACGATCTGCCAACTGTTTTACCAAGTTAAAAGTTGCGTCTGACATGGTTGACATCAACTAAATAAATGAATAAATGAATGATACTCGAGTTATAAGAGCTTACAATTATAATGCAATAATAACACTGAATTATTATGTTTCTACCAATATGCAAAGGATTACAATTTTGAAAAAAATCATACCATTTTTGATAACATGAGATGAAATCAAAAATTGCTTTATCGTGAACTTGAAGTGGTCACTCCCGTTTGAATAACAATTGATCATTTCTCATGATAAAAAAGTTACAAATAACACAACTAATGCTTCTAATTTCAGTTTCTGTTTTATTCAATATGTAAGCCGATAACAACGTACAAACATACATAGCATTGAAAACATATCAATATACATAATTATACATAAAACATTTGCTTTCATGAAATCAAACACAAGCAAAAGTTTACAATTGTTATAATGACAAACATTCAATGTAAAAAGTATTTTTGTTATGTAATGTGGTCACTCCCTGTTTTTCATCCAGACTTGTGACTGGCATTGGTCAGGTTACCCACCGCACAAACAAGATCGGAAAATGGTAACTCTGAGCCAGAATCCTATTTTCCTAGTGTCATACACTACGCAAAATCAGCACCCATTAGAGGCCTTCCAGGCGACCTTCTACAATTTGTTACACCTATAATGTAGAGTGCTGGACTACTCGGGTGTAACAAACGGGGTATTGCTGACTCGTTGTAGGTACAACGCCGAACAAGTGATGTCTGATACAAGAAGGCCTGTACTGGGGCAAGAATCGAGTGCCTCAGCCGCATTGTCCGATCAAAGAAGGGATTTCTGCGATCAACTTCAAGTACCTCAACCACAAGCTAGGCTCGAAAACTCGTAGACTTATTTCTCTTTTGAGCTAAGAGAAGGCTACAGAGTTCACTTTCAAACATACCTCTTAAGCACATAGAGGCAAGTTTGCTTGCTTTACTTGCAGGTAGGAAATGCTGACTATGATCTGAGAAAGCATTTCCTTTTATGTATCGCAACTTATGAGCAAAGAAGCGATTGTTTTAGTAAGAGCGAGATCGGAAAACGGTAACTCTGAGCCAGAAACCTATTTTCCTAGTGTCATACACTACGCAAAATCAGCACCCATTAGAGGCCTTCCAGGCGACCTTCTACAATTTGTTACACCTATAATGTAGAGTGCTGGACTACTCGGGTGTAACAAACGGGGTATTGCTGACTCGTTGTAGGTACAACGCCGAACAAGTGATGTCTGATACAAGAAGGCCTGTACTGGGGCAAGAATCGAGTGCCTCAGCCGCATTGTCCGATCAAAGAAGGGATTTCTGCGATCAACTTCAAGTACCTCAACCACAAGCTAGGCTCGAAAACTCGTAGACTTATTTCTCTTTTGAGCTAAGAGAAGGCTACAGAGTTCACTTTCAAACATACCTCTTAAGCACATAGAGGCAAGTTTGCTCGCTTTACTTGCAGACAGAAAATGCTAACTATAATCTCAGAAAGCATTTCCTTTTATGTATCGCAACTTATGAGCAAAGAAGCGATTGAATTTTGAATTTTGAAAAAAACTGAGGCAGCGCTAAAGGCAACTACTCGACAGGGCACACTTAGGACTAGCGCCCCATTCGCTTCGTCCACTCTCTATGCATGCACTAGCGTACAGAAAAGGGGTACTCGTGAGCATAGAGGTTGCCACTCCCTATTTTTCATTGCCTGTAGCGCGACATGATGACCATGAGCGGTTCCTAGTATTGGTACTGTACATCACCTTACACCAATACTAAGCTGGTCTAACGACACCTCCATACTCATGGTAGCCTCTCAAATTTTACTTTTGCCAAAATCTTTTTGCGAAGTTGACAAAATCATTGCATTGCATCCAAGACCGTAGCATATGGAGCAATGAGAAACAAATCTCGTCGAAGCTATACTTCTATGCTCATGCTACCAGACGCAAATAACAAATCACTTGCCAAAATCGCTTTTTGTATATGATCTAATGGCTATCACAGAGAATGATCGTATTCGTCAGGCGATGTCAAAGTGATCGACAACATGAGCTGGCCAGACTCAAGAGCGAAAAACTATGAGGTATCGCGACATACGGTTCTCATGTTCAAACCAGAAGGTCAAAAAACCTCTCAGATATTTTCTCTGTATCTCTGATGCACCAAGTTCATAGTGCGTGGAGAAATCTGAGAAGTTCAAACCCACTTTGGGCTCCCAGCAGACTAACAGCACTTCTGAGCTAAGAGCTTGCTACTGGAATGACGAATATTGAAAAATGTGGAGCTTATATACCCGATGGCCAAAATTAATGCGCATCGCATTATAATTGTGCATAAATGGTTAGGACTATTTTTTTTACCGTTTTTATCTATACGCTCATATGAAATAGTTCCAGAATTATCACTTGATTCCGCATTATTATTGTACAAATGGGTCGAGATTTTGAAATCTGTGAATGAAGTAGTTTTTCTATGAAGATTATGTGAAATCAGTTTCAGCAAAATATCATTTTTTTCAAGTTTCATGGACTTGGTGGAATTTGTGCATATAGCTTATGATTGTGAGATCTGTGAGATTTGCTGCAAATGTCGATTTGTTGAATTTGATCATTATGAAGATTTTATTTTTTTCATGAAATCTTGTGTGAACGCCAGTTTCAGTAAAATATCAATTTTTCATGTTTCATGGACTTGGTGTTTTTTGTGCATATAGCTTATGATTGTGAGATTTGTAATTTTTTGAGATATTTGCATGAGCCTATAATTTTTTTCAACATTATGAAGATTTTATTTTTTTCATGAAATCTTGTGTGAACGCCAGTTTCAGTAAGATACCAATTTTTCATGTTTCATGAACTTGGTGTTTTTTGTGCATATAGCATATGATTGTGAGATCTGAGAGATTTGCTGCAAATGTCGATTTGTTGAATTTGAACATTTTGAAGATTTTATTTTTTTCATGAAATCTTGTGTGAACGCCAGTCTCAGAAAGATATCAATATTTCATGTTTCATGGACTTGATGCTGCATTTTTGTGCATATAGCTTATGATTGTGAGATCTGTAATTTTTTGAGAGATATGCATGTGCCTATAATTTTTTGAAAGATTTGCATGAGCCTATAATTTTTTGAATAAATGAAGCCTATAATTTTCAACACTATGAAGATTTGATTTTTTTCATGAGATCTTGTGTGAACGCCAGTTTCAGTAAGATATCAATTTTTTCAAGTTTCATGGACTTGGTGTTTTTTGTGCATATAGCTTATGATTGTGTGATTTTTATTTTTTTGAGAGATTTGCATGAGCCTATATTTTTTTTGAATAAATGAAGCCTATAAATTTTTTTGAAATCTTGTGTGAACGCCAGTTTCAGTAAAATATCAATTTTTCATGTTTCATGGACAAAGCTGCATTTTTTTGTGCATATAGCTTATGATTGTGAGATTTGTGAGATTTGCATGTGCCTATAATTTTTTTGAATAAATGAAGTCTATAAAAATAAATTTGAAATCTTGAGGTCATACGTTTATTTCTTCGAATGTTTAGCCCCTTTCATTCGGGAAACACTTTTTGGAGTATTATAAATGTTTGAGCGTATGGAAAACAAAAAAGTATATAAGATAACGCGAAAAGATAACACCAGTGAAAATGAAACGAAAACGAGATGATACATACACCCTTTGGGATGCAGCTAATGTTACCAATCATAAAACTATGTGGCACTGGTGGCAGAGTATCAGAAGAAAAGATTTACAAAGTGATCAAATGGACTTCGTTGAAAAAGTAACATTCCCAGAAATTAAAGAATCTCACAAACACGAGAGAACAGAATCAACAGCCAAGTTTTTGACTACTTATACCGTTGGTATAAAGCCGACAAAACAACAAAAATCTACACTTAACCATATGCTGAAAGTGAGCAATCATGCTTACAACTATTGCAATTTTCTTGTCAGAGAAAGAAACTTTAAACCTTTACACCGAAAGTTGCAGAAGTATGTCGAAACGTCTAAGCCAGAAAAGGTTCCTATTGAAATGAGAATGCCTTCTGATGACTGGTACTTTGCAAGCCAAATGAGTATGATAAAGGCATACTCATGTATAAAGTATTGTGCGATGCATAAGTCAGCGCGCAGCAACCAAAGACGTGGAAATGTCGAATTAAAAGACAAGCTATATTCTCAAGAAGGGAGCTTTCAAGTAGAAAAAGTTAGACCGTTAGAAGTTAAGGATACACAAAATGCCAAACTTTTACGGAGTTGTCTTACGTTCATGGGATATGCATTCACAAGAAATGTACCAAAAGGGCAGAAAGAAAGGAAACGAGAGCGCTTTATCAAAATATCAAAACCTGTACATAAGCTACCACCAATAGAACATGCAGTAAAGATCACAAAGAGAGGGAATGGAAAATTCGTTTTACAAATTCCTTGTGATCCTAAATATACACGGCGTCCACTGAAAGATACCGAAGCCATATGCAGTGTTGATCCAGGAGGAAGAACATTTGCCACTGTATACGACCCAACAAACCTTTCAGTTTTCCAAGTAGGTTTACAAGAAGACAAACGATATAACATTCACAAAATTAATGATAAAATCAAGAATGTTAGATCTCTGGTCAGCAAACTCAATAAAAGACAGAAGAAAAAGGCACAGTGGGAAAGACATAATCAGATTGCAAAACTTCAGCACGCCAAAAAAACATTTATTGACGATATTCACTTAAAATTGAGCTCCCATCTCATTCAAAATTACCAATATATTGCATTGGGTTACTTGAACGTGACTCAGTGTGTTGCCAATAAGAAAGAGGGAAAGGAATTGCCAAAAAAAGCTAAAAAAGACCTTCTGGATTGGCGACATTCTTATTTTCGCAAGAGAATTAAAATAAGAGCTACTGATACCAACAGAATTTATGTCCTTCAAAATGAGGAAAATACTTCCAGATTTTGTGGACTCTGCAGATCAATCAATAAGGGACTCGGTGGTAACGAGATATTTCAGTGTTTGAAGTGTGGATACAAAACTCATCGAGATGTCAATGGTGCAAGAAATATTTTATTGAAATCTCTAAGACAATTTCCGTTTGAGTAAAACTGAATATTTTATCAGGTTGACTCATCCTGTAGTTCGGCGAATATGCTCAATTCAGGGCATATTTTTCCGAATGAAATGGGTTAGATCTCTCGTCAACTTCTAGATTTTCACAATTTTTCACAATTTTCGATGCATATTTTTTGTTGAGAGCATGAAATTACAATTCAGAGTTGCATTATTTTTGTACATATGGCTTATGATCGTGAGATTTAACATGTTTGAAAATAAAAAAGAAGCTTTTTCATACAATCTCATGTTTGATTTTTTAAATTTCAACACAGCAGAATTTGTGAATTTGCTGTTCATGTTTTGCATTATTTTTGTACATCTGAGTATTTTTTTGAAAATGAAAAATGCTGCTGACAAAATGTTGAAATGTTGAATGTTTGTGTGATATGTGTATTTCGAGCCATTTTTTGAAGTATAACGCCAGTGGCTGTTATCTTCAAACATTAAAAGGGAAACCTAATTTTCATCGTAACCCTATTATGTGGTCCTAACCTAGTTTTATTTGTTCACAAATTTGAAAATAAAGGCAACGCCAAAGGCAGTTACTCGACAAGGCACACTTAGGAAGAAGCATCCGATTGCCTATATTTCCCCTCTCATTGTAAAGACTGTGGAGTGTCGGACCACGGCAATACAGAGGTTGCCACTCCCTATTTTTCATTGCCTGTAGCGTGACATGGTGAACATGAGCGGTTCCTAGTATTGGCACTGTACACCACCTTACACCAATACTAAGCTGGTCTAACGACACCTCCATACTCATGCTAGCCTTTAAATTACTTTTGCCAAATCATTTTGCTGAACGAAAACATTGCCACATATCAATGTTCGGTCGTTCAAGAGGAATGTTTGTGATGAATGAAGTTTTACACTTCGAAACCAAACTAAGAATGCAATGAGCCTAGTACATTTCACTTGTATTTCACAAAGCATCTACATTCTAACATTTTTTTTTAAAAAGTGCTTGATCTTGCAATATTGATTTCAATTTTCATTCAAGCTGAACTTTATAGACATTGACAAAACAACAGGCTTGCATCTTAAACCGCCGCATAAAGGACAGCGAGAAACGAATCTCGTCGACCCATGCTGGCACGAGCAAACAAATCATTTTGTCAACAGCATTTCACAAAAATGAAACATTTTAAAATGCAGTGCAAATTTTGCTCTTGTGCACACTATCGAAATGTTTACCATTTTACCAAGTTATGTTCCAACCAATATCGTAATCAATATGACAAGACCAAAGCTTAATAAATTTATGAATTACAAGCAGCATTAATGCTAAAATTTTGTTCAATCACAAATGTTCCTCGGTTTCAGCCGTGACCAAGTCTGGCTGTTTCTCATAAAAAAATATAGTGAAAAACCGTTTGACTGTGGTTTCAATGAAAAAAATCGACAGACCAAAATGTAACCAATTTTATGAAAAAAATGTGTTATCTTTCGTGAACAATACTTTGGATGGCCAAAAAAAAATAACAACAGTACTCACAATAGCAAACAAGACCCGCGTTACTGGGGTAAGCAAGACAGCACAAACATTAAAAGCAAACAGATAAATCAGTATTTCTCCATTTAAATTTCATTTTCGAAATGATTTACTGTATGATAAATTTTCAATGTTCATGTAAAACACGAAATACAAGTGTTGGAGAATTACTGATAAACAAAAAGCAACGGTACAAAGCACATATAATACAAACAATATTTTAAAACGAACAAGTGTGGATAGGTATCTTTTTTCAAATAAACAATGACATTTCAAATAGATCGACGAATTCTGTCTGCTGTCTTCTGTCGGATCCCCTGTGTATGGCATCTCATCTGAAAAAATGAAATGAAACGTGTAAAAGACGAAACATTCTTACATACAATAGCACATTAATGTTTACTCTGGTAAATTTTGGTTTCATTTATAACATTGGATTTTTACAAAAATGATAAATGCTTAATTTCAAAACATATTAACCATTCTCTCAGTTTTGATTTACAAATGACAGAGCAGTACACTAACAACGTGCTTAAAATTATGATTTTTTTGACAACTTTTCAATTTTTTCAAAATTTTTGACTTTGGATTTTCACCATAGCGCATTCGCTTTTTAGCTATATACCTACCAAAGCGCATTTGCGTTTAAGCGATGTAGTTTTTTCACGCTGAGTACCCCCCTTATGAAACTTTTTTTTACATTGAATTTAGAACGATTTATTTGAATCTCAAAATTAAGCACACAAAGTGACGATGTACAAATATTTTGGGGTGACGAGATTTTGGCTCGCTCGCCCGACCAAACTAAAAGACATATAGATATACTTTAAGTCTTTTAGTTGGGCTGGGCGAGGTAACCAAAAAGCTCGTCACCCTAAATTATTTGTACATCGTCACCTGGTTTGCTTAAATTTGTGAGTCGATTTGTCATAAAAAGAGTAAAATGTATGATAAGATGCTTAGCATCTTCAAATAATTTGACATTCATCTTTTGGTTTGACAAATAATAAAGTGAAATGTATGATAAACTGCTTAGCATCTGTAAATAATTTGACGTTCATCTTTTGGTTTGACAAATAATAGAGTGAAATGTTTGATAAATGCTCAGTGTCATGAATCGATTTGACACTTAGCATTTGGTTTGACAACTGAAAGAATTATTTATTTGCGATTGTGTACTAGAAGAATTTGCATTGTATGACTATTTCTAAATGTCATGAACAAATAATGTCATATGGTTTGACAAAAAAGTAGATTGAAATACCATTCATTTGTGATGTTTTACACTTGTGAAATGCAGATCGAATGCATTATTTTTGTGCATATTTAATATGTAACGCATACTTAATATCATTACAAAACTTGAAAACTACAGCAATTTATGATCTGTACAATGGAGAGACTTAATCGCAAAATTAAGAGAATTGCCATTCTTGAGGCTAGACTTGCTGTACTCAAAACAGAGTTACAGTCAGAACTGGAGCAGCTGAACAACTCCAATGACATGACAATGAACTATGGTTCAAAAACATTATCACCTGTACAAACTGAGGTTGAAGACTGGGGTGACTGCGTAAGGACTTCAGAAATCATCAGCGAGGAGGACTGGGAATCTGAAGCAAACAGGCAGCCCTTCACTCTTGGTGGGACATTCTGCAAAACGAGAAAATCTACAAACTGGGAAAACAGATGCCCTGTTTGTTTCTCAAAAAACTGTGGACATAAAGTGAACAGATGTTTGTTCAGAGAAGCCGCAACTCAGTGATTTAATATTCTACATTATTGTTGTATGTACCATATAATACTGGATGAACAAGTTCAAAAACTGTTTATCATATACTACTGGATAAACAAGTTAAAAAATAAATAAGCACTTTGTATTTTACCTCGTGTTGTTTTACTTCAATGTCCCGAAACCATTTAAACGAACAACTTCCACTGAGGTCAGACCAGCCATACAAAGCTGAAAAAACAAAACATTTCTGTTGAAAAATGAAAACATCAATGAGTAAAATAAGAACAATACTTGTTCAATTTGTTTGCCACCAAAAACATGAATCTTAAATGATCTTGTTTTCCCTGCCAGATGATATACAATAAAACTTAACAATATAAGCTTCAACTCACTAATTTTCATTTACTAAATATGAACACTGGCTAATTAACTTCTATTAAGTCTTTGACCACCAAAGAATATTTGTAGTGAGTTGTAAATGCTTAGTCTCAAAACATATTAACCATTCTCTCAGTTTTGATTTACAAATGACAGAGCAGTACACTAACAACGTGCTTAAAATTATGATTTTTTTGACAACTTTTCAATTTTTTCAAAATTTTTGACTTTGGATTTTCACCATAGCGCATTCGCTTTTTAGCTATATACCTACCAAAGCGCATTTGCGTTTAAGCGATGTAGTTTTTTCACGCTGAGTACCCCCCTTATGAAACTTTTTTTTACATTGAATTTAGAACGATTTATTTGAATCTCAAAATTAAGCACACAAAGTGACGATGTACAAATATTTTGGGGTGACGAGATTTTGGCTCGCTCGCCCGACCAAACTAAAAGACATATAGATATACTTTAAGTCTTTTAGTTGGGCTGGGCGAGGTAACCAAAAAGCTCGTCACCCTAAATTATTTGTACATCGTCACCTGGTTTGCTTAAATTTGTGAGTCGATTTGTCATAAAAAGAGTAAAATGTATGATAAGATGCTTAGCATCTTCAAATAATTTGACATTCATCTTTTGGTTTGACAAATAATAAAGTGAAATGTATGATAAACTGCTAAGCATGTGTAAATAATTTGACATTCATCTTTCGGTTTGACAAATAATATAGTGAAATGTATGACACATGCTAAATATCATGAATCGATTTGACACTTAGCATTTGGTTTGACAACTGAATGAGTGAAATGTATGACAAATGCTAAATGTCACGAATCTGACACATAGCTGTAATTTTGCTACCATAATGTGAATTAAGTTAAAAGAGCAAAATCAAATCATGTTGGTTCAGTGTTTCAGTATTTAAAGTACCAAGATGAGTTAACTTTACTGTTCATTGTAACTTTGAGATTTGTTTCTGATGAAATTTGGTGAAATTACTTACTTGTTATTGACAGAGCAGAACACACTGCATATTGGGTGAGCTTCAGGTTATATAGGCTAGGTTACTCCTCACAAATCTGGAACAAAACATTTTATCAACAAAACTGCACATATTACTTGTTAGTTTTTTACATTTTTCATTCCATTAAAAGCATGGCTAAGTGCACATTTCATCCACATCAACAATGTTGAAATAATCCTGAAAACAAAATACTTCCTACATACAAACAGAAACAGAAAAACTGTTCACATGCAGAAGGTATTATGTTCCCAACATTTCTTATCATTCACAACAGGAACAAAATTATGCATTTATGGCATTGGTAGATATCAAACACAAACTGAAAATTTATCTAATAGCAGTTCAATGTAATAAATCAAACACAGTGTCTGTTATTAGATAAATTATCAGTCTATAAAAATTATTCCAAGCATATTTCCAAACAGACTAAGCACTGAGATTATGATATGACAGTTCAATTCATGGAATTAATTTTCAGCGATTTTACTTACTTGTAAATGTACTTTCTTGGGTACTGCCTTCAACCATTTTGATCACCAGCTTTCTGACACACAGGACGACTGCATCTGAACTGCCGTCTCTGGTTTAAAAAAAATAATTTTCAACATATTTTTCAAACAAACAAATAGAAGAAAATATTTATCAATCTTGCATGATTTGCCATTTCGTATTTCTGCCAGTTTGGTCCCTAAACAAAGTTAAAATCATTCAAAATATGACATAAACAAGACAAGAGATATGAATTAACACTGCTTAATTTGTTTTTCAACATATCTAGCCGAGAATTAAAGTTTCTAAAATCGGCTTCGAGAATGTTCGAAACATTCTAAAACGAGCTGGGAGCAATTTCTTTTGACATAAGTTTTTACGTAATTCAATGCACACATCGACAAAACTTGTTGGTAATATGATACATCATATATTTAGACACAATTTCTCATAAAACTTTTAAACATTCATGTCATACTTACCGCAGGAAAGCTGGAAATACGACCTTCACAATTTATTTTTCAAGATGGCCGACCAGCGCACAGCGAGAACTCTGCAATATGACGTCATACATATCACGTCATATCATTCCATGAATTGCATTATTTATTTATTTTTTAAACTTTTACGAAAATAAAGAAAATACACTCATTAAAAATAATTTAAAATTATCTTAATTATGTATTATGTATCGTTTCATGAAATTAAACATTAGGAAAAAAAAAGTTTGTTCATTTTCAGAAAAACGAAATCGAAAGTAGAAATATTTTCTGAAATTGGAAATGTTTAAAACCTCGTAAAATCATTTATATCTCTTGTATATGCATAAACCCGGCTTGATTCAATCGCGAACACATTATAGAAACTATAGTTACCAAGGTCGTACCTTCAAACACAGAAAATATCCCAAATTTTACACACAAAGAGTATTGTTTACATGGTTCAACCGTATCCAAGTGAATACGACAGACAACACTTTCCCTTATAATAATCAGCTCAGTATAGCTTGTACCGAAAATCGTAACATTAGTCTGTGATTGTTTTACTTTATTTCATGTTTTATTTTGCTTAAGTATCGTACTTTGTAGCATTTTACAATACATTCTGTGTACCTTTGAGGAGTTATGCATAGCGATTTGCACATATATATGACTATATGACCATTACTCGTTTGATAACTATGAGCAAGCATAGTTGTTCTTAAAGCTTAAGTGATTCCAACTAGATTACTATAGATAAACACAATAAAACACGAACAGTTCATACATTTTATTTTGTTACTATTCATTGTCTGTTCATCACTCAATTTATTGTGAAAACTGTTTTGGCACAAATTGCCTCCCACGCCTGGCGAAGAACTGGCGAAGTGCTTCGTGATTCTAATAACCCTCTAAGTCTCTGCTACTGAGCTTTTCAACAACCTTGTAAGTTTTATCAACACTCGACGAGTCTTCTTGCAGCAAACACACCAAACAGGGATACAGTTCAGGGCACTGATGGCTTGCGGCTTTCTGTTCTGTTTTCTCAGCATCCCCCTTGTTGAAACAAATCAAACATGGATATAGTTTCGGGCACGTGTGGATTTCAGTTGCCATATTAATGTTCGCATTCAATTGCACACTGTCCATATTTTTCTGCTTTGCATCAGACCTTCTTAGCAACTTCTTTAAACACGTTTTGATGGTTTTCTTGAAACCCATAATTTGTATATACTAGATCAGTAGGTTTTGACAAGTATGACATGAGAAGAAAAGATAAGTTTTATATATGAACTATATTCGTTCCACTCATTGCATTATTTTAAGCCATGGACCATGCAATCTACAATGCTAGGTACAGTGCTTGCTACTATGTTACTATGCTTCTATTTTTCAATCGAGATAAAACAAACAATCAAATTGCATTTCAACGCATTTATTCAAAGTTAAAACATCAAAACAATTGTTTGAACCTTGTCATTCGCAAAGCACTTAATGAAGTATCATCATGTTTGAGCGGATTGAAAACTAATGTCAATTCTTGTTTTCGCTCACAAAAATACTTGGTTCAATTTCGTCAATTTTTACTTCCTCGTCTACGGTCTCAATGTCTTCAACATTATCACTATCATAACAGTAACCGTCACAAACGCAGCAATTTCTCATATAACAAGCTGCCCCGTCTGGGTTGTCATCTTGCATGGATTCGATTTCGCTCGATTTTTGTTCTTCAGCATCTCGCAAATAATCTTCTGCCATCTCCATCATTTTTTCATATTCATTGATATCATTCATGGGTTGCTGAGAACAAGATTCGCTTTTTTGCTCGTTTTCACTGGTGTTCTCACAAGGCGTTGTTTGCTGTGTCGATGCTTGACTGGACATAATTGTTTGAGAATGTGTATGACAAGTAACAAATTTCAAGCCTTATAATATGAAAAAAATAATGCGTTGTCTCCAACTATCTATTGAGTGGAGACTAAAGACGGAGATGGGGACAGAGTAGTTATATTAGTAATTGTTATTTTAATTTTCAGGAAATAAACATCTCGTAAAGACATTTATCTTTAAAATTTCTTTAGTGTTTTATCATTTCTTTTTTCGGTGTTGATGTGGAAGAATTTCTACAACATTTGCATTGACACATTTCTTGATCATAACTTTTCAGTCTATTGTCTATAATATTCCACACGCACCATCGATACGTTGGAAATTTCTTCAAACATGGAACATCATTACTGAAAACTATCACTACTGGTGGATCAAACTCTTTACTTTCATATTTCGTGTTGTCGAAACTCCCATATTTGAGTTCAATGATCTCGTAGGTAATGTGTTCCTTGCGACTTCTAAACAAATCAGATACTACGTACGACTGTCCTTTGTCCATGTATTTGATATCTACACTTCTACCATTGCTGAATATATATCCACCTTCATACTTTTCCATAAGTTTACCTTTGTCCATGCCTGCTAAAGCATCCTGTACACGATTCAATATGTCATAATACGTATATGTATCTTCATATTCGGCTTCAATTTCCTTGAAAGAATCACCAGCAGAATCATCATCAGAACAATCACCGTTACAGTATTCGATTACAACACGCTCGAAATAATCATCATCATAATGAGTGGCTGATTGGCTCGACATAATTGTTTGAGAGTGTGTATGACACTAATCTTAACAACAGTCATTATATCATAACAAAGTAATTCACTTTTTTTGTGTTTTCTTTCCACGATATATAACACTTACAGTGAACTAGCTCACAATACAAACATGACGGACATAAGCAACCTTAATTTACAAATAACCGGCTTCGTAGCGAGACTATGCATGGGTGATAACAAGCACGAGTCTACGTTCAAAGAAATCGTCTCAATACTTGACAATATCGAAAAAACTTTTCTGCAAAACAAACTAGAAACGACCGAGTATCGCAAGAAATGTGGCGCACTACAGCAAAAGGTGTTTAGGTTGATCAGAGAGAACGATCGGTATAAGCAAACTCATGCGCACAACTCGAATACGGACGATAGTCAACTATTGCAGGACGAAGTTACACGCTTGACATTGAATCTGTCACAGCTGACTGCGGAAAACAATCAGCTTAAGCAAAATAACACGGCATTGGAAGACGAAGTTTTGCGCTTGAAATCTCAAACAGACAACCTGCAATCCTTAGACGAAGCTGCCTGTATGGAACTATTCAACGAAAACACTCAAGATTTTTCATGAATTACTTTACTTCTGCCACTTACAAGTGAATATTACGAAATTCAATAAAAAGCAATTTCAAAGCATTCGTTTTTTATGTTTATTTTATATTGTCAGAAGTCAGAATTATGTTCACATCACTGTAATTTCAAATTTGCTTTGCCATGATCGTACTAGGTTTGGGTTGACAGTTCTTACACTGAAAATACTGTAGGTACAAGTTCTTACTGAATTCAATAAAAAAAACAAGTTTAAAGCATTCGTTTGTATGTTTATTCAGAAATGTTTTCACATCATTGTGATTTCAATAATGTTACTCGGCAGTACAGCCGTCGCACTGGCAGTTATTGGTACTATTGTTATAAGGACCATACGTCATTGTCGGACAGGAACCCATAGCGTTTTGAAAGTCTTCGTCCTTTCCCGACATTTCAGCATCCATCTGTTGGGGGGCAGTATCATGGCTGGTTTTCTGTTTTTTTACATTGTTCACATCGCTGTCCATTTCACAGTTTTCAGTTTTTCTTTTAGCGCTCAAGTTCGATGTACAATCATCAACCAGCATCTCTTCTTGTTCTGTGTAGTACAACTTACATTTGTCGCACTGGCAGAAAACCTTTCTGTACAACTTACATGTGTCGCACTGGCAGTTTTCAAGACATTGATCTGTATTAATTGTAACAGCGTTGTACCTCTCTGTTTTCTGTTTTCTGTAGTTACACTCGTCGCACTGGCTGTTCTCAATTTCGAAAAACTTATGGTCATCATAATTTAATCTGAAAAACTTACAGTCGTCACACTGGCAGTTCTCAATACAATTGCTTGTCATTATGCGTTTTGTTTGACATTTGTTGATTTCAGCAAGATATATTCAAAACCGTGGCCCTAAAATAATGCATATCTCAACATCCAGTAGCGCTTAAACTGTTTTCTTGCGCTTTGCTTGATTCTAGTCAGATAATCTTTTCCTTCTGAGATACCCAATTTCTTGTAGTATCGTTTCCTTTCTTTAATGTGTTTTAACGCTACTGGATGGCTCAACCAACAAGCAGGACAAACACCGTTGTATTTATCAAAACAGCTTGGACACGCGGAATGTTCGAGCGCACAGTTTTTCATAACGAGTAAGAGATAATCAATGTTACTGTAACCACCACACCACTCACAACATCGAAAACGTTTTCCGAATCTCTTATCATACGAAATACTTGATATACATTTTGACATTTCGGCTGTATCGGCTGTCATAGTGTATGTTTGTGTGTTTGTATGTGTGCATGAGTTCTTTGTAGCCACCACAAATAATGGAATACAGAAAACGGGGGTGAAAATAAGGGGGGGGGATTTTCAACAAGGGGTGGGGGGCCTTTTCTATCAGCCTATTTCCCCAAGTCCATTCCATTTCCATTTTCATTTTTCAAACATCAAAACAAAACTTCCCAGTTTGCTAAAGGTTTTCAAGTTAAATACAACGGATATGCAAATAAGAAACATTATACCTTAGGTCCTTAGATCTGTTAGATCCTTAGTTTGTTTCATTAATTGAACAAATTTTGTGTTTGGTCATTCTGCCCATTTGAGCTAAAGTTCAAGTTTTATTAACGAATCAGCCGGTAACTTACAGAAAACTAACGGGCGGGAGAGCGAGTGGGCGGCGTCCAGCATGTTGTCCTATCAATAACGTTAAAAGCATTTGTCCAATCATCACACAATTTGGTCAGGATGTGAAATGTCATATTATCTCAGATATTGCTTGAGTAACTCGCCCTTAAATTACAGATATTACCCCAAAGCGGTCTTGTCCGATCGAGCACACAGCCACTTGATCAAACGTGTTGTCTCTTACAAAAGACAGACTCATTTTGTAATTGTTGGGACACTTGTTTAATCCTGATGTGAACTAGTGACGCAGACACTCACATAAGAGCAGTTCGCCAGAGTTCATAAAACCCTTAAACATTTAGGAAACGTGTAGAAACTTATTTAAGATATTGCATTCTTTTTTGTAGCATTTTTTATTTTAAGAGTTTAAATATTCATAATTCTTGATGAAGTTGAATAAATGAATGCATGTTTAATGAAGATAATAACCTTTTTTAATTGATAATTATGGTAAATTAGATTAAAAAACGAGGTATAAGGAACTCTCACATTAAACAGTTCAAATGTGGTTCAAGTTAAAAAACAACAACAACAAAAGTTGAAGTAATTTCAACTTTCGTTTAACGATCGGTGATGTTAATTTCTGAATCTGGAAACGGATTTGGATCGTATTAAATTATTTTGCTATTTGTCCCATATCATATTTTGTTTAAAACGTGATATTTGTGTACACAACCATTCTTTTGCAAAGACGGTCGCTTAATTAGGCAAAAAAAAAACCTGTGTTTCCGGTAACATGGCTAAAACAATAGGGTCGGTAGGTCGGGATTTTTTTTTTTTTTTTTTTTTACACTTTCCATATCATGCAATTTTCTGTTGCATCATATCAATTATGTTTTATCTACACGTTTCCTAATTTACAAAAAGTCTGATAAAACAGCATTATTTAATGTCTGAAATCATTTCCTTACCTTCGACTACCGTATTTTCCCGCCAATTTTGCCCATGAAATCTGGTGTTTTTTGGTATACAATACTCGTTTATAAGTCGTGATCGGTTTCTAGGAAAAATCCAGCACTTCAATTTCAACAAATCTGTGATAATGTTCTAGTCAAACAGTCCATTATCAACTAAGTTTTTAATTTGCTTGAGGAAAATCCCCGAATTTCTTGTCAACTGTGAGCTCCTGAAACTAGGCCTTCAAGTGAAGGTAGGTTAATAAAAAAACAAGTAAACGCGGATATGGATTTATTTTACAATCATATTTTCGTACATTACTACAATCAAAGTTTCATTCATATTTATAGTGAATTCAAACATTTCGGTCATTGTTTTAAGATTCCCAGACGACGATTATTGATTATTGTTTTTTCGATCGTACGGTATTTTCGTACCAGCCTAGGCGAAATCCTGGCAATCAAATGGGATCATACGGTACCCGACTGACCGAATCAGATACAAACCAGAGGCACGCGCCTTTGATCTTATCACCGCTCGTGCTCTGACGTCACAAATTGTACCGTTTGATCTGCAGCCGACACAGTCCAATAAATGTGTTGTTAACTTTCGCAGGTTTTTGTTTGGATTTCAGTTGATGGGACTTAAATAAGGCGAAATAAATAACCATTGATAATTGCGGATAAATAATATAACAATTAATGAAATGTGTATTGGAACCTGGCAGTTAGCCTGCATGAATTCGCAAAGCCTAATCGTAAGAAGCCTGCATGATATACGCAAAGCCTAATCGTAAAAAAGTAAGTTCTATTTTGGACATGGGTATGGATAAATAACACCGCGAACAATATTCGAAATATTTTCATTAAAAAGACAGCAAAATATGTCTCCGGTGATCAACCACGTGTTTGGACCGTAAACATGCGTTTGCCAATTTTAAGATATCGGATAGGGTTCGCCGCCCTCCGCCATTTTGTTTTCCCGTCTCGGTGATACATAATCAGGAATGAAAGTATATTCTCCGGGAACATTGAAAGACAAACAACGAAAATAATAACGATATATTTAAAGAAATATATTTTTTCACGATAGAATTTAATTTTATTTTTTTTATGTCTAAAAAAAGATTAGAGTCGGCGAGGAAAAAATAGGGTCGGTCGGGTCACCGGAAACACAGGTATTTTTTTTTGGCCTTACGGGGATGTATTTCCCCTGTCAACCAGTATGTAAACCCCGTACCTATCACGTGATCCAATACTGCATCATACAACATTATTGGAATTCCATGGAAAAATATTTGTAGGGATGACTTGGATTTTATTGTATCTACATAAAGCGTTTAAACTGTTATACTATCTCAATTTCAAAGACTTTGTGATAGTAAATAACTTTTGTCAAACGTGCGTATCAGACGTTTCATAGTCAGCATCCTGGATGAGCTACACGTAGTAGTAAATGTGCGTTTCCAGGGACAACCTTGACATTTTGAGATCGACGGTAGGTAAGCATTTTAAATATTATATATTCCTAGTTCATTAAAGGCTTGAACACAACGGACCCACGACGCATTTGTACCACGAAACGCCAAATAATTGACAAATCGTGGGTCATCGGGGATCGCCACAATGCAATCCTAATATTTTTATTAATATTGTGGCATCGACTTGCCGTCAAGAGTCAAAATTGGACATGCACCTTTTTTGTTTTTGTGGTATCTATGTATTGTTACTACCGCGAGTCTGTCATGTGACAATATTGCGACTACGATTTAATTTTTTTACAATCATTGCATGTTATCCCGTTGTTTAAACGTTTTCTTGAATTTTGAAGCTGAATGTTCGAATAGTTGCTTTCATGCCTAACAGATTACAGACGAAAATAACTGCTCAAACATAAATAAGATGTTTTATCGCTCAACAATATTTTGAACTGTTTTTACTTTAAATACGTAATACGAACTTCCCGGAAAATTCACACTACAATTTACAGATAAACTGATGTATTTTGTTACCCCACCCGAGCCTCAAAATGCGTCAACAAGCAATCCTGCTTTTTACCCTTACCTGATAATCGAACTGTCTACAAGCTAAACTGACTTGGATCTGACACAGTGAGATGACTGAATAGCCATGTATCATAATCACACTCTCAATCTAAGAAAAATATTTTATATCCAATTAATATCCGCAATTGTTTTGCTAACACGTTCCAATCGTAACAACTCGGTCATCTCCGGCAAGCTTCGGGATATACCTCGTAAATAGTAGTAAGGATATACGAAAGTGCGATGCGGCTACCGGCGATTAACACCGTTTTCAATCCGCGTAAAGAAGGCCCATTGTAACAACAAGGAAATGGATTGTGTTAAATTAAATGTGCTTGTTTAAGAGAAAATATTTATTGTAACCTCAAACAATGTTCGTTTTATGAATATTTAGATGTTTCCTTATACATGAAGCACTCTGTTTCCTCTAAAAAAATCATGAGCACACAGAAAATGTACTTGACAGTAATTGAAATGATCATATGGTTAATGGCATGCATGAATCATTACATCGGATTAAATGCATGCATGGACTTAATGTCAGCATTTTCCCAACAGCCATAAAATTACCCTATGAAATGTAAGTGTTAAGTCATACTTTGCTTGTGTTATTTTTCACACCATGCTTTGCCATTCTAACAACATTACTATTCTGTAAAATCATTGATTGCATTGTGCAGAGTTTTGTGGGTTGTGGGTGGGTGTGAGCTTGGCACCCAGTCAGCTTTACCAGCTGATAGCCATGCATGCCTTTACTTCAGCATTATTGGGTTTGGACTGCAAAGTGAATGTTTTTGTCTAAACAGTTCTGTGGCCAGTGTGGGGTTGGGGTGGGGTGGTGACTAGCCACCCAGTAAGCTCAATTGGTAGTACCATACAACGGTCATGTGGCTATGCACTAGTCAATTGTAACCACGCCCCCCCCCCCAGGTCCGGGGAATGGCGGGGACTTTGACTTAGTTAAGGCCCATTCCCCTCTATATTTTAGGTGAAGGCAAAACCACTGCATTCACCCAGCATGCAGGGCCACCTGATAGGTAAAATCACAGCCCATTTCCTCGTTTAAACCCCAGTATATCCCCGGACCTGGGGTCGGGGGGGGGGGGAGGTACAGTTGACTGGTGCACTAAGTTGACAGAACTTGTCTTCAAATAGTATTTGTTCACGGCAGGTCATGCTTCACTTTACCTCCTAGGCTTTGGGGAAACCCACTCATTAAAAGTTTCTTTACACATTCTATTGGTCTTAATCAATAATTATAAGTCTCAATATCTATGAGTAAATTGTCATTTTTTATTAAAAACAACAACACCAAAACAGTAACTGATAAGATACTCAATTGATTTTATTGAACAAATATTTAGCCTTGTTACTAAGCTTTTCAGCAATGTATACCACACCTTTTTTCATTAATCTATTTTGAATAATTAGCCTTTAGATCACTCTTCACACAATGACTCTTAAATGTCCAACTCCATAAAATGCAAACAAGAATTATTACAATTTTGATCAACATGTCCCTTAACTTTATTTTTAATATTAGTCAAGCAATAACAGAGCCATCTGTATGCAATCCAATGTAAAATTAATGATAATTTAGTTTTTGCTCCCATTTTTACTTCCATTTCTGTGCCAAGCCGTTTTAAGTGCATTGAGTATTTTGGGAGACTTCACAATCTTTCTGGCATTTAATTCCCATATATATATATATATGGCTTTAAGTTGCCATACAAATTTAAGTCTTCATTATAAAAGATACTGTAAGTCTCAGTCTTAACCATAAGCACACAATGAGAGGACTAAAGCATTACCATGTGCCAGAGGTATAGATCTTTCTATGCATTTTATTTGTCTAAATATATTACCGGTCTCTTTAGCAATATCCTTGTGCCTCTTTGAGTACTTGGCTTGACGGTTTGGTTTTTAATACATTGTTTTGAATGTTTTATTTGCACACAACAATGATGATGATGATGACACTATGCTATGCCAAAGCCTCAATACATTTTCTTCAAACAAAAAAGGACATTCAGAATAACTTTTATTACATCATTTGAGAAAATAAACTCATACAATCAACAAAATAAACATGCATCTGTAAAATCACAAGTCATGTTATGTGTTCATTAAATTCAACTTAATAAAGAAAATAAATATTGGTTGCGGTAAGCAATGCTCATCACTTCTAATAAACATTCCAACAGACTGAAAATCAAATCAACACAAATGGAAAAACTGTTTGCAACCCAGCTAGTATCTTATGTTATGCCTAATCAGATTGCTATGCAAGCTGGAGGCTTACAGAAGCACTCTTAAGTCTGTTGCCAAAGTAGAAACAAGTACGGACATCCTTTTCCTGAGGTCATGAGAAAGTATCTTGGAGGGGACAGACATCATGATGAACTGTTAAACCATATTTTACCAGACATCCAGATATGTACAAACAGGAGAAATTGATTAATACGAATGATAAAATAGGTTTGTTTAATCTGTCTAAAATGGCAGACATTTTATCATCAGACATTATTACTATTTTGCTCTTATTAAAACAAATTGTTATTGTTTGACTATTTGATTGCTTCTGTTTTCATTTATGGTTGTGAGGTTTTGGTAATATATGACTTGCAACAGGTATGAAAACTTCACCGCAGATAATGCAGGTATACTGGGTAAGTTAGAATGTTTACCATTATCTTTGTTACAACGAGTGATATTCAGAGTTATGTGGTTTTGCTGCTGCTTGAAGTCTGGAACGTCTACACACAAAGTTCCTAAAACAGATTTCAAATTTCAAAATTACGACAAATTATGCGTCCTTATATAGAGAAACGGGACGTTATCCATTAATCATAAAGATATAAGTGAAAAAAACTTACGAATAACTTTAATTCAAATTGAGACATACTGTGTTCTTTTAGACGAACGTTTAGAGACTCAATGATTAAAATTCCATATTCTATTGGTCATTTAAAATTAAAACTAAACGATACGTATAATTATGCCCCCCTTCGAAGAAGAGGGCTATATTGCTTTGCACATGTCGGTCGGTAGGTCGGTCTTTCGGTCGGTCGGTCCGTCGGTAGACAAAAGCTTGTCCGAGTGATAACTCAACAATTCCTGGACGTATGGTCATCAAACTGGACATGCAGGTTGGGCCTAATCAGTAAATGGCCCCTATTGATTTTAGGGCTCATCGGGTCAAAGCTAAAGGTCACAGTGACATTTAATGGTAAAAAAATGTTTAAGCTTTTCCGAGTGATAACTCAACAATGCCTAGACCTATGGTCATCAAACTTGATTTATAGGTTAGGCCTGACCAGAAGATGACCCCTATTTTTCACAGTGACCTTGAATAGTAAAAGGTTGTCCGTGTGATTACTCGACAATGCCTGCACCCATGACCCTCAAACTTGACTTAGAGGTTAGGCCTGACCAGTGGATGACCCCTGTTGTTTTTTGGGGCATCGTCCCGTTGTTTAAACGTTTTCTTGAATTTTGAAGCTGAATGTTCGAATAGTTGCTTTCATGCCTAACAGATTACAGACGAAAATAACTGCTCAAACATAAATAAGATGTTTTATCGCTCAACAATATTTTGAACTGTTTTTACTTTAAATACGTAATACGAACTTCCCGGAAAATTCACACTACAATTTACAGATAAACTGATGTATTTTGTTACCCCACCCGAGCCTCAAAATGCGTCAACAAGCAATCCTGCTTTTTACCCTTACCTGATAATCGAACTGTCTACAAGCTAAACTGACTTGGATCTGACACAGTGAGATGACTGAATAGCCATGTATCATAATCACACTCTCAATCTAAGAAAAATATTTTATATCCAATTAATATCCGCAATTGTTTTGCTAACACGTTCCAATCGTAACAACTCGGTCATCTCCGGCAAGCTTCGGGATATACCTCGTAAATAGTAGTAAGGATATACGAAAGTGCGATGCGGCTACCGGCGATTAACACCGTTTTCAATCCGCGTAAAGAAGGCCCATTGTAACAACAAGGAAATGGATTGTGTTAAATTAAATGTGCTTGTTTAAGAGAAAATATTTATTGTAACCTCAAACAATGTTCGTTTTATGAATATTTAGATGTTTCCTTATACATGAAGCACTCTGTTTCCTCTAAAAAAATCATGAGCACACAGAAAATGTACTTGACAGTAATTGAAATGATCATATGGTTAATGGCATGCATGAATCATTACATCGGATTAAATGCATGCATGGACTAAATGTCAGCATTTTCCCAACAGCCATAAAATTACCCTATGAAATGTAAGTGTTAAGTCATACTTTGCTTGTGTTATTTTTCACACCATGCTTTGCCATTCTAACAACATTACTATTCTGTAAAATCATTGATTGCATTGTGCAGAGTTTTGTGGGTTGTGGGTGGGTGTGAGCTTGGCACCCAGTCAGCTTTACCAGCTGATAGCCATGCATGCCTTTACTTCAGCATTATTGGGTTTGGACTGCAAAGTGAATGTTTTTGTCTAAACAGTTCTGTGGCCAGTGTGGGGTTGGGGTGGGGTGGTGACTAGCCACCCAGTAAGCTCAATTGGTAGTACCATACAACGGTCATGTGGCTATGCACTAGTCAATTGTAACCACGCCCCCCCCCCCCAGGTCCGGGGAATGGCGGGGACTTTGACTTAGTTAAGGCCCATTCCCCTCTATATTTTAGGTGAAGGCAAAACCACTGCATTCACCCAGCATGCAGGGCCACCTGATAGGTAAAATCACAGCCCATTTCCTCGTTTAACCCCAGTATATCCCCGGACCTGGGGTCGGGGGGGGGGGAGGTACAGTTGACTGGTGCACTAAGTTGACAGAACTTGTCTTCAAATAGTATTTGTTCACGGCAGGTCATGCTTCACTTTACCTCCTAGGCTTTGGGGAAACCCACTCATTAAAAGTTTCTTTACACATTCTATTGGTCTTAATCAATAATTATAAGTCTCAATATCTATGAGTAAATTGTCATTTTTTATTAAAAACAACAACACCAAAACAGTAACTGATAAGATACTCAATTGATTTTATTGAACAAATATTTAGCCTTGTTACTAAGCTTTTCAGCAATGTATACCACACCTTTTTTCATTAATCTATTTTGAATAATTAGCCTTTAGATCACTCTTCACACAATGACTCTTAAATGTCAAACTCCATAAAATGCAAACAAGAATTATTACAATTTTGATCAACATGTCCCTTAACTTTATTTTTAATATTAGTCAAGCAATAACAGAGCCATCTGTATGCAATCCAATGTAAAATTAATGATAATTTAGTTTTTGCTCCCATTTTTACTTCCATTTCTGTGCCAAGCCGTTTTAAGTGCATTGAGTATTTTGGGAGACTTCACAATCTTTCTGGCATTTAATTCCCATATATATATATATATGGCTTTAAGTTGCCATACAAATTTAAGTCTTCATTATAAAAGATACTGTAAGTCTCAGTCTTAACCATAAGCACACAATGAGAGGACTAAAGCATTACCATGTGCCAGAGGTATAGATCTTTCTATGCATTTTATTTGTCTAAATATATTACCGGTCTCTTTAGCAATATCCTTGTGCCTCTTTGAGTACTTGGCTTGACGGTTTGGTTTTTAATACATTGTTTTAAATATTTTATTTGCACACAACAATGATGATGCTGATGACACTATGATATGCCAAAGCCTCAATACATTTTCTTCAAACAAAAAAGGACATTCAGAATAACTTTTATTACATCATTTGAGAAAATAAACTCATACAATCAACAAAATAAACATGCATCTGTAAAATCACAAGTCATGTTATGTGTTCATTAAATTCAACTTAATAAAGAAAATAAATATTGGTTGCGGTAAGCAATGCTCATCACTTCTAATAAACATTCCAACAGACTGAAAATCAAATCAACACAAATGGAAAAACTGTTTGCAACCCAGCTAGTATCTTATGTTATGCCTAATCAGATTGCTATGCAAGCTGGAGGCTTACAGAAGCACTCTTAAGTCTGTTGCCAAAGTAGAAACAAGTACGGACATCCTTTTCCTGAGGTCATGAGAAAGTATCTTGGAGGGGACAGACATCATGATGAACTGTTAAACCATATTTTACCAGACATCCAGATATGTACAAACAGGAGAAATTGATTAATACGAATGATAAAATAGGTTTGTTTAATCTGTCTAAAATGGCAGACATTTTATCATCAGACATTATTACTATTTTGCTCTTATTAAAACAAATTGTTATTGTTTGACTATTTGATTGCTTCTGTTTTCATTTATGGTTGTGAGGTTTGGGTAATATATGACTTGCAACAGGTATGAAAACTTCACCGCAGATAATGCAGGTATACTGGGTAAGTTAGAATGTTTACCATTATCTTTGTTACAACGAGTGATATTCAGAGTTATGTGGTTTTGCTGCTGCTTGAAGTCTGGAACGTCTACACACAAAGTTCCTAAAACAGATTTCAAATTTCAAAATTACGACAAATTATGCGTCCTTATATAGAGAAACGGGACGTTATCCATTAATCATAAAGATATAAGTGAAAAAAACTTACGAATAACTTTAATTCAAATTGAGACATACTGTGTTCTTTTAGACGAACGTTTAGAGACTCAATGATTAAAATTCCATATTCTATTGGTCATTTAAAATTAAAACCAAACGATACGTATAATTATGCCCCCCTTCGAAGAAGAGGGCTATATTGCTTTGCACATGTCGGTCGGTCTTTCGGTCGGTCGGTCCGTCGGTAGACAAAAGCTTGTCCGAGTGATAACTCAACAATTCCTGGACGTATGGTCATCAAACTGGACATGCAGGTTGGGCCTAATCAGTAAATGGCCCCTATTGATTTTAGGGCTCATCGGGTCAAAGCTAAAGGTCACAGTGACCTTTAATGGTAAAATAATGTTTAAGCTTTTCCGAGTGATAACTCAACAATGCCTAGACCTATGGTCATCAAACTTGATTTGGAGGTTAGGCCTGACCAGAAGATGACCCCTATTTTTCACAGTGACCTTGAATAGTAAAAGGTTGTCCGTGTGATTACTCGACAATGCCTGCACCCATGACCCTCAAACTTGACTTAGAGGTTAGGCCTGACCAGTGGATGACCCCTGTTGTTTTTTGGGGCATCGGGCCAAAGATCAAGGTCACAGTGACCTTGAATAGTAAAAGGTTGTCCGAGTGATAATTCGACAATGTCTGCACCAATGGCCCTCAAACTTCAATTGGAGGTTGGGCCGACCCAGTAGATGACCCCTATTGTTTTGGGGTCATCGGGCCAAAGGTCAAGGTCACAGTGACATTGAATGGTAAAAGGTTGTCCGAGTGATTACTGGACAATGCCTGCCCCCATGGCCCTTAAACTTGATTCAATGGTTTGGCCTGACCAGTAGATGTCCCCTTTTGTTTTTTTGGGTCATCAGGCCAAAGGTCAAGGACACAGTGACCTTTAATGGTAAAAGGTTGTCCGTGTGATAACTCGACAATGCCTGCACCCGTGGCCCTCAAATTTGACTTGGAGGTTGGGCCTGACCAGTAGATGACCCCTATTGTTTTGGGGGGTCATTGGGTCAAATGTCAGGGTCACAGTGACCTGGAATGGTAAAAGGTTGTTCGAGTGATAACTGGAAAATGCCTGCACCCAAGGCCCTCAAACTTTACTTATAGGTTGGGTCTGACCAGTAGATGGCCCCTATTGATATCAAGGGTCAAAGTTCAAGGTCACGATGATCTTTAACGCAAAAACGTTAACAAATCTTCTCCCAGTGATATCTCAACAATGCCTGAACCTATGATCATCAAAATGGACATAAAAGTTGGCCCCGACCAGGAGATGACCCTTATTGATTTTAGGAGTGTCATTGGATCAAAGGTCAAGTTCACAGTGACCTTGAATGCGAAAATGTTTCGAGTGATAAATCGACAATGCCTGCACCCATGGCCCTCAAACCTGACTTGGAGTGTCTGACCTATAGATGAATCCTTATGATTTTAGGGGTCATCAGGTCAAATGACAAGGTCGCAGTGACCTTGAACTAAAAATGCTTGTAAATGTGATATCTTGTCAATGCCTGCACCCATGGCCCTCAAACTTGACATTTAGATTTTTGGTGACCAGCTGATGACTCCTATTGATTTTGAGGTCATGGGGTCAAAGGACATGGTCAAAACATACTCTATCCTCACACTTTGAATGGTCATAATCCTTAAACTGTCTCAACGGCATCCAATATCAGTGAGAAATCAGCTGTCATTTCGGTCCATGCATATTTCATTCAATTGTCCGTATAATCCTGACAACATGGCGCTCAGGGAGTTGAATATCAGTGTCCCCTAGTGAGTTTCAACGTTTTCATACATATCACTTGGTATATGACTAGAACAATGCATACACAAGATAAATTTATTTTTTATAATATTATTTATGTAAAGTTTACTTGTTGTCCAGAGATAAACCATTAAAATGTGCTTAAACTATAACCTGTGTAAATATCGTGTATCGGCCATTGAAATTAACACGCAATATCCGGATGCATACAGTCTCCTTAATACACTGTGGTTATTGTATATTATCAAAAACAGAGCGACTTTAAAAAGTGTAAAAAGCTATCGTCAATTTGTAACGGAGAAGTAACGGAATCCATAAGCTACAAACACCTTGGAGTATTTTCCGATAAATGTAAGGACATTAGTAAATCGGTTGACCTTTGTTGTAAAAGATTACGTCTCACGTATTTTAGCCTAAATGATTATGTCTTAAATGACAATGCAATGCATTCGCTTGCTATAAAATAAAATAAACTTGAGCACTGTGATCCCCAAGGCCCTCTACGGTTGCGAGTTGTGGAGTGACCTACAGGATCATCATATATTGGCACTTAAACGAGCCCACAGAACCCACAGAATATGTGTGAAACATATGCAAAATATGCCAGTATATACAAGAACAGTGACTGGGTAAAGTTGTGCTGGAATCTACTCATTAGAAAAATATATAGACAATTGGGTAGTACCGATTACAAAAAAATGTTAAAAAACATATTTTTATTAAGACTACGCAAATTCGCAAGCGAACCAAGTGCAGTCACCTACGATTGTTTAAGTCTATCCATTGCGAATAGGAACCTTGTGTAATGTGGCAGTTTAGTAATATGTATAGAGACCAACTGAATCTTAAACCTAATGAACAATTAATCGAACTTTAACTGGTTTTCCGCAGCTATCTATAGAGGACACAGTTAGAGTCAAGGCCTTCAAAGCGGATATAACAAATAATAACTCCCGTGATAATGAACTAGACTAAATCAATAACAATAAGACGTCGTAGAATGGTAAAAGGTAAATGAAATTACAAAACAATATTTTATTTACTATATACGTACATGTATAAATGCATAGTTATCATACAGTTTTACTAGATGTGTGTTAATAAAATGGCATACTAACGTTTGATTGGAATCAAACGCCGTCGATATGAACTTAATAAAATGAAAAGTATTGAACGTCTGCGGCATCATAAGCCAAAAAAGCTTTTAGAACCATTTTAGTAAAAAGAAGTCTGTTAATAATGATATTTCTGTCGAGCAATTTTATGAGTATTTTCTAATTTGAATGATAATATGCGTAACGCAGATAATGAAAATGCTTAAGATTTTTGTAATAGCCATAACTTTGATGACGATGATTGTTGTTTTGAAGAATTAGATTTTCCAATTACTGTACGGGAAATTGGGACTATCGAATTTAATAGAAATAAGGCCTTTGCAGGTGACAAGCTGATTAATGAATATCTTATTGCATCGTGTGATATTTTGGCTTCCCATTTAGTTGAAATTTTTAACGGTATTTTGGATACCGGTTATTTTCCCGATCAGTGGATGAAAGGTATAATTATATCACTTTTTAAAAAAAAACTGCCCCAGTGATGTGAATGATTATCGGGGTATAACTCTTGTTAGTTGCTCTTCAAAGATTTTTACTGGTTTTATCAATAAACGAGTCTCAGATTGGGCCGAAAATAATGATGTTATAAGTGACGCACAATTTGGTTTTCGGAAGGGCCGGTCCACTGTGGACGCAATTTTTGTACTAAATGCTGTTGTTAATAAATGTTTAAATGACAATAAAAGATTAGCATGAGCATTTATAGATTTTAAAAAGTCCTTTGATAGAATTTACAGAAATGGTCTATGGCTAAAACTATACAAGTTAGGAATTCGTGGAAAAATATTACGTATTGTTAAAAAAAGGCCAAAGTGCGTATCAGATGTTGTTCTTCATACTCTGATTTTTTTCAAATGCTCTATTGGTTTAAAACAAGGCGAAGTTATGTCCCCTCTACTGTTTTCTTTGTTTTTAGAAGATTTAGAGATGTTTTTGCACGATGATTTCAATAGCGGTATTACAATAGATGACATAGTAGTTATATTAATGTTATTTGCTGAAGATATGGTTATACATGAGCTTGGCAAAAATGTTGAAGAATTACAAAAAAAGTCTTAATATTTTATATGAATACTGCCAAACATGGGGACTAGAAGTTAACCCTTATAAAAGTAAAGTCATTGTGTTTGGAAAAAGAGGTCATGCCATCTTAAAGTTAGTGATATTAAACTAAATTATATATATTGTTTACGGGTCTCTGGCATCACGGAGGAGCAAGGCGAGTCTATGGATGCAATATTCAAGTGTCTGTCAACCGAGATCAAAGTTGACATTGATATTCACGACATTGACAACATGCACCGTCTTGGCAAACCAAAATCTTCCTCAGAGAAGTCCTCCCCTGGCCAGTCGACTAGTTCCAACAAGCAGCTTAACTCACATCCAAGAGACATTATCATTAAGTTCACATCGTACCGAGCTAGGCAAGTTGTCTTCACTCATCGTTCTCAACTGAAACACTCGAAGATCCTTGAGCGTGTGTTCATTAACGAGGAACTTACCAAAACACGTGGTGAAGTATATTACCATGCAAGACGTCTTGTGAAGAACAAACGGGTCCAGTCTGCCTGGACATCCAATGGCGTTATTCTGATTAAGGACAACTCCGACAAAGTGCATAGATGCGAGTCGATGGGCGAATTAGCCAAATTTAATTAGTAGACGTAACTTTCTGCTCCGCAGTTTACATAAAATTGTAACGCTTCGATTCCCAAGTGTTTATACGGATAGACTATTCACACCAGCGTCGATAGCATACTTGTGTTTATATTGACTAAATAATTTACCCACTGTTACGATATAAGCAACGTTGTATTAAATAAAGTTGAAATACTCTAATCGAACAATTAACATATTACTAGTCTGATGCTGTCATGTTTGTTTATAGCGATATAAGCATTATTGAACATTTATAAGGATGTAAGCAATACCGACAATGTGTCTTTATTGTATAATCGAACATTATACAGCGACTTAAAACAAACAAACGATCCTTAAAAATTACAACAATAAATGAAATATTACTTTGCAACATTATTTAAGAAGTAATCTAATGCATATGACTTTGTAAACAGATAATCTCGTGTGTGTGTGTGTGTGCGTGCGTGCGTGCGTGCGTGCGTGCGCGCGCGCGCGTGGGTGCGTGCGTGCATGCGTGTGCGTGTGTGTCTGTGTGCCTGATCTTTTTTATCTGACTATATCCTGTAATTGTTACTTAAGCTTGATGTTGCTGTGAGTCGCTGCTGTATTTATTTGTTCAGTCTCATAATTGGTACATAGATAAAAGTGTAGCCTTAATTATTATTATTATTATTTCTACTTTATTGATTATTTGTTTGTTTGTTTATTTAGCTAAAGGTACACTTATGATGTTCATTACTTTTTATTTCTCTTGTACGTCGATTTGTAAGCATTTGGATACTTGTTTTCTTTCTAGACAAAGGTTTGTTTTTGTTTTTTGTTTGTTTGTTTTTAAATATATAATAATAAAACCGTTGTAAAGGTACACGTTCAAACACATTGCTCAAAATCTGTATTTGTTTTTTTGTTTTTGTTTTCTTATTTTTTCTTTGTTGTTTAAATTTATAATTATTGATACTTGTTAAAAACCAGACTGGATTTTTTAGTGTTTAATCAACAGATAATGACAACAATGCACCTCTCGTATTTCTCGTATACTTACTATATCACATATTTCAATCTTAACTTATACTTTTCAACTCCATGGAGTTTACCATCTTTAACATACTGGCAACTTAAAATGTATTATGTATTTATAAATGTCCCCTCCACATATATCAACAGTTTTGCTATGGCAATGTATTTTTTCAATTATCTTCCTTTTCTTCATATTTTTGTTTTGTCACACACACACACTGTCATCGATCATCGATTCACTGTTGGTGCGATATTGTTGGGTAATCGGACGCCCCTTCAATTTCAGCTGGCGACAGATTATGATTTAACGACCAACTTTCTAGATGCTAATCTCAAATAGTTTTTCTTATTTAACTCGCCAACTTGTAGCATCCCTGGCTTCATTAATGTACTTTGTTCCAGTTTTCTTGTACATCGCCACACTGCTCATCAGCAGATCGGGCGATATTGAGCTTAATCCTGGTCCTTCGACAAACTCTGATAACTCCTCATTAAATTCATATGCAGCAGTAACCAATAGTGGTCTGAGCATCATGAATCTGAACATACAAAGTCTGAAACCAAAACTTGACATTCTAACAGTAGAAGCACAACCGTACGATATTCTTGTTCTTACTGAAACATGGCTGTCAAATAAAATTTCAGACGAAGATGTCGAACTCCCAAACTTTAAAAAACCATTTCGTTATGACAGAAACGATCGTCTTGGTGGGGGTGTCGCAATATATGTCCGAGATACTCTGCATGCAATTCAACGAAATGATCTTGTTGTTAATGGTGTCGAAGCGGTTTGGGTTGAAATACATGTATGCCAGCGCAAATTACTTGTGGGCGGAATCTATCGACCTCCTAACTCAAACAACACACAGTGGCTTAACATGGAACATTCACTCGACCAAGCATTCAACCAGCATGTTGACAACATACTTGTAGCAGGTGATTTTAACATCAACATTAGCTTGAATTCGTCAAATAAAATGTGTAGATTGATAGACTCCCTAAATTCTGAACAGCTCATTAACTCACCAACTCACTTCACCGAGCACTCTAGTTCACTTATTGACCTCATGTTCATTAAACACACTAATCAAGTTATTTCAAGTTTCGTCGCAGATCCTTTTGTTCCAAATCTTGTCCGGTTTCACTGTCCGACTGTTGCTGTCTTAAAATTCACAAAACCTAAGCAGACTTACTTTCAGCGCCAAATATGGTTATATGACAAAGGCGATTATGTAAAATATAACGATAAACTCAGATCCACCGACTGGTCGTTCATCGAAAACAATCAAAATCTAGATGCTACGGCAGACACAATCGCTAGCTCAATCTTAAAATCAGCCTCTGAGAGTATTCCAAATAAAAACGTAACTATTCGTCCAGGCGACGTTCCTTGGATAAACAAAGAGGTAAAACAACGAATCAGAAAACGTAACAAATTACACCGAAAAGCTAAACTTTCAAATAATGCACTGGCTTGGGAACAATTCAGAAACTATCGCAACGAAACAACAAATATAATTCGAAAAATTAAAAAGGAATACGAACATGAAATAATAAACAAAATTAACTCTGATAACATAACAACTAAAGTATGGTTCAAACTAGCTAAACAACTAACTCAAAAACAAACATCTTCACCAATTCCAACTCTTATTGATGGAACAATTAAGGCAGAGTCCGATGAAGAAAAGGCAGACCTTCTAAACTCATACTTTAGCAAACAATCAACCATAGAACCCAAGCAACATCCACCTTTTACAGTTGAGAACGTTCCATCCACTTTCCTCTCACAAATATTGTTGACAAGCCAGGACGTTAGAGATGCAATTTCCTGTATTGATCATAGTAAAGCCAGTGGTCCTGATTCGATTAGTCCTAAACTTATTAAAGAGGGCAAAGACGAACTTGCTGTGCCTCTCTCGAAATATTTTAACAGATTGTTGGCAAACTCTACCTTCCCTTCTCCATGGAAGTTGGCGAACGTCTGCCCCATTTTCAAAAAATCTGATCCATCTGGTCCCTGCAATTATAGACCAATATCACTTCTAAGTTGTATTGGCAAACTCATGGAGCGCTGTATCCACAAACACCTCTACAACTACGTCATCTCGAATAAAATACTTACATCCTTCCAATCTGGTTTCATCAAAGGCGATTCTAGCGTCAACAAGTTAGCTTTCTTTTACAACGACGTCAGCAAAGCCTTAGATGAAGGGAAAGAAGTAAGGGCTGTCTTTTGTGACGTTTCAAAGGCGTTCGACCGAGTCTGGCATCATGGCCTTATTCATAAGCTGTCATCCATTGGTATAAGTGGTTCACTTCTCCATTGGTTTTCCTCTTATCTTCCTGACCGCAAACAACGGGTAGTCCTATCCAACTCTGCTTCAGGAATCCTCACTATCAACGCTGGTGTTCCTCAAGGATCTATCCTTGGACCATTGCTCTTCCTTATTTTCATTAATGACATTGTCAATGACATTAAGGCAAACATACGCTTATTCGCAGATGACACCAGTCTTTACATTATTGTCGAAGATCCCGTATCTTCTGCAGCCGACCTTAACCATGATCTATCTCAAATATCATCTTGGTCGAAGAAATGGCTAGTAACTTTTAATCCATCCAAGACAGAATCTGTTCTCTTTTCTCGTAAACGTCAACAACAAAATCAACCCCCACTTTATCTCGACAATGTACCCATATCTCAAATCAGCACTTATAAACATCTTGGGGTAACCTTCTCTTCAGATGGCAAATGGCAATCCCACATATCTTCAAACGTCAACAAGGCATGGCAGAGAATTGGTATTCTTAGGACGTTAAAGTTTGTAATTTCCCGTGCAGCCTTGGACAAAATGTATGTCACTTTTATTAGACCTTTACTCGAGTATGCCGATGTTGTCTGGGACAATTGTAGTAATGAATTAAAAAATGATATCGAAGCTGTCCAACACGAGGCGGCTAGAATTGTAACCGGTGCTACCAAACTTTGTAGTATTGAGCGGCTTATAGCTGACGTTAACTGGGATACACTTGCGGAAAGGAGACGCAAACATCGCCTCATTCTGTTCTTTAAAATGAAAAATGGTCTTTCTCCAGAGTATCTTTCAAATCTAATTCCTCAGCCGAGAGCTCAGCCATATGCCCTACGAAATCGCTCAGAAGTCCCAGTCATCCCTTGTAAAACTCAAGCCTATGCTACTTCATTTCTACCCCTGACTATTCGCCAGTGGAACTCACTTCCTGAAGATATCAGACATGCACCTACTCTCAGCGAGTTTAAATCACAATTTAACACGAAACCAAAGAAATCACAACTCCTGTATAATGTAGGAAACAGACAACACCAAGTTAATCATGCTCGTCTGCGATTAGGATGTAGCTCATTAAATTATGACCTTCACAGAAGAAATATTATTCCTTCTCCCCTTTGTGCTTGTGGCGCCGTTGAAACTGTGTCACATTATCTCACTCAGTGTCCTAGATATCAATTAATGCGTAACCGTTTTATCCATGATTTACCTTGTGCTGCTACTGTAGAAAATCTTCTTTTCGGTAATGATCGCCTTACCCTTGATGCCAATTCAAGCTTGTTTTTAAAAGTCCAGAGATTCATTACAGCATCAAAGCGTTTTGATGCCTAACAGTCGACCCCATTGGTGTATCGATCGCTTTTCATCGGGACAGTGTGTGTGACAGAATATTTTTGCGTTTTTTTTTCTTTTTGTTTGTTTGTCTTTTTAATAGTTATCTTATTATTCCAAAACATTCAAATAAAATGTAAATAATAGTTTGAACAGTTATTAAACTAATATATTTCGTCAAACTGTTCACTTCACATCATACACTGACTTTTCTATGCAATTTGTTACTGTACACTGCTACATGGAAAGGAATTAATATAAGCAATTACATTGCTTGTTTTCCGATCCATTTCATCATACTATTGCTGTACTGTCATTTTTGTATATACGAACTGAATAAAATATGTTTAAACTAAACTAAATTATCAGACCAAAGCCAGTAGAAAATAATTGTCACGTACAATATAAACAAAAATGGGAGGACCAAGATGCAAAACAATTTACCGAAAATATCTACTACGAGGAAGTTGCCGAAATGGAAAATCTTCTCCGTACCTTAGTTAAAAACCAAGAACATACTTATAAAATAACAGACATTTTATTGGACATTTTCAACGAATCCGCACAAAAACAGTTTCAAACCTAAGCAAATGTTCAATTCCCAAAACATTTGCACTGATCGTAATAAAAGTGAAAAGCCTCAGTGCAGAAATAAACGGATAATTTATAACCAGGCTAGGACGAGATATTATATAAACAAATCGAAAATTAATAAAAAAACTTACTCAACCGTGTGAGTCACGATATTAAACGTACTATAAAATACTATATTAGGCAATTTATGTTCAATAAATCGTTCCGCTTGCGTGATTTACATACAAACAACCAGAAATCATATTGGTCCTATATAAAGTCGCTCGACAATAATAAGAAAACTAGCAAAACCCTGCTTTGAATGATTTTCATGATTTCTTTCAGAATAATAATGATGGTGGGGAAACGGAAAACCTAGACAATATCAATATAAATTTGCTAAAAAATGAGAAAACATTAAATTCACCAATCACTAAAGAAGAAATAGAGAAAATGATCGATAATTGCAATAGCGGCAAGGCTTCAAGCCATCTGACAACTTCTGTAACGAGCATATAAAACCGACGAAACACTTTCTTTTACCATTTTATGCCGACCTTTTTTAACTACATTCTAGATACAGGAATATACCCAACGTGTTGGTCGGAAGGCTACATTGTGCCAATCTATAAACAAATGGGTAACTCCATGTTACCCGAAAACTATAGACCAAATACTATTCTTAGTTGCCTAGGCAAACTGTTTACATCAGTACTTAACTAAAGATTGACACTTTTCTCAAATAAATATAAAAACAACACTTGAAAATCAAGCCGGAATTAGAAAACAACGTTCAACCGTTGACCATATATTTACATTACATTTCCTAACCGAGCTTCTAAAGTCACGCAAACAAAAATTGTTCGTCGGATACGTTAATTTTAAGCGGGGTTTTGACCTTATTCCGAGATTTGAGCTTTTAAATAAACTAATATCATTAGGGAGTTGACGGCAAAAAACTGAAAATAGTCCGTAACTTGTTCTCAAACATAAAGTCTTGCGTTCAATCTTGTGGGGAAACGTCCTATTTCTTTGTGAGTAACCTTGGTTTAAGGCAGGTAGAGAGCTTATCACCGATTCTTTTTTCCTACTTCTTAAATGATTTAATGGATTTCTTAAAATCAAACCATAATGAGGGAGTTAAAATTGAATATTTTGTAGACGACTTAATTCAATACTTAGATATCCTGGTTTTGTTATTCGCAAGCGACACCATATTGGTTGCTATGTCAGCGAATGAATTTCAGAAATGCTTGAATGACTTCGAATAATACTGTAACACATGGAAACTCCACATCAATATAAATAAGACAAAGGTTATGATATTCGGCATCAACAGAAGAACATGGAAAAACTGTTCATTTAAGATTAACGAAAAATTACAAATTCTAGAAAAAGCACTCCAGCGTATATGCTTTATGGAGAATTAGGCCGGTATCCTATTAAAATGACTATCAATAAACGTATTATTAATTTTTGGAACAAACTTTTCGTTAAAAAGCATTCATATGCAGCACTGGTAGATAGAACAATGGCTCAAAATGGCATTATGTTCAATTGGCTAAATAATATAAAGTCGTTGTTGAACAACACTGGATTTACCTATCTATATGATAACCAAGAAACGTTGACCAGAAAAAAATGTATCTACTTTAAAAACACAAACCCTAAAAGACCAAAATGTGCAAGTCTGGTGAGAGCAAATGAACGAATCGCACAAAGGTGTATTATACAGTAGTTTTAAATAGGAAATTAAGCTTAAGAGTTAATTACTGAATGTTCTTTAAAATATAGCTTTGCTGATCAATAAATTAAGGAGTTGTTCCTTTAAATTCCCTACTGAAACAAATGCTTAGTGAGGTTTTCCCTACAACGAAATTCACTATATACTAGAATGTTCCGAATTTCGCACCAAAAGGGAAGCCCTTATCCCGAAATATTAAATACAAAATCCAAATATAATTAAATTCGCAGAGATTCGTAAAAACAAAAATAACAAGGTCTTAAATGATCTAAGCAAGTTTGCTATTATTCTTATTAAAAATGTAATTGCCTAACCAATAATAAAATAAAGCTCAAACCTACCTGCTGCTACTATATCCACGCTGGAATGTCATTCACTCTAAATTTTAAATAAACACATTCAATCACAATTGTATTTTGCATGTGGTTTTACATGATGTACTATAGAAATAATTGTCCGTGAATGAACCGCACTTCATATCGAACTGTGCCAGAGTACACTAAAGCGTCATGTTTTCAAAGCAGTATATATACTATCAAATATAATAAACGATGCATGTAAACTTATCTTTTGTTGTTGTTTTTTTACTTAGACAACTATCTTGCTGAAAAAATAATACCAAAAATAGTCTACATTTCCTCTCCAAAGTATTTTACTACAAAATGTTAAGATAAATTGTTTAACTAACTTTACCCATGTCACTGAACCCGTAAATACGTTTATGAAGCTTTATTTCAGTTGTACTTGTTAACATTATTATATTGTGTTTACCATCTTGTTTACTAATGCTTTATTGAACTCTTTAGTCTGTTGTATCAAATGTTACAATGGCAAATAAAGGTAATTGTTGATGTTGTTAAAATTACTAAAAACTGGCTATATGGAGATAAACCGTTAGAAGTTGTAGATTATTTAATTAATTAGGTACTGTATTCAATTACACCGGAGGTTTCATACTAATACAAAGCACTTTAGCTGGTAAAGGTCTAAAGGCATTAATTACTGTGTTAGTGAATGGCAAACCTTTTATACTTAAGCCAAGAACTATTTGTCAATTATTCGATTCTTTAGTTGTTTCAATATTAAATTATGGATGTGGGATATGGGGCATTAGTAGAAATAAGGAAAAAGAACGTACACCTTTGAAATTCTGTAAATCAATATTACATGTTAAAACCTTAACTTGTACAGCAGCTGTGTATGGCGAGCTAGGTAGATACCCCTTGTATATTATTAGTTATGTTAGAATTATCAAGATTTGGTGTAAAATATAGATAGTAATAATATGATTGTACAGCGTTTATATGAAAGTATGTTGGTTGATGTTGCAAGATGTTAAAGTAATTGGGCTCAAATCTAATGACTTTATACGATAATGCAGGTTTCACGGATGTTTGGTATAACCCAAATGGCATGAATGTAAACTATTTCCATGTATTATATAAACCAAGATTGATAGACCAGTTCAAACAAACATGGTTTAACTCTGTACATATCAGCCCTGTTTTAGGACAATATACCGAAATCCTATCGCATTGCTTTTACAAAATTAAGGTAATCTCCCCCCCCTAACGTATTGAAATTGGTCTTCATTGACTTTGACAAACAGTTAATACTAATGTTCTCCTTAAGTTGTGTAAATTTATTCATGAAGCATTTGTTATACGTTCTAATATTGTAAACAATGTAGTGCAATAAAAATGGATTTATTTTGTTCTCAGTTGGATAAATAACGTTGCAGTCCAACCTATTTTTATTTTTTTATTTATGCATGCATATGTTTATTAATTTTCTCTTTCATTTATATATCTTAATATGCAATTAATTGATTAGAAATGATTATGCTGTCACGTGGTATATAATGTAAATTAAACTTATTATGTAACAAGAAACAATATGTTTACGTTACTTTATAAATATGTTTGAATCTTGTATTATTTATAGTTAACCTTCTTATCTGATATATTTGTTTGTTGTTTATAATTTATGTAAACTTTTGTTTTTTTATGTTCCTTTGTATTATGATCTGATTATAACGTGTCATGACTCTTCATATCGGAGATAATACAGAATCTCTCTCTCTCTCTCTCTCTCTCTCTCTCTCTCTCTCTCTCTCTATCGATATTTGTATTGACAAAAACCTAACATAAGTATAAAGTTTAGGCACAGCACAATGTACTTTTTTTTGACCCCGGACTGTTTTCTAAAAAAACAAGGACGATGATGATGTTACGTTAGGTAAAACATCAAAAAGAACTCTGCGGTCTACTTTTGGAAGTGAAATATCAACAAATAAATGCGCACCTTACTACAAGCATTCTGATTGGCAGAGAGATAACATTCTGGCAATTATTATGGCTATCGAATGGATTAAAGTCAAAGAAGTCCTACGTGAAGTCGCACAGCATAAGATAAGATTGAACTGATTTTCCTTTAACTACATTGTTTTTTCCCGGTACAACGCTTGTCCGAGACAGCCCAATCGTAGAGATGCAGATCGCCACCTACAAAATAATGCGAAGGATCGCGGCAGCATAAGATACCACATAAGGATCAACGGCTTATTCATGGAAATTGCCCCTCCGCCTGCAAGACTACTAGATGAACAATTCCAAATTATGAAAAACTATGGTTTTACTTTCACATATAACATCTTTACAACGATTAAATTATCAATTAAAGTTGTACCAATTATTAATGCATTCCATAATAGTATATGCTATTTGACTAAATGTAGAGTATGTAACTCATGCACAATGATGTTGGGGCTAAATAGTTAGAATAACCAAGAAAATGCAAATATGTTCAGTAATAATAAAAGTTTAGATTTCCAAGCAGGTCGGACTGGTCATTTACCATTGTTTTTACTTTCCCAAATGGAACCTCACAAGCCCAATTATTTTTGTGAGAATTGGATTCAGAAGACAATTTGGAAGCCTATATAATAATGGCCATCGTGGAACTATCTTGCGTTCATTGTCACATTAGTCAACAAGACGAATTTGATGCAAAGCATCAAACACGCCGCAAATGTTTAAGAAACATGACTAAAAGAAAGCATATGCAGTTCACCAATACACAAAGTTTGTGATCCCTTTTTATGTTTATACATAATTTACTTAAGGAAATCATGGAAGTTAAGGTTTACGGCGCTGTTTTTAAACTTGAATGTTAAATATTGAATAAGTTTGAAAGTTATAGTTACATCTTGTATAATGTCTATCTAATTCATTCAAAATATACCGCACTTTTTTGTTTTGTTTTTCGAATATGAATAACATACACCAGAGTGACAAGAATGCACCATTTAAACTAAAAATGGCCAACAAAATATCGAGGCCATTCAGGCAAATAATTGCTTCATCAATGGTAGGAACGTACGTCACGCCAAAAACAAACTGACAATTAAAAAGTACACAAGTTCATCACAAAAAGAAAGAAATTGAAATATCCCCACTTTCATCGTCTAAGCAACTCATATTAGTTAGCTATGATGAATTTATAAAATGATGGCATGGAATAATTTTAGGCAATCGGACTGTTTTATACAGATCTTAGGCGTTAATAGTCCAACAACCATTTCATAAGATTCGTATGGCATTCAAAAGAGATCGTACCGCCTCAAATACATACAAATATCATTTTAGTTGACGTGGAGCAGGGAGCACGATCTAGAAAAAAATACATACATTTGTATTCCATTTATAGGCTTAAACGAAGAGCTACTTTCAGAAATGAACCATCACAATGAATGTTGAATTGTTCGTTGCGCTATTGCTTTTTTTTAACTCCGTCGGGAAATAGTGTAAAAAATGAAAAACCCTGCTTTGTTGAGTTTTCATAAACCGCGTGGAATCATTTCAGCAAGTGCGCGTGTGGGTCTCTTCTCTGCTGTGTACAAACCAAAGGTGATCTTCACATAGCTTGAGAAGTCTAAGAATTTTTCCTGAAAAAATATTATTATAATATATATTAAATAATATATACTATATATATTTGATAATATTTTTCCCAGTAAAACTGTATTGAAATGTAATATTATTACATTTTACACAATTTCAAAGGACTGATGGGCCACATTCTAGTGTCCAAGCTATGAGACGATCACCTTTGGTATGAACAGTTCTACGATGGCAAAGTTTATCTTCTGTTTGTCGAATAGATACCTCTAACGGGTAACATTCATTAAACATATACATGTTTCTTCTACAAATGTCTGAAATGTAACGTTTTTATGGAAGTTACACGTAATCGATACATCAACAAGAAGAATTCTTGTAATACGCATGTTACCAATGTAACTACATTACTCGATCAAATCCCGGCCTGAAAACTCTATATTGAGTGGAAACTAACCAGCTGGCTGCTAATTTGCAAAATATATCCATTGGTGAAACGGTTACCTCATTTACCGTTTTTATCCATGAAGTGCTCTTCACGTATTTGGAAAGCCAAAAAATGTTTATAATCAATCTAGTTTGATGACAGAAGATATCAACAAGAATATTTGGTTTAATAAAGAGTGTTATGAGGCACGTTAAGAATTTAACAGATCTAGAAATAAGTTTTTGCACAATCTGAATGATGAAAATAAAATGGAATGTCTGAATAAAAAAGAACATATTCTATTATTACCCGATGCTCTATATGAATGTAATTCATTATTTTCGACTGTTTTACAAATAGTTATAAACATAACAATGTTTTGAACTGTTGACCGGTTAACAGTATGAAGTGTTACTCGCGCATGACACCTAGTCATAGGTACGTCATGACCTTGATTCTAAAAATAAACTGCATATCGTTTAAACTCGTGAATGTCCGATATTGTTTTGTAATTTTAACTGGTTCACGGAAAGTACAGAAGAAATTTCAAGCGCTCATCAAGATCATTTAAAGGCGTAAGCAAATCAATATCAGACGTTGACTGGTGTTTGTTGTGAAACTTCTATATATTCGCTTTACAACTTTCGTATTTGTCTTTTCCGCGTTTGAACAAAAATATACAATCAGGTAATGGAACAGTTGTTACTTGGGCATATGTGTAACATTCGACAGTTTAAACTGGTAAACAAATGCCCATGCAACAGCTATATACTACATGTACAAAACTGCTGTAGGATACAGCAAAAAAGGTTCGCTCTAAATCGATCTATAATGTACAGTTAGTGTTTTGTAAGGGGGGCGAAATGGGCAGTTTCAGTACTGACACATTGAAATTTTAATCAGCCTATGTTTGTTTTATTACATATATATATAATGCAAACATGGATGAGTTCACAGATCGTATTCAAATAGTGCAGGACATCTTTCAAGCTTAATTTTACTTTAAGACAGATTTTGAGTAATATACATTGAAACATTTTGGTATAAGAACTTTGTTTGATTTTTTTTAAACTGCATTTTGTGTATTTTGAAGTGCTGAAATTAGAACGAATGGGCACTAAAATTGACTATAAGGCTAATTTGTTCTAGTCATGTTAGACAGTACACAATATAAAGTGGGGCAAAATGAACTGCAAAATAAAAAGTTGAAAAAAAGTCAAAATTTGAAATTGAAACAATTTAAATGCAAGTTTAAAAAAGAATTGCCTAGAAATAAGTGTGAAATGATATTCAGAATTCAATCAACAATATATGATAGACATACATACATGCATACAGACAGACATTCATACAGACGCACAGACTGTTTCACAGACAATCAAACATACGGACATACATACATACTGACGCGCATACAGCCGCAAAGACAGCCTCACAGACAGACATACATACAGACAGACAGACAAACATATAGACAGACATACATACTTACAGGTACACAGACAGACGCACATACAGATGCACGTACACATGCACTTACAGACATACATACAGACAGACGCACACACAGACGCACAGACAGACATAATTAAATCTATTATTATAATAGATTCAATATCTATAAAATATAGCAATGCTTGTTTTAGTTTGGTCCGGTCCAGCCAGTCTTTTGATACCAACACAAAATTAGGAAAATTCCGAACGATTTCCGTAACATTTCGGAGATTTACGTTGGTCCGGAATTGATCCGGTCTGGCCAGTCATTTATACCCAACCATTTTATTGCGCATGCTCAAAAATTGACCTCTTTGTTTATACGCCTCGAAATCGAAAATGACATTATTTTTTACACCTTTTTCCAATTAGGTAAAAGAAAACATTTTTACAAAAGATAAATCGAAATCACTCTAACATAAGTAAGAAAAGTATAATTCTCTTATTCTAAATGTTCAACAACTCTTTTCTGTGCATACACTAACAATCGAACGGCTAAAAACAATCATTTCCATCTCGAGTACGATCTCATAAACCAATCACTAAAAAAGGCTCCCTCTGTGGAGCGAGCCTAATCAAATGCAAACACATTAGATAATTTATGCGCATTGAGGGTAACCGTATCAATAAACTTGCAAAGAAAGATTCAAAGTCATTTTGGAAAAATAAAAAATAAGAATAAAAACAAAAGGATCGCGATATAACTGGAGTGACACTTGATAATATGGATGACATTTTTCATAATTTATATGGGGCACATGTAACCAATATATAACACTCATACGACTCCTACAAATACAACTATTTACGATGATGATTTAGATATTGAGTTAACCCAATCAGAACTAAAAGACGCTGTTTTTGCACAGAATAATTTAAAAAGTCCCGGAAGTGATTTACTTATTGCCGAAATAATGATAAAATTCTTTTGACAGAATATCGCCATTTTTAGTAAATTTCTACAATAAATAACACAATGATGATACGATTCCCAAGAATTGGGCAGAAGGTATTAATGTCCCAATTTTAAAAGGGGGCCTAATAAGGCTAAGAATGTTCGAGGAATTACGCTCAATAACATATTATCTAAAATATACTCAAAAGTACTCGTAATTCGACTAATAAAATGGTTGGATAAATATGATACACTTATTGACATTCAGTTCGGTTTCCAAAATAATAAATCGACTGTTGACTGTATATGTATTACACGCCCTAATCACAAATTCTCTTGAGAATAAGAATAAATTATACGTTGCATTTCTAGACTGGGGAAAGGTTTGACCGGATTGATTTCCGGTTGAAATCATACATTAGATGCAAAAATGATAGGTCTTCTCAAATTAATTCTAACATAGGAGTCAAACAGGGGTCCGGCTAGTAGCAGTTTTAGCCTCTTTTTTAACGATATCTTAGAAATTATAAATAGTAACTTAAATGGCATTTCAGAAATTTTTGACCTGAAATTATTCATGTTCTTATTTGCTGATGGCGCTGTGGTTTAAGCAAATGATCCCATAATTTTACAATCAATGTAAGATGAAATCGAAAGTTACTTTTTCATGTGGGGATTGCGTGGTTATGTAAATAAAACGAAAATTGTGATTTTCGAAAATGGTCGCCATACGTCATACGACTTCCACATATATAATTCTAAGATTGATTTTGTTTCTTCATTTAAATATGTGGGTGTACATTTCTTTACAAAATTGAAACTAGAATCGCTCTTAACAAAGAGGCCCTCAACGTGCATAGTTCTCACTCCATAATTTATTCGTCGTTAACATAAATCTGGACCTTCCAGTAAGTAATAGAGTTGAGTTGTTCGACTCTCTTGTTTTACCAACACTAAACTATGCGTCAGAAATATGGGGCTACCATAAGGGACCGGATGTAGAAATTTAACACTCAAAATTTTGTCGGAAAGTATTAGGTGTGAGACGCTCTACCAATCGCGAAGCTCTTTATGGTGAACTTGGTCAATTATACTTGTCAAAACACAGAAAAATACTAATTATCAAGCACTGAATAATATTAATTACATTAAACGAGAACTTCTAAATACTTCAAACTTATTATCTGCTAAAATGATACTGAAAATAAACTAAACTATAATGCTCTTCTGTTAAAACAATTGTTGTCGAAATCCATGCTTGCACATGCATTTGAAACATGTATTTGCAATAAACAATGATATTTTTAATGCAATAAAATATTGAATTGAATTAAAAAGAAGATGGAGAACATTGAGTGACGTCACTACGGATTCGACCGAAGCGTGGCGGAAATATCCGAAGTCATTCGATACGCCTGTCGGACCGTAAGGTGCGATAAAAGTCGTGTTAAAAATCATTATGTACAAGTGATGAAGGAGTTCATTGCTAAGCATTGTTTAATAGATTGACTTGAACAGTTTAATAAATTAGCTCAGCACTATTCTTAAAACAAAAGTAGTTTGCTAGCCGGTAAACCTAGGGTTATATAAGACGAGTATGTACGTTTTTGCAACTACATTTAAGATTGTGAAACAGTTCAGTATATGATGGAATAAAAGTGGATGTGGATAGTAAAACTAGAAACAGTAAGAATTTCTTTATTTCAGTAATATGTACATGTTATATTTAGTAATATTTAAGAGGAGTTACTGTAATAATTATATAGCTAGAAATAATGACTAAAAAGTGGGAATTTATTATACAGAACATTTAATATTACCATTCAATAATTTTAAAGCACTTTAGATGCGTTTTATTAAACATAGCTTATAATTTTTACTTGCGACAATTTTTGCCGTTGTGAAAAAAGCAAGCCACACTTATCAGTTGAATGACGTGACTACGCCACTTGTAAAAATATAAATTTGAGTACTCTATCGGTAAAAATATATAACGATCTAACTCTGAAACAATATATAATAATAATAATAATAATAATAATAATAATAATAATAATAATAATAATAATAATAATAAAATAATAATAATAATAATAATAATAATAATAATAATAATAATAATAATAATAAAAATATAACAATAACAATCATTTTAAAATAAAAATCAAATTATAACAGAAATAATAATAATAATAATGGTCATAATTGTAGTAGAAGTAGTAGAAGTAGTAGTAGTAGTAGTAGTAGTAGTGGTAGTGGTAGTAGTAGTAGTAGTAGTAGTAGTAGTAGTAGTAGTAGTAGTAGTAGTAGTAGTAGTAGTTACGTTCGCATAAAGTTTTGCGCGTTTTTTCTGAAAACCTTCATATACGCTTTATTTAGCTACTAGATACTAAGAAACAATATTGTGTTTTCCAGTGTAAAGTAAATACTCCACTTGTGAGATATCTTTTGGTGCTCAATCGGTGAACTTTATTGCGATGTTATCTAACTCAAACAAATGTCCTCCATTCAATAGTATTTATGGAGAGCCTCCTCTATTTATACCATGAAGTATTCTCTATTTAAAGAAAATTTGGGATTCCGATGGAAAACCCAATCTGCGTTTTGCGTTATATCGATAACTTCGCTGGACAGCGTTATACATAAATTATCAGATATTATCAGACAGTATTTGTTTAAACATATTTTTTTTTAAATAATTCCAACAATTTATTTGCATCGCTTTCCCCTTTTATTTCGTAATTACCTCATTTATAGATATCCAGATAAGTTTAAAAGCTGCGCTTTATGCGGAGCCTTGTGTACTGTATACTGCACACTCATTTCTATTTATACATAAACAAGTTAAGGCCAAAACAAAATTAGTAATTGTTTATTGCTTACCAAAATTTAATGAAATGTTTATTTTTCTCTATAATTGCGCATGCAGCGTCATCATTGGAACTTCATAAGGCAACGCGCGAAACGTGGTCATCATGTCTATATGATCAAGAAACAAAATATAACATTAAGAACCATTAGCCAGTTGTCAGTCGACCTGAAGATTGACCAATAATAGGGTCATTTTTTTATAAAGAAATATTTTAACATAACATAACTATCCCCAGTAAAGGCAATAATTGTTATTCGTCATCTAACCAAACAAGCTAACTGTTAAACACTTAGTTATATAAATTAAATAGATCGATATATAATAATAATAATAATAATAATAATAATAATAATAATAATAATAATAATAATAATGATAATACGACATAATGCTCACCAGACCAAAATATGACATAGGGCACGTCCCTCATCCCCTCCCCCCCCCCCCGCGCCCAAATATAGGAGAGACAAGTAATAAAAAACGCCCAAAATGCACCATTTCGGACTTTACATTGTAAAGTTTTCTTGGGGGACAACCCTCCTGCTAACAGGGGCGCTTGGCCAAAGGTAACGCCCCTTAGTTACACCACCTTGCGTCACATCCTGGAGCCGCCCCTGTAATACATCGGGTATAAGGCGATAATGACACGCCTACTGATATAAATTTAATTTAGGCGGCGGCTAAATGTGACTTAAATAACTTTAATTTTAAAGATGTTTGTCTTAAGAAGCGAATAAATTGAAACCCACAAATCACGCTTAAATTGAATTTGGCACGGTACATTGATCTTTTATAGCTGAATGTTAACTTTGCGATATAGCTAATTAATATTGTATAAATTGAACGCTATTCGAAAACATATGAGCGCTATACTACACACCCTATGGCCGACGTTAAACCTCAAGGTTTTGCATGTACGCACTTTTAAGACAATATGTCAGCAATTCTCATGGAATGAATTGAAACGTTAGAACATAACATAACGGAACAGAACAGACTAATACATTTGTACATCGTCTGAATACATATATCCATATATTCGTATCATTTTTCTACTATCCACAATATATACAAATAAAAGTCAAGTACTTAACCAATAGGCAATCGATAAGAAACTATAAATCATTGTCAATTTTATTATTATTTATTAACATTGGCAGAGAGGGAGTTTATCTAAAAACTTTTTTATTTAAGTTGTGTTATTAGGAAATGAGTTGCGTATAACAATTCATATCAAAGCGCTTAAAGTGTTGAATGTCATGTAATTGTTAAACATATTTATTAACATATTTATTAACATAAAATCTAAAGATAGTATATGCTCGCTCAAAATTTCCTTCGCAAAGGCTTATTTTATGTTGATTCTAAATAAGATCATGTAGTATAAGTCACTTGAAATGTGGAATACGCCAAATAGTTACTTATAAGGTATGGGGTAATTCTCAATATCATATAAAACCTTATCTGGAGCTTTGGTTTCATAAGCGATGCACTGCCACGGATAAAGCATTTAGGATTTTTTATGGTAAAATCTACTCTACAATTCAAACTTGACTTAGGCGTATTTAATTTCAGGGTATGCCAGCTAAACCAAATGCATCCCAACAAAATGCATTGGATATTCTAATTAAGTTTATGTTTAAGGCTTCCTTCTACAACGACAAATACCTGATCGAATCACCCGAATACTATTTATTCCCTGTATGTTTGATGTACATGTATCTTAATAATGCCCTCAACCTATGTTACACAATGTACAGATTACTCATTTATTAGTATATCAGTGGTTTTTACATATGCATATGCATTATGCTACATGCTCAAGACTTTGGTCTGAAATTACTGAGACAAACTAAGAAATATTCACACGCTTCCCGTTTCATTCGGCATTTATTACATGGCTATGATACAAACTATAGCAGGTCGATAGCCTGTCAACGCTTTACGCGATTTGATTTGAATGATAAAAGTGTATACTATGCATTTTGTACTGGTAAAAGGTTGTTAGTATGTACTTACACAAGAAAAAGGTCTTATGCAACACACATTTTACACAAGTACAAACTAACAATAACAATAAAAATGTCAAGTAAATTTAAGCAATTTGAAACATAAAAAATGTTCTTATGAATGAACTTCCCGGAATACGCTGACCCAGATTCTATTCTTAACTACAATGTACATGTACATATTATCGGTCCTCGGCCTCAGCGTAATCTAAACAAAGGTATATAACACATGTATTTATTTGATTCAGTACGCGTTCATTTTGAAACTATTTGCGGATTCTGCTTTTTGTACTGCATTCTGTAATTCGCCGACATTAAAATTGCTTTTTGTACAATCTTAATAACGTTATATTACGCAAAACGCAGCTTATAAAAGCGCTACTTTTAGCTAGCTTATTCATATGCAGAGTGCAGTCCGTAGCTATTGAAGCAGATGGCTTACTAGGTATTTTCGATGTAAATGTTTATGTAAATTAGGTCGTTTGCCAACGGAGTTCTAACTGCGCTGGGGTTTATACGCCCGTGCGCGCATAAATTCGCCAAAAGTTAAAAATGTTATGTCGATCTGCCGATGCGATTTCCGAGATACGGTTATAAAAGTATGCAGGCCTAGCGGCCTACAGCCTAATTACTACAAACATTTACAACTTTGTTCTTATCACATGCTGTCAGTAATTGACACTACGCCGATAGCGATAAGGCTACTGTTGAGAGCCTTTCTCATATAGTAGAGGACCGGGAGTACACAATAATTGAAACACGTTTTCAGAACGTTACAACATTTATACTCGGAATCACCAGACGCATACATAGGTTACATACAACTGATATTGATACATTTACGTAGGTATTAAACCGATATCAACATCCTTTTTTCTTTTAAAGAAAGTAATTTTGAGTATTGGATATAAATTTCAAAGATAAAGAATGTAATTCGCACAAACATTGAATAGTGAAATAGTATCATAATTAAAATCATAACATCATGACTAGAAATATTGTTGGCATTACTGTTATGTTTTAATCATCAAATGCTACAATAAAAGTCTCTTATCTAAAAGTCACTCTTTCTAAACACTTATACACCATATAAACACTCTTGTCATGCATTGTCTTTGTCCATTCCATCTGATCGATATAATTTAGTTCCTAATATAGTCCGAAAGGTATTTTGGAGGTTGGAGTTCTCCTCTCGGTCTCAATCTCCTGTTACTTGTATTTGTTGCACTTTGTTTGGGATTGTTTCCTCATGTGTTTCATTTCCGGTGATGATTGTTTTGGTTCAGTTTGTGTCTCCGGTGGAGGTGACATGTCCCGAACATGAACGTTTAATCCCATGCCTCTGAAGTGGTCGCGGTTGCGTTTGTAGACGTGTTGTTTTGGCTTACAACTTGATAGTATCGATCCGAAATATGTTGGTAGACACTTCCCTGTGTCCACTTGTGGTTGTGCTGGAAGAACAAATCGTCTCCCTTTTTAAGGTTTGGTAATGTCCTAGCTGTACGGTTTAAATTTTTGCGCACGTATTCTTTTCTTGCCTTTCGTTTTGTGCTAATTTAGGTATAATTGTTTTCCCAATGGTGGGAATCTGAGTTCGAGCTGGTCTCGATAACATCATTTCATGCGGACTTTCACCCGTGTCTACTCTTGGTGTATTTCTGAGAGCTTCATTTGGGTCAGTTTTAGTGTCCGTGCACTTCATCATTAATTGTTTGGCTATTTTCACGCCAGCCTCTGCTTTCCCATTTGAATTCGGATCGTTTGGCGACGTTATGTGGTGGTTTATTTGCCATATTGTTACAAATTCTCGAAATTTACTGGATGAGTAATGAGGTCCACCATCACTTATAAATTGTCTTGGAATTCTAAATATGAATTGTTTCTTTAGCTTGCCAATAATTTGTTTTGAAGTTGCTGTTGTAAGATCTAACATAAGAGCTTCATATTGGTCGGTTGTCGTCGATTACGTGGTTTCCTTTTTTCGCACGGTTCACAGGATTCTGCTACATGTTTTATGTCGTGATTCATACCGATCCCAAACATTTTGTTTCTCGCTCTTTGCACCATACTTTAGTAACCGAGATGTGCTAGATGTAGTCTTTTAAGCATCTCTTTCTTCTCAAGACATTTAGAATAACCATGGCTTCTCCTTTCAGAACTGTTCCATTATCTACTGTCAGCGTATCGCGAAGCGCAAAGTATTTTCTCAAGTTTGGCTCTATTTGTTCCTTTTCAGGCCATCCCTGCTGGATCATTGTTATACGTTTTTGAAATTCATTGTATCTTTCTGTTGCTTCGCGTACTTCCGAGACACGTCCATCTGGAAATTCTTCCGAAGTATATATCGCGAGAATTCTTGGTCGTGTTTCTTCTTCACTTTCAATGTAGACTTAACTTAATGTTTCCGCAATAACTAGATCTGCTCCTTGTACATAAGTGAAATCTATGTCATATCTAAATAGTTTCATCATGATATGTTGTAGTCTCTTTGGCGCTTGACTAAGTGGCTTTCCATCCTGTAAAAAGGTTATACCTAATCCATTTTGACTGCTGTCAGTTTGTAGAACCAGTTCCTTTTCAGGGTCATAGTACACTAATACTGGCGCTTTTGTCAACTGTTCTTTGACATTTTGGAAAGCTCTTTCACACTGGTTATCCAACAAAAACCTTAACGCATTTTCTCTTTAGATTTCTCATTGGTTCCGTCATCTCAGGCAGGTCGTGCAGAAACCTAGTCATGTATTGAACCAAGCCACACATTCGCTTGACTTCAGTCACATCTTTTGGGGATTCCATTTGACGCACCGCCTCAACTTTCTTATTACATGTATCTGGCAGAATTCCCTTGTCAGTAATCTTGTGACCATGGAATGTTATCTCTTTTCCCATGTCTTTTTTGTCCTCGTTTAGAACGATGTTTTGCTCATTGCAACGTGCATACAGTTTGTCAAGTTTGTTATGGTTATCCTTTCTTGCCTCTTCGTCACTGTCTCCACTTCCAACAACTATTATGTCATCTGCTATTGTGCAGACACCGTCAAGTCCTTTGAGGGCTTCACACAACTTTCTTGACGTGAAAGAAAGCTTATTTCACATCTAGCTATGTGAAAATCTTTGCAGTGTGGAGTTCCGGCAAGATATCATCAAATGTAGGCAGTTTATATCTTTCGCGAACAAGAACCTTGTTTAACGGCTGAGGGTCAATACATATCCTCATTTTTCCATTGCTTTTCTTAACAATAGCCATCTGGCTCACCCGTGAGGTCGGTTCTGTTACTTTTTCAAGTATGCCCCTTCGACTAAAAGATCGATTTCGCATTTAACTTCAGATTTAATAACGAGTGGTATGTTTCGAGCTGACAAAGCTTTCGGCCTCGCAAATTCCTCAATTGTTAAAGATGCTTCCCCCAGGTCTCCAAGATCTCGTTCAATCTTTCCAATAAAATTCTTTGAGTTTATTGTCACTAAGTTCAGATTTTGAACTGTTTGGAAGCCTAACAAACATTCAAACTCATCAGGGACAATCACAAACGTCACCCTTTGTTCATCTCCAGTTCGAGGATTTTTAACATTCAGTGTTGTCTGACCTAGAGAATTTACAGTTGGCTTGTTCCACATTTTCAGTCTTAGGATATTCTTTTTTCTTTGGCTTTTATACACATATTGTCTGTTGTAAATTTCAGCCGCTATGTCTATTTGGAGATCAATTTCAATGTCGTTAACGACCATTTTGGCTTTCACTTTTGATTTCAGACCGACAATGACGCATTGTAGCCACAGTTCATCTTCACTTTCAGACTCGGCAGCCTCTGCCAACGATTGAACTTTCTTACATGTTGCTCTGAAGTGAATTCTCCCTTTGCAACCTACACAAATTTTGCCCCATGCTGGACATTTTTCTTCGGACGATTCGTGTTTGTACCCACAGTATTTACATTCTTTCTTTTGGGCATATTGGGGTGTGTATGTGGTCGGCCGTGTGCCATTATGGGAGACTTGTGGACGCTGGCTGCTCTTGTATGCATGATTTTGTTTTGACTGCATTTTTGATCGGTCAACTTTGTGTACCGGCATTTCTGTCTGTCTTATCTCTTTTAGATATTTATTCGATTGCTTATATGCTCTACAGGTTTTGATGCATTTTTCAAGTTTAAGTTTACCTTCTTTGAGTAAAAGTTCCTGCAGCTTGCCAGTAGTGGTGAAAACTATCTTGTCTTTAAGTATTCGGTCCTTTTCTTGTAAGCTGCATGCTTCCACGCGTGTTCAAATGATGCATAATCATCAATTTTAGTGCTCCAGAAACGGTGTGATTCAAGCACCTTTCCAGTTTTTCATATACTTTGTCTGAGTTGTCCTTATCGGTAGGTGTTTCACATACAAATTGATCATACATTTCAATTACTTTTGGCCCGGCACAATTAAGAATAATGCTACTTTGTATGTTTTCATCTTTTGCTGCCGCACCACTTGCTGACATGTATACCTCCATTTTTCGCTTCCATTTTCTGAAGTTTTCGGCTATGTTACCTTCAATAATATCCAGGTTATTTGTTGGCTTGAATAATGAGTCTGCCATGACTTGATATGTACTTATGTGCACTTATTTGTCTTCAAATGTTAAGTTCGAATTGAGTAGGGGACAAATTTATTAACTCGTGTAATATGTTTTCGCGACGTTCACTGTTTCGGTCGGGTTTTACACTTACAGTCAGCTTTATATTTTGCGCGTATTTCAGGTACGTTCAGCTTTGGTTGGTTTACACCGCTGCCACCATGTTGAGAGCCTTTCGCATGTAGTAGAGGGCCGGGAAAACACAATAATTGAAACACGTTTTTAAAACGTTACAACATTTATACTCGGAATCACCATACGCATACGGTTACTTACAACTAATATTGACACATTTGCGTAGGTATTAAACCGATATCAACAGCCACATCCTGCCAAACATTTCTTAAAGTATGCCTTCACACTAGGTCTTTTAAGGGATATCAGAAACTCTTAGTAAAAACTTTAACTCATTGGTACTAAATATAAATTGTATTTTATTATAAGTTTTAAAATCCTTGTACATATCCAAAACAAAACTTCCGAACCATTCTTCGTTTGAAAATATTCATAGCTCTTCTCTATTAAATTCATGAAGGGTACTGGGTTATCAAATTCATATGCAAATCCATAATTACTTAACAACTTTTAGACATTAGATACCCAGTTTAAAAAGCCATTATTACATGTGCAACGAAGTTTGTCATTTATAGCAATAAAATTATTCCGGATGTTTTTTCCTTTTATCATTATTATATAATTGAAATTATATATGATAGTAGTAAAGAAATGTCATATATTGTTTTTGTGTAAAAAAAGAAAGTAATATATTTAGCAAAAATTATTCCCATTTTTAATCGCAATCACTATTTCAGACAGTTAAAACGTAACACTTTTCTTATAAAATATTAATGTTTTAAGTTTCAGTGGCAATTTTGGAAACACATATGGACTATGAAACATCATAAATAAGGGTATTCAAAGATAATAATTTACATATCTACATCGAGTCAACATGTTCATTAGTAATGCTTAAGTTCTAATTATTAATGGTAAACATTTTGGTCTACCATTTTGCACTCAACCAAACATGTTTATAAATTTAGCGTAAATATAATTTTGATTAGGCAAGAAATGTGTTACATGGAATTTTGTCGGCATATTTTTAGTAACAAGTCAAAATGCCATTAAATCAACGTGTTGTTATGGAATAAAAGGGTATACCTGTCTTATTGTCAGAACAACATTAATGACATTTTAACGTGTATCGTTAAAGACCGGTACTAAATGATAGCAAAAACATTTAATATTTCATTTTAGCTGTTCCTTTCCGAAATTTCACACCCAATTTTGTGTTACAGTGCCAATAGAAAAAAACCCAAACAGTATAAATAAAGGTGTGGAAATGTCCCCAATAACATGTCTTGATAAACGATCAATTATAGACTTCAACAAACGACATGGAATATAATATGTAAAAGAAGTAAGTTTATCAGAGATGATTTGATATTTCTGTACTTTCAAACTAACGTCCCCCTATAGAACAGCTCTGCCTAATTATGGCTAAATGTAAAATCGTCCACAACTTTTCTATTTTCTATCGCAACTTATTATAAAAGGACGGGTCAGCTTTATGACCCTCATAATTTCTGTATGTCTTATCTGCCTTAATCTTACGCTGCGTCCAGTAGATAAATAAGTGCTAAACTAGCGTATCTTAACGCAACTATTGCACTGAGAGGAGAAATCGATAGAGACCGTCGTTACCCTGATAAGCTCCAAAGTTGGCAATGGTTTCCATCTTTTGAGCAAAGACAAAACTATAGTAAAGACAACTTTAGAGAACAACTAAGTAAAACATGAATGGGAGAAAAGACGCCACTACGACTGATTGCTAAAAGTGAGTTGTCCTTTTTGATAATTATTAAAGGAAGATATGTAAAAGACCGATTAAATGTTTATTCCTGGTATACACACTATGTTCCCTATGATAGTTGTTGTAATGTTGTCAGTGTAATGTATATAACAGACCCAAAGGGATGGTTAAATATAGCTTTTTTACATTCTTACTCATACGCTCACGATCTTGAATCCAATCAATAACTGAACTATCACATATATGCAACTGTTAGCCAGAGGCGGGCTTATCATACAAAGAGGCGGGTTTATCAATACTGGGCTCTGATTGGCCACTACAGTTGTTAGGCCTATGCGAGGTCAATTCATGCAAACGTATTTCAGCCCCCAGTAGACTCGGGTTCCAAGGCGGTATTTTCTATTAGTGAATCAATTTTGATGACTGCGTGGTCTGTTTATGGTGTTTCTTGTTGCGTATGTGGTGTTAAATGTTTTAGCGCGTCTGATCACAAAGTGCTCGGCTTGAGTTATTGTTATTGGGTGATAAGTCGTCGTCCGTCCGTCCGTCGTCATCATTTTCCTTCAAACACTTGCTCCTCGTAAACCACTGGGACAATTTTAACTTACTTCGCAGGAATGTTCCTTAGGTAGTCCGCCTACAGATTCCTTCAATAAAAGTGCTTCCATACAGAACAATGGTTGACAAAAGGAAAAACTTTGAAAATCTTCTACTCAGAAACCGCTGGCCCGATTCCGATATATTTTAAATGCAGTGCCTGTTTCACTGCCTTCACTCACCCGAACGCTTGCTTTTTCTCTCATGTCTTAAAGACCCAAAACTTTGCTATTACTTAGTAATCTTTTTACTCTTAAAAGTCAATAATGCAGGATATTCTGAATACCAAATGCCAAACGCGATCACCGTGACACAAAACCACCATGTCTTTAAAAGAACTAAGTATAAATACTATAACTGTTAAGGAACCGATTTCAAGCGCCAATACAAAGGAAAGGCAAGAAACACATAATATGACACATTATATGATAGTTACAGATATGTATCATATTGTATATGAGAGTGTCACTTTTGTACTACCGGCGTGAATTAATTAATGTTTTTTTTCCAGATTAGGTTTCATCCTTTGAACACCAACGCAGAGGAGATACAGGAAAAACACAAGGTATGAGTTAAGAATGATCCCTTCGATAAGTGATAGTCACTTCTGCCCCAGCAATGCAAACAGAAAAAAACAACAGTTTGCGGGTTGCGAATATCGCTGTAGAATTACTATTAATGGATAGGGTACGGAAATTCGCCAATGTATGCAACCTTATTATTGCAAAATTATAATACCAAACTAAATAACTATTGCATGGTCGTCATTCAAATTCGATTCTTACACTGGCTGGCCGTTTTAAACGCAAATATTTACAATCCATTATTGAAATTAAAAAAGAGCAGGGATGCAAACGAATATTCGAATATTCGATCGAACGTTTGGTATTCGAATGTCAAAATCGGTATTCGAATATTCGATGTTTTTGTTGAATTAATAAATTAATAAACTTTTTGCCTACAACTGTGTTCTTCGTAAGTCTTGCTTTTACAACGATTGGCCCCTAGGTGTGAACTTGACACTATACACGTCATATCGGATATATCGTCGGGAACTATAAACAATCCCCGTAATTTTGCATTTACTGGCTGTTAGACAAGTGACATTAAACACATTCCAATTATTTTTGGTACATTTAAATGACCATGCCAATTAAGAGTTTAAGAGATCGGCCTTTATACCAATGTGTTGTCTTTACTGCTAATCAAGCTTGGCGATATTGCTCAAATCGCCTTAATGATACATAAGCTAGTTATGTGCTTTAAACTGTTATCCGTGTTTCTTTATAACGCTTTTGCCTTGAAGCATAACTGTACGGTTTAGCGTTTAAGGATATATGTCCTGTATTGTTGTACAATACATAAGGCAAAAATGTTGTTTGGCCATGGTGTCGTTTTCTACAAACATCATTCCCAGAACAGGGCTGCAATTCACATGTTGGCGCATACCGTCATTCAACCGGGAAAATACGAAAATCCACGATCTTATTTTGTATTGTTTACAAATATGAACGCACAGGAATTACAATAATTCGATTTGTTTGTTTTAAATGTATCGTTTTTTTGGGGGATATATTCTGAAAAATTGGGAAATTAAGACGCTAATTAATGAAACAATAAGTGTTCGTCGCGTGTACCGGATACGACAAAGAAGGGTAACAGGGCCCCGAATATTACTACAGTGAATAATAGTTTACTACAATTCTAAAAGGTTCATTTTGGTATTCGAATATTCGATCGAAAGAACTTTAATATAACGAACCAGCTCCATAAGTGAGTGCAGTGATCTCAACTCCTTTCCTGCTTGGATAAATGAACCGCTACTGGTAAATACAACACCTAGATAATTAAAAGAACTAACAATTTCTTATTCCTGATTATTATAAAACCATTTATCATTATTACCCAACCTACCACCTTTCTTAAACACCATGACCTTAGTTTTATCAATTTTTACCTTGAGGTTCAATTGAAGACAATATGAATATAAACTATTTAAAGAGTTCTGCAAACCATCCTTTGTCTCTGAAACAATAACAGCATCGTCTGCAAATAACAGTAGATATATTGAAATTTGGTCAACAGTATCTGACAATCTTCCCAAGTGTTTTACACAAAATTTCACCTCGCTATACATAGATCGAACAAGGGACAAAATTTTACCGTCGATTCCCAATTTTATGACCTTATACCAAAACCTGCTTCTATCAATGCAATCGTAAGCTTTTTTTTATAATCAATGAAACAACAAAACAGCTTCTTTTTTTTCTTTCAAACTGTTTTTGGATCAACGAATGCAAAATAAAGACAGGATCAACAGTACTATACTTATTTTTAAATCCAAACTGAGCATCTGTTAAAATACAATTTCTTCAGCCCTCATTTTCAGCCTTTCATTTAGTACGACAGTAAAGAATTTTGAAAAACAGCTAGTAAAAGCGAGTTATTGTTAGGGCCTGATTGATTTCCCTTGTAATAGATTGGAATAACAACACAAGTTGCCCAAGATCAAGGGAACGATTTCGTGTTCAATATATGATTAAAGAAGGAATTTAATGTCTAATAATGTGTGGTACTGATACCCTAAAATACTCATATAAGACGTTGTCAATAGAGGGTGCCTTATTCGAACCGAACTTCTTGATTGCTTTCAAAATGTAATCATCTGAAATAAGCACATCTAATGACTCGAACATAGAGTTATAAGATGACTTAAGAAATTCCTCATTAGAAATAGTTTCACCATTATTTGATTTTTTCCCATTTTTAAATATTTTCCAAAACTCTTCTTAAATCGTTCATTTTACGACTACGTGTAAAGTTGTATGATTTTTTTTTACCTCCGGCACTGATACTTATAAAATCTTTTATTGCCACATACAGCTCTCAACAGATAATATGTTTGTTTTACAGCAATTAATAGCAAACCTAAATCATGACAAAAAGAAACTGTTCTGGGCATTTATATACCTTAAACAAGCTTTTGACAAAGTATGGAGAGAAGGATTGTGGGAAAAAGTCCAAAATTGCAATATTGATGGTAAATGATTTAACGTTATAGTGAATATGTACAACAATATTAAGTCACGTGTGTTCTCAAAGTACTCAGATTTCTTTCATTCTAACAGCTATATATGCTGAAATTTGTTTTTGTGCAAAAGTTTGCATCGTTGACCCACTTTCGGTCTAAAACAATGTCACTCAGCGTCCATTGTTATGATGCGGGCCCTGATAGCGCAAAAAGCCGGTCATTAGCGGCATGTGAATTTACTGAATAATGCTCGTTTTCTCCCGATAACGCCCGGTTTTTGCGTTTTAACACACCACGATAACGGACCGAAAACACACATTTTATGGAATAATGGACATTAAGAACTTACCGTTTATAAGAAAAATTGGTTATCCCGTTTTCTTGATTTTGAAGCTGAATGTTCAAACATTTGCTTTCATACCAATCAATTTCAGTCGAAATCACCTGCTCGAACACAAATAGAATGTTAAATCATCGTTCGAATGTATTTTGAACTGTTTGGTTTTGTAATACGTAATACGATCTTCTCGGAAAATACACACAACAATTGACAGATCAACTGATATGTTTTTACCCCACCCACGCCTAAAATGTGTCAACATCCTAGCGTGGTCTTCACTCTTTACCATGAAAACGACCTGTCTTCAAGCGAAACAGACTGGTCTCTGACTGTGAGACGACGGAATAGCCATGTTTCATGAAACCCACTCTAAAACTTAGAAAAATGTTTAATATCCAATGATTATCCGCAATTGTTTTGCTAACGCGTTCGGCCTTTCAAATTTTTATTCAATAAATGGCGGCGTAGTAATTTGGTTTTGTATTCATGCCCCGTTTGATATATATTTGGTTATTATCCCGAACAATGGACTGAAGGTATTATAATCCCCATTCATAAAAAAGGTTCAGAAACAGATGTTAATAATTACAGGGGAATTACTTTGGTTAACTGTTTATCAAAATTATTTACTACCGTTATAAATAAGCGTGTTGAAACTTTTTGTGAACAACATGATATTATTTCGGATGCCCAATTCGGATTTCGAAAGGGTCGCGCTACAACAGATGCTATATTTATACTGTTATCTCTGATACAGAATTATTTGTTTGAAAATAAAAGGCTATATATTATTTTTGTCGACATGATGAAATGTTTTGATACTATTTATAGAAATGCACTATGGCTGAAAATGTATAAATGTGGAATACAAGAGAAAATACTTAGAATTGTTCGGGACATGTATCAAAAAGTTAAATCATGTGTTAAATCATTATCATCATATTCTGATTAATTTAGTTATGCTGTAGGCTTACGGCAAGGGGAAGTTATGTCCCCTTTATTGTTTCCCCTATTCGTAGAAGATATTGAGTTATATTTGCAAAGTGATATAAATTCAGGATTACACATAGATGATATTGTATTGATTTTATTATTATTTGCCGATGACATGGCCATTGTAGGAAAATCTCCTGATGAAATTCAAACGCATTTGGACAATTTAGCAAATTATTGCAACACTTGGGGATTAAAAGTGAATACCGATAAAACCAAAATTATGGTGTTTCGTAAAAGAGGTGGGTTATTACCTAATGAAAAATGGACATATAATGGCCACGATATCCACGTTGTTAACGACTTTAACTATTTAGGTGTGGTGTTTAATTATACTGGCAATTTTAATCTTAACCAGGAACACTTGATTGGCAAAGCCCTTAAGGCAATGAATGTTTTATTTTGTAAATGTCAAGAGTATGACTTAAAACCAAAAATATTGTTTCAGTTATTTGACGCATTTGTTGGTTCAATTTTAAATTATTCAGCGGAGGTTTGGGGGTACACCAAATCTAAGGAATTAGAAAGAATTTGTTTTCTTCTTGGCTATCTTGCCTAGCATCCCCGGTAATAAACGGTAAGTTGTTAATTTCCAAATATGTATTTATTTAAATTTATTAAACATTTCTTTAATTTTTAAACTTTTTTTTGCCAACATTTACTGGTTCAATGTGAAGTGTTCTGTTTTGATCAAGGCAAGTAACTACAAAGGAATTTAAAAGGTGTTCTGAAAGTTGATATTTTCACTCCTTATTTTGCAGTGAAAACATCAAATTGATATTTTCACTGTTAAAACCCCATATTTCATCGAAAAGCATGAAAGAAAATACGATCTTACACTGAATTCAACAAATATCCTCTATATCTATATCAATTGATACCGATAAATTAATCATTGATCCAAAACATTTGATATAGAATGTATTATATCGACTTGATTTATTGTCTAATTTAATATTATAAAATTAAAATTCAATAAGTGTTTTTTACTCATCAAATAGCATATATTTTAGTGAAAAAGTACATAAAAAACGTAAATTAAAAAAAAAAACGTTAAAAAAAAACAAAACAAAAAAAAACATCAAAATCTTTTCATTTTTTTCTTGTTTAGTGTTTTCCGACCTAGTTTGCATTTTCCTTCTATATCTATATAGAAAGCACCTCAAATAGCCCCCATTTTGGTCAAATAGCCCCCACACTTTTGATCATATAGCCCCCACTTGGAAAAAATTGGTCAAACGCCTCCAATTTGGTCAAAACGCCCCCATTTTGGTCGAAAAGCCCGAACTCCTTTTCTTTTTATTTGAAATTATATTTGAAGGTAAGTTGTAATATTTTTAAGATATTTGAGTGTAAATTGAAATATTTTTAAGATATCTGAATGTATATTTCAAGGTAAGTTGTAATATTTTTATGATATATTGCATTTAAATATTTGCTAATCAAACAATAACATTTGTTGATAATTAAAATGTTTTAAAATATAAAAAATAATTTGCACATATTAAAGACTTATTAATTAGAGACGAATATTAAATAAATTATCACAGTTTGCAATAATCCTTTGAAGAAAGATTAAAGTAGATTCACACTGAACTTAATAACTGTCTTCAAATAATTTATTTTGCACACCTTCTCTTTGATATTTTAATTACAATAAGATTTAATATAAAATGATTAAGAAATCCGTCATTTTAAAAATTTCAAATTAGCTTATGCTAATATAATGCCAAGGATACATTCTATATGAAACATTTGTTCGCATAGATTCTTTTATTATCTAGACCTTTTCTTTATATAAATAAAGGCTGAGTCTAAAATGTTTGTAATTCTTTGTATTCGTAGAGTATAATTCTTTTTAGTGGAATTTGTATTTATGTATTTGAAATGTTCGATTTTAATATGTATGTGATAGAATCTTAAGATATTATTGTAATATTGAATTTCTAACCGTATTTATATATATATGCACACCGCCCACAAACCAAATGAAACAAATTAGTGACAGCTGCATAAGAACCTTAATTATTATTATGTATTGACATATAATATACATTCTCCATCTATGTTAATGTATATTATATTGTACAATGAGAATACATTTTACCATATATTTTAAATGTTTTTCAAAAGATGTGACTGATAATGTGTAAAATTATAAATATACTGTATTTATATTCTTGTTGTTCCTTAATTTTGATGCGTAACCAATATTAATATAAAGAAAAACCAAAAAAAAAATGGCTTAGAAACATTTAAAATGTAGATTTGTTGTAATGATATATTATCTACAGTACAGGTAATATTTTAATACGTTTGTAATTCTTACTTGGTAAATTTGTCAGATTTATTAATATACAAATCATGTATATTGCACATTTTGTAAAAATAAAGGTTTAAAATGTTTTGGAATAATATAAGTTTGTATAAAAAAGCGGGCGCGTTTTTTGGGGCTATTTGACCAATTTTAAAATGTGAGTGGGGGGCTATTTGACCAAAATTGGGACTATTTGACTTTGGGGCTATTTAACTAGGAAGCGTGAAATCCACTGGGGACCTGTATCACCACGTACCGGTTTTGTGGGGTTACTGGACAAACCGAAATACGATTAATTACCGAAAGACGGATAAAATTACCAAAAGACGCATGAATGTTACCGAAAGACGCCTTCTAATGCATTTACTTTTAAATAATCTTGTATATATAATGATTATACGCATTGTAGCCAAAAATTATAAAAAATATTTAGAAATTATGACTTTACTGACAAAAGAATTTCCCTTTTTTAGTCAAATAGAGTTATCTCCCGTCGTCAACCAAAATACGATTTATGGATATGGTTAAACTGAAGTAAACATGATAGAATGTTACCGAAAGACGCCTGCTATCGTATTTATTTTTAATAGTCATATATATATATGATTTTACACATTGTAGCCAAAAAATATAAAATTATATCAAGATAATGAGTTTATTGACAAAAGAATTTCCTTTATTTAGCCAATAAGAGTATTATCCTGTTCTCAACCGAAATACGATTTATGGATATGTTTAAGGTGAAGTAAAAACATGACAAATATATACAGTTAACTTAATACTAAATTTTTATTTCATTTTTCATCATTTCTCTACATACATGACGTATGCATTTGATTAACATCGAACATGGAAGGCTGCATAAAACATAAGTCATAAACATAATAAAATTACATGAAATATTGAACGCTGCAAAAACAATATATTAAATGATTAACTTACAATATGTATTTAAATCATTGACAAAGACATATATATGTTAATGACAAAAGCTTTGGAATATGTACATTGCAATCAGCAGTGCTAATGAATTGAAAATTCCCCTTGTGTTACAAACAAATGTAAAATGTAAATAAATAATGTTCGTAACGGATATTTCCAAATTATTTGATGTTAAAAACACTGTTCATATTTCGGCCTTGATATGTTTCTATTAGGATTAAGACATGTCTACTCCTTCAATTTAACAGGTACTTACCTTGCAAGTGCAGCTCCGGCATCATATGATAATCCACTATATGCACACGATTTACAAACAAATTTGAGGGTTTTGGCACTCCAAGACTTAAGGTCTTGCTCGGACAATTCAGAACATTTAGCATGAACCCAATTTCTACAATTAGAAGAATGTATGCATTGATCACTACTACAGTCAACAGCACATGTAGCACAAGGAAACTCATCTATAATTAATGATTTCAGAGAGAAAAGTTCTATTAATTTGGACTTCTTTAATACTTACAGCAATAAATTACCATTTTTCTCGCGATTGTTATTTATGAATCTTCAGATGAAGCCGTTAATTTGTGTGAAAATCACCCGCAATTATAAATGTACACGTACTACGGTCCTTTAATGCGTAATTATTATGGTATTTACTCAACACGTGTCACAGAGCCGATAAGGGTTTACCTAAATTAACACACTTCCAATTATGCCAAACTGTCCCACCAAAAACGTGCCGCTACTTTGTGGGGTGTCATATACCGGGTGATAATTATGTTGTTTTAAACATCGCCTGATATTGTGTATTTGGTGTGGTCTGGTTAATATTGTCCATAAGTAAGCTAATTTACCTGAATATGAGAACTTCGCTCTTTAAAAACTTCTTTTTTCAATTTTCATATAAAACAATATTATAATTTGAAAGCCCTAAACTATACTGTAGATCTAAGTTGTTTTGTTATTAACTTTATCATTTTTATGAGTGTGTTTTAGTTACATGAATATTGGGAGATTATCATTAATTGGAATAATTGTTTATTTTGGAAGCTTTTATCTTCGATCTCGAACACTGAAATTTCAACTGCCTATTACATCATTACTGTAATAGTATATTTTAATATTTTTCTCTAAAATTTGGTTTGGTAAAGAAGACGGGCGTCCTAGAGACATTTAGAATGCATGCAACCAGTTTGTAGAGGCATCCCTCCCCGTGAATTTTGTTTTTGACGTTGCAATTTGGCTTATATTTCATGATTTTTTATGCTTTAAAAAGGCTAATTTTTTACATAATACATGTAAAGTTCAGACAAATATTAAACATTTCGACCTCTTCAACCATTTCTTCTTGTACTGTACTGAAATGTAAAATTTGCTTTAAATGTTACTATTATGGGAACTATTGTGCCTTATGCACCAGTCAATTCTAACTACCCCCCCCCCCAGGTCCGGGGGTATAGTGGGGATATCGGCCATGTTTTAACCTTCCAGGTGGTCCCTCAGTGTCGGGTGAATGCGGTGGTTTTTGTCTTCATGCCAAAAATAGCAGGGGATGGGCCTTATCTAGGGTCCCTGGGGTGCAGGGGCATTTGGTGAGGATTGTACCAGAAGTTCGTTCTCGCAGGGCGAGTGGTTTTAACTGGGCTTGGCTAGACAGAAAGTCGGAAGTCCCCGCTATTCACCAGACCTCGTGGGCCGTGGTTACAATTGACTGGTGCATTACCAGGGAAAGGGTTGGGTTTTTACATCAAATTTCGCAATTGAAACGTTTGTCAGATAGTTTTTCAGTAGTATGGGGTTGAGGTTTTGCGTAACGCTAGGTACGCCTCTGGTAGAACTGAATTGTTAAATAGTCTGTACAAGTTCAACTGAAGTCAACATTTCCATGAGTTAAAACGTCCCTATTTTGGTTAAAAAGTCAACACTTAATCTATTGAATGTCATGACGTCGGCATATTGATCTTAGTGTTTTAGCCATGAATTAAAAAAGGCAGGGTGGGCCAAGAAAAGGGCAGGGTGAGCCAAAATAGGGGCATGGTGCTTTCTTAAATGGGAAAACAATGCGCACAATATTAGCTTTGTATTGTTGTAAAACGACCATGTACCTTATCAAAGTACATGTATGTTCATGCACACATCCCTACCGAATACTCTTAATTCTTCTTCTTTGGTCATTTTCACTTAAGACACTTTCTTTACCATTTCTGGTTGTTGTCACCAGGGCTCTCGCAAGGCTGATTTTTTTTGGAGAAGTCACTTCTCCCGCCAGTCAAATTAGGGAGAAGTGGGGAGACTTTAAGGAGAAGAGATACTTATCGTAAAACCTGAGATAAATAAAGTGATGTCTTCTCAGTAGGTTGAGTATTTTTTTTTTAGCTTTTCCAGTAATGTTGCAAAAATGAGTTTTCCAGGTTAAATCTAATGTTAGCTGGACCCAGAGGTATGGATGATGTAGAACTCTCTGGAGTGGTGTGTTACTGATGGAGTACTGCATTTCAATGTAGTTTCTTTTTCTGGTAATTTTAAGAAGGTGACACTTTGATGCATTGAATTTCATGAACATGTTTTTGACCAGTTTAAAAGACTAGTGAATCAAGATCATGTTGGGAGCTGTAACTGGTCTTTTACGATGTTGATGGCTCTATACAAAAGACATTTGTAAGCAAATAGTTTGATCCTGGTTGTTGGTGAGATTTTGTCGGCGATGTCTTTGATGTATAGCACCATTTCTTAAGGGAGGTAGAGCTATCAAGGACCACTCTCTGTTGGCGATTACATAGCCAGGACTCGATCTATCTGTTTGTGGCTCCAGAGATCCCGTAGTGCTGTAACTTGTATAGAAGTCAGCGATGGGGCATGGTGTCAAAGGCCTTACTGAAGACTAGTATTAGGAGGTCAGTGATCTGCCTTTGGTCGAGTTGTGTGGATAGATCTTCGACTGTATTTCAAAGCTGGGTTTCGCAGGAATATTTGGCTCTAAACCCATGTTGAAAACTAATATGTTTTTGTGATCTCGGTTGTTCATAATTCCATGGGGGGTCTGGTTGTCCGTCTATACTTGGAAGTTTTACTAAGTTTCAAGTATCTTTTCCAGGAGTGTCTATATCTGGTATTCTTTCCAGAGTCCTAAGCACGTTTTTTCGGGCGACATAATCTTTTAATCTATTGAGTATTCCAGGGCAGGTTTCAACTTGAAGTTAGTTTCTTAGGGATGTGATCTTCCATAGATTTGGTAAGTTTGTCTTTAAATAAAATCCAGTTTTGATTCACGTTTTTCTCAAAGAGGTCATCAGTCACAAAGTTGTTACAAAAGTCTCTCATATCACTTTTTATGCTATCAATGTTCCCCTTCTTGTATTGAAAGACATAACGATCTGGTTTTTTTGGCGTTTTTAATCCCCCGCCACGGAGTGGGGAGGGGATTACAGGAATGCACTTCGTCCATATGTCAGTCTGTCTGTCTGTCCGTCTGTTTGTCTGGCAATAACATTTCGTGTCCGGGCTATATTTTACTCAGCGCTTTTTCTATTGGACCCAAGGGTCCGACTATCGGACCCATTCCAAAAGCAAAATATAAGATATTTTTCACAATCTTCAAAAAAAAATAATTCCCAATCAAAAATAAATTATTTTTTTTAATTTTTTTTTTAGAATGTCTTTTTACCTGAACTGGTTCATTTTCAACATCCTTATAAATTATGTGAATTAATGTTTTTTTGATTATTGAACTTCTCGGAAATCATTGATTTACATCACATTCAGACAGAGATCAGTATGAAATATTATCTGTCATGATTTATTGCAATAGATATATACGCCCCAAGGATTCAAATTTTTGGGTATTTTAAAGGGGAAATAAACTTATATTAAATAATTTCCTAATTCGCAGGAGACCAGACAGCCTTCTTTTAACTGTAAAATTTCGCAATTTCTGCATTTTCACGGCGCATAATTTCCCAAAATGTTTAGGGTCTTTTTATCAAAATGGACAGAAAAGCCCTGTTACTTATGCATGGATGGATTACCATATTACTTGGTACAAATCTTGTCCTTAATGAGACGATGTGCAGTGACCTTGACCCAGTCTATACCTCAAAGGTCAAGGTCATACGAGACATTTAAAGGTCAGAGTACACATGCTCATGTCTGCGCTATAACTTACTTATGCATTGATGAATAACCATATTACTTGGTACAAATAATGTCCTCATTGAGACGAAGTGCAGTGACATTGACCCGGGTCCATTCCTCAAAGGTCAAGGTCACATGAGACATTTAAAGGTCAGAGTACACATGCTCGTGTGCACGGTATGACTTACTTATGCAATGATGGATTACCATATTACTTGGTACGAATGTTGTCCTCATTGAGATGATTTGCAGTGACCTTGGCCCGGGTCTATACCTTAAAGGGCAAGGTCACATGAGACATTTAAAGGTCAGAGTACACATGCTCGTGTCCGCGCTATAACTTATTTATGCATTGATGGCTTTATCGAAAATACTTAAGGCTTGCTATTTCATGGATATTATTAATCAAGGACTCATTTTCCTTCTTTTTTTAGCCAAAATAACCTTGACATTGATCTGACCTACACTACACACAATATGAATAACTTTATCAAATATTCTTTTATAATATGTTTATATTATTGCAAGTGTTAAAATTTTCAATTCGTACAAAACCAGGCACTCACTAGTATTTTTTAAGGCAAACGTTTGTGTTTGCAAGGAAAAAGTATTTCTTGCATACCGGACGTGTGTTTCCGGTCATGTGACCAGTGCTGGAAAAAAACCCATCTTACATACCCCATGTAAGATGAGTCACGCGCAACAACGCTCCACCTCTATTTCATATATTGTATGATTTATGAAAAATATATTATGCCATGTAAATAAAGTGCAATCAAATATATATGTTTGCAAGACTTGCAATTAAAATTGAAAATAAATAATCGTAAAAAAACACTATTTTTAGTTATTTAAAATTACTGCGCTCTATGACGTCAGTAAACAACGTCGCACGCGTTTTTTAGTTTAATTGTACAAAAGTTTGTTTTCAACGTCATTTTTTCCACAAATTGATAAATTTAGATATATGCAAGAAAAAATATCAATCATGTTTTTCCGGTCCGGATCGAAAAATCCGACCCTCGGGCACGCTGTGTGGCCGGTAACTCGCCAAGCCTCGTACCCGGCTTTCGCATGTTCCCTCGGGTCGGATTTTTCTATCCATACCAGAAACACATGATAGATACTTATAATATTCAATTATTGTATGAAAAACAATGGTTTAAAGTTAAGTGTAATTGTTTTTTAATGATTTATCATGTAATTGTACATTAAACAATATCATTAAATATGTAAAACTGACATTACGTACTTGATTAAGCCAGTATTGGTATGTACGAAATATTTTAAAAAGGTTCCTTTCGCCATCTGTGTTGAGGGTCAATATAAAGTTCAACTCCCTCTTTTACATCGAAACAGTTTTAACGGACGGATTATTTCATTTTGGCTTCTTTGTTTGGAACTAGTTTATCATTGCTATCAACTGTCAGCGATTTTAAAATCAACACGCGTAAAACACTTTTTGCTTTTCATCATTATACAGATTCAGGGTTCGAATTTTACTTTTTTTGACACTCGCAAATTTTTGCGAGTGCTTAAATTTTCAACTCGCAAAACCAGACACTCACTCGCAATTTTTAAGGCAAACCTTTGTGTTAGCTAGGAAAAAGTATATATTGTATGGAAATCAATGGTTTAAGGTATAGTGTAATTGTTTTAATGAATGATCATGTAATTGTACATTAAACGATATCATCATATATGTAACACTGACAGTACGTACGGAGGAAGTCTGATCAGGCCAGTTTTGGTCTGTGAAAACTATTTTGAAAACGTTCCTTTCGTCATCTGTGTTGAGGGTAATTGTATTGTTCAACTCCCTCTTCCACATCGAAACAGTTTTAACGGACGGATTACAGGCCTGACGGATTATTTCATTTTGACTTCTTTTTTTGGAACTGATTGATCATCAGCCGTCGGCGATTTTAAAATCAACATGCGTAAAAATACTTATCTTTTTGCTTGTCATCATTACACAGACTGTGTCTCGATACGATTATCGCTAAATACCGCCGCCATAAAATGTAAACGAAAGACCAGTCTACAAAAATACATAGCAACGAGTACCTGCCTATGCGCATAACGTTAGTCAATCTACGTCATCAATTTCTGTGTGATTTCTAAAATTAGTTTTATATCTACTGTGCAGGCATTGATCACCGATAATGTTCATATCCATTTCGAGGATTGCATATTTTCTGCAAATTTTGAACTCGCAAATTTTTGCGAGTGTCTTTAAATTCAACTCGCATTTTTCAATTTTGGCTCGCATTTTGCGAGTGTGCGAGTGCTTTATTCGAACCCTGAGACTGTGTCTTGATGCGATTATCGCTAAATACCGCCCCGCCAAAAATGGAAATGAAAAACAAGTCTATAAAAATACATAGTAACGGAACCTGCCACATAGTAACAAGTACCTGCCTGTGCGCATAACCTCAGTCTACGTCATCAATTTCTGTGTGATTATCGTAAAACAAAAGTAGGCATTTATAAATTTCGTTTTATATGTATTGTGCAGGAATTGATCACAAATATGTTCATATCTAATTCGAGGATTGCATATTTTCTGCAAATTTTGAACTCGCAAATTTTTGCAAGTGTCTTTAAATTTGGCTCGCATTTTGTGAGTGTGCGAGTGCTTTATTCGAACCCTGAAGCGGCATTGGCGCTTTTTGTTTCCGGTTTCCTTTTATAACAATGAATTATTGTTTGCCAAAATGTAGCATGTATGAGGCTTGGCCTGGTGTACTGAAGTCTGAATTAAAGATAAGTGAAAGACGAGAAAAGAAAAAACATAAAGAAACAGTATGAAGTAAAATTGAAAACATGATATATATAACTGTACAGCAGAGAAAAAGTAAAAGTCTCATTTGCCACATTGTTTTTAATACGTTTCAATTAAACATTTCTTTATCAAACCATGTGTTTTTTTTGAGCATTTACAAATTACATGCATCATTTGACAGGTAAATTTAAAAAAAAGGTTGCCTGAACAGACAAGTGAACCTTTGGCAATGACAGAGAGGTAGATTTAGCTCTCAAAAGCGGTAGTTTGGGTTAAAAAGCGGTTGAACTTCCAATTTCGTGCATAAATGAATTCTTATATTAACCAATGAAAGTTGTTTGACCACTATAAACGTACACACTGACCACTTTCACACACACTCCATAATAATGTACGCGCAATCTAAACACAAGCAGGCAATGATAAGTGAACATAAACGGATGAATATAATACCCTGTTACACTTTCCCCCCGCAAGTGAAAGTTCGTCCTCAAATTTTAAAAATGTAATACGAGAAATGATTTATGCAAAAGTATTCATCAAACAAATTTAAGGTAATTCCATGTTCATCACAAACCCACCAAAAATATTATTAAAGTTGTCTCCCTACACCGTATAAAAAATATTACAATGTAAAATGCCTTCTCAAAAAGAAAACAAAAACTACAAATACTAAACAATATGAATAATATATGCTCGCGCACACGTATCTGAGTTGCAAAACAAGAAACTATTTCTAAACATAATTGAAAGCAATGACAAGTTCAGAAAACTAATCGTATACGCTCAAATAAATAAAATACCGTAAATGACTGGGTGTTAGACGCATTTTTTCCCCTCAGATTTCGATGTAAAAATGCCTGCGTATAATACCCAGTAACAAGCTTTTGAACTTTTTTCTGAGGTCGATTTCAGGCCGAGAGTTTGTTTAGATTTATGTAGAAAAGGAAGTTACTCGCGTCATATCAATTGAGTATATATAGGTTAAAACGGCAGTTGAAGATCGGGATACGGTATATCGCAAGATGTTTATAATTAAAAAAAAAATAGTGTACGATTTAAATTATTAAAATTATTCAATATTAATTTGAATAAAACAATAATTAAACATGCATATAAAAAAGCAAAGTTGGGCACTGTCAAATATTTTTGTCAGTTATACGGTAAGGTGTGAAAAATTCGCACTGCCTTTAGACCTGTTTAACATACCAAAACTACAAACTGATGCAATAATGGTCATGATTTTTTATGTTCTTTATTCTTTTCTGTAGGTGTTGACACTTTGAGAACAAGCCCGTACAATATAAAGTTTTTGCATACAGTAACTTCCCTATTCATTCTCAACAGGTTATCATTTATGATACACTGTCAGAAAGAAATCTTACAAATAGCATAAAAGGTAGATTTCAGTGCCATCCAGAAACAAATTGTCACACTAAGTAATTTTCAGTGCCTATCCTAACATGAAACGAATAAAAATGAAACATAGTTTGCATTATCATTGTATGGTTTTAAAGATAACCATCGCCACTTTCACATTTTTTTTATTTCGTCACTGTCAACAAACATGGTGACCAAGATTGGCAGACGATTTTGACATATTTTCTATGCGTCCTTTAACCCAAAACTTAGATAAAATGTTTTTTCTCAGATTTTTCACGGATTTTTTTGCCTGTGTCTAATACCCCCTTTCGTCTTTTACCCAGTCATTTAAGGTATGAGCACTGAAATAAAATCATTATTAGATCATAAACTTATCCATTACAACCTGAAACAAAACAGAAAATTTATATATCTCCTGAGACTGGTTTTATATTAAAACCTGATAAAATAAGTTAAACGTTATAAACATGCTCTTGCTATTTATATTGGCCAATTCCGTCTTTCAATAAGTTAGTCATTGTGTAATTTACTTTCACAGTAAATTTTCTATCAAAGCAATGGTTAAACATTTATTTTCATTTATAATACTACAGGAACTTGAAATATTGTCGTTAGTCTGTCTCTGATTCTGAGTCAGATGACAACTCAACCCTAGGTTTCTTAGGTCGTAGTTCTGGTAGCTTATGTCTTGATTATTGTAACAGTACTTTTAGTCTCCATGCTCGACCATGTACATTCAGGAGTAGGACTTTTTGAGCCCTTCAACCTTCAACCCTGACTTACAAAAATAATAGGGGTTGAAAAGTCCAAAAGTAGGAGTCGAAAAGTCTTTACATTAGGGGTTGAAAAGATTAAGGGTTGAAAGGTCTTTGTTTTAAGAAAGGGTTGAAAAGTCATGGTGTTGAAAAGTCCTTTTCCCGAATGCACATGGTCAAACATGGAGACATTTCAATCCATTTAATGTTGTAGATAAGTCTTCAGGGATTCAAGGAAGCTAATAATTAATTTATCAATTATTTCATTATTATTAACAAGTATTTTTTTCTGCATTTGATTTAGTTAATTTCTTATTATTATTAATGTATATTTCCTTTAGGATCATATATGAGTTGTTATTATCCCCCCCCCCCTTCGAAGAAGAGGGGTATATTGCTTTGCACATTTTGGTCGATCGGTTGGTTGGTCGGTAGACCAAAGCTTGTCCGAGTGATAACTCAAAAATTCCTGGATGTATGGTCATCAAACTTGACGTTAAGATAGGGCCTGACCATTAGATGACCCCTATTGATTATAGGGGCCTTCGGGTCAAAGGTCAATGTCACAGTGACCTTAAATGGTTAAAGGATTTTAAAGCTTGTCCAAGTGATAAATCGACAATGCCTAGACCTATGGTTATTAAACGTGACATGGAGGCTGGGCCTGGCCAGAAGATAACCCCTATTGATTTTAGTGGTTATCAGGTCAAAGGTCAAGGTCACAGTGACCTGGAATAATAATAGGTTGTCTGATTGGTAATTTACAATGCCTGCACCCATGGCCCTCAATCTTGACTTGGAGGTTGGGTCTGACCAGTAGATGACCCCTATTGATTTTGAGGGTCATCGGGTCAAGGTCACATTTGCCTTTGAATGATTCAAAGTTCTCTGAGTGTTAACTCTACAATGCCTACACCCATGGTCCTCAAACTTGACTTTGAGGTTTTGCCTGACTATTAGGCGACCCCTAATGATTTTGGGGGTCATCGGGCCTAAGGTGAAGGTCACATTGACCTTGAATGATAAAACGTTGTCCAAGTGATAATTCCACAATGCCTGCACCTATGGCGCTCAAACTTAACTTGTTTGTTGGGCCTGACAAGAAGATGACCCCTATTTATTTTGGGGGTCCAGGGCTTTTTCTATTGTACCCACAATCCCAAAGCAAAATAGGTATTTTTCCCAATCTTCAAAAAAAAAATCCCTATCAATTTTGTTTTTCTAAAACTATCTGTCTTTTTACATGTACTGGTTCTTTTTCAACATCCTAATAAATTATGTGATGTAAAGTGTTTTTGATAATTGAACTCGGAAAACATTGATTTTCATCCCATTCATATCTGTATGAAATATTATCTGTCATGATCGATTTAATGCAATAGATATTTACACCCAAGGATTGATATTTCAGCCATTTTGGGTCTTTTAAAGGGAAATTTAACTAACATAAAACCATTTCCTAATTCGCAGGAGACTAGATAGCTTTTTCTTTCAACTGTAAATTTCCGAATTTCAGCATTTTCAGGAGGCAAAATTTCCCGAAAATGTCTAGGGTCTTTTTCCCAAATTGGGCAGAAAAAGCCCTGGGGTCATCAGGTCAAAGGTCAAGGTCACAGAGACCTTAAAGGCAAAATCGACAATTCCTTGACCTTTGGTAATCAAACTAGACTTTAAGGATGGGCTTGACCAGTAGATTGCCCCTGTTGATTTTGGTTTTCATTGGGTCAAAAGTCAAGGTCACGGTGACCTTTAACACGAAAAAGTTAACAAAGCTTTTCCCAGCGATATCTCAACAAAGCCTGGACATATGATTATCAAACTTGATATGAAGTCCGGGTCTGACCAGTAGATGACCCATACAGTGACTTTGAACGCTTTTGTGTGATACATGTAACTTGACCCGGTCAGCACCCATGCCCCTCAAACTTGACTTGGAGGTCCATGCATATTTCATTCAATTGTCAAAATAATCCTGACAACATGGCACTCAGGGGGCTTAATGTTTGACAAACTTCTCTTGTTGAATTACAATTTATAAAAACTTCAAGGACTGGTTGTCATCGTACCTGATTTAAAGGATTGTTTTTTTCTTGCAGGCTGATGGTTTGATTTTCTTTGCCGAATCGGAAGGAAAGTAGCAACCAAGAACCAATATCATCAGTAGTTGAGTATTTGTCACACAATGGCTGAGAATGAATCTTATTATAGACTACTTGTTTATTTTTGTGAATTGACAGTGCCCATTTTGACAAGTTTCTATCAAAAAGCCTTGAAAAGAGATGAAAATGGAAGTATTTTGCAGCATTTACGGGTCTTTTGTAAAGGCTCAATATACCAAAAGTCTGAGCATTTGTTACTCTTTGGAAAAGAAATATCCCTGGAAATCTTGTTTTCCCTCTCCTTAGTGACAAAAACAAAGTCCATTCAGATTGAAGTAAACAAAGTGCGTGAAATAAGAAATAATTTACTACACATGGCTACCTCAAATGCCATTCATGATTCTGAAGAAGTAGAAAAATGCCTCAGGAAACTTCGAAATTCAAGCTTGAAATTGGCATATTGTATTCACCATAAAACTGCAGAGATGGTGAAAAAGAAAGAAGAAGAAATGTTGAATGGAGATAGATTGATAAAGGAATATTCTGAGCATGAAACTGCTTTAATCAGAGGTATTTCTGAGTGTTCCCTTTTTTAAAAAATGGGGTGGATGGGTAGAGCCGTTTTTGAGATTCAGCTTTTGGATGATTAAGTCTAAATCCTTATGCTAGCTATTAAACTAGTAATAGCAATGAACAAAATTCCACAAGTCTTGCTGTATGAAATGAAGATTTTGAGCTAGGCAAGAAGGCATCTCACCAGTGCTGGGCATGTGGTGATAATTTTGATCACCAGTAGTGTATTTTTAAAGCCCCAGCTATGTAGGCCTTTTTATAACTCAATCAGTTCTCACCTGGACCTGAAACTTGGTGCCACAAAATTTATATTTCAATACAGGCTCTGCATATTGAGATACACTCAACATCGATCAGTATACATTTATGATTTTCCAAATGTTTTATTTAATCTTTATTGTATGTTTTTTTAAAAATATTTTTTTAATATGGTGGTTGTTTTATTGCTATGGATGTTTAACTTTAGAAATGTTTCTTCAGAAAAAACATAATAATTATAGATCATAATTAGTAAGATGAAAATTTGCTGATAAAATATGATTAGCCTCATATAGAAATAAGCCCCTCAAAGTATTAGTATGAATAATGATTAGAAAAACATTGCAGTTAGCATGCTATCATGTAATTTGGTGATAAGATGGGAAATAGGTAGACTATTTATTTATAAGTATCTTCCATGGCCGAGAGTGTAAGATACATTGTAGGTTCATCCCAATCCGAGCTTAGGGTGTTAAGTGGAAACGTGCTTTACCGAGTTTCTGTAGTACACCCTTGCGAGGGATGGGATGAACCTTTCCCCCACCTCAGATAAGTAGATCCAATAATTTAACCAGGCTAGAAAATCTTATCTTGCCTACAGTCGAAGATAAAATGCCCGTATGGAACTCCTTGGTCACCACATTATAATTACCTCCCTTGTTGAAGACTGTCGTCTGTAGCTTCATGGAAACCTTGTCTTGTGGCAGTTTTTAGAACGCTAATTAATTATTTCTCGCTTCAAATGTCACCATAAAACAGTTTGCACGCAACTTTCAAGAAATAATGCTTCACTTTCCTTAGAACTATTTAAAGACCGATTTGACTGTAAACATAATCTGAATCACTGCGCGCATATCCATGAAAACCACGAATAATTATTATATCGCATATCCATACGCAGTTTTTTTCACTAAGCACAAAAAAGTTCCAGCAAAAAATACATTTTTACTTAATTTTGTTTAACTGAGGTGGGAGAAAAAGCATCTACCATAGCCGCTTGTGTAAGATAGGTTCATTCCAAGCCTTGCGCAGGGTGTTTTGCGGAAACTCAGTAAGCCTCCTTTCTGCAAAACACCATATGCTCGTGTCGAAATGAACCTATCTTACACTCTCGGCCATGGAAGATACTTATGATCTTACACGAGAGGCTTTTGTAGATGCTTTTTCTCCCACCTCAGTAAATCAAAATAAAGTAAAAATTATGGTTGTCATGTTTTATAAAACATAAAAAATTATTTAAAATGAAATACATTCAAACAGCACACAAACTGTAAAGCACACAAAATGTTATTCGCTTAACCTTATGTAATTTTTTTAAACCCCTCAAATTCATCGTCGTCGTCGTCACTCTAGAAGAAAGGGTCCATTTCTTCTTCGGTCATGTACCTTATATTGTACGGGTTTGTTCTCAAAATGTCAACACCTACAGAAAAGAATAAAGAACGTGGCAAAGTGCCAAAAAACAAGACCGTTATCAAAACAGTTTGTAGTGTTGGTATGTGTTGGTATGTTAAACTGCTTTAAAGGCAGTGCAAGTTTTTCACACCTCATTGTACAACTGACAAAAATATTTTGACAGTGCACAGCTTTGCTTCTTTAAATGTATGTTTAATTATTGTTATATTCAAAATAATAGCGAATAATTTTTTAATCATACAATGTTTTTTTTTAAATTATAAATTCTTCAACTGCCGTTTTAACCCGTATAAACTCGATCGATATGACGCGAGAAACATCCCTTTCTACATAAATTTAAACAAACCCTCGGCCTGAAATCGTCCTAAAAATACTCAAAAGCTTATTACTGGTTTTAAAGCTGCACTCTCACAGATTGACCATTTTAACAACGTTTTACCTCATCTGAGCAGGAAGTGCTCAAGGTGAGCTATTGTGATCGCCTTGTGTCAGTCGTCGTCGTCCGTCGTCGAGAATTTGACTGTTAACACTCTAGAGGTCACAATTTGGGCACTATCTTAATGAAACTTGGTCAGAATGTTACCCTCAATAAAATCTTGGATGAGTTCGATATTGGGTCATTTGGGGTTAAAAATAAGGTCACCAGGTCAAATTAAGGGAAAAGCTTGTTAACACTATAGGGGAAACATTTATGACTGTATCTTCAGAAAACTTAGTCAGAATGTTGATATTAATACTCTCTAGGCCAAGTTCTATTCTGGGTCATGTGCGGTCAAAAACTAGGCCACCAGGTCAAATTGAAGGAAAATCTTGTTAACACACTAGGGGTCTCATTTATGACTGTATCTTCATGAAAGTTAATCAGAATGTTTATATTAATAATCTTTAAGTCAAGTTTAAATCTGGGTCATGTGCGGTCAAAAACTAGGTCACCAGGTCAATTCATAGAAAAGCTTGTTAGCACTGTAGAGGTCACATTTATGACTGAATGTCCATGAAACTTAGTCAGAATGTTTATATTAATTAGCTCTAGGCCAAGTTCGAATCTGGGTCATGTGCGGTCAAAAACTAGGTCACCAGGTCAAATTAAAGGAAAAGCTTGTTAACACTTAAGAGGTCACATTTATAAAGGTTTCTTCATGAAAGTGGGCAGAATGTTAACATTAATTATCTCTAAGTCAAGTTCGAATCTGGGTCATGTGTGGACAAAAACTATGTCACCACGTCAAATTTACGAAAAAGCTTGTTAACACTTAAGAGGTCACATTTATAACTGTATCTTAATGACAGTTGGTCAGAATGTTTATAATAGTAATCTCTAAGTCAAGTTTAAATCTAGATTATTTGTGGTCAAAAACTAGGTAATTAGGACAAATCATTGGAAAAGCTTGTTAGCACTCTAGAGGTGACATTTATGACTGTATGTTCATGAAACTTAGTCAGAGTGTTTATATTGATTTACTCAAGGCCAAGTTCAAATCTGGATCATATGCAGTCAAAAACTAGGTCACCAGGTCAAATTTAAGGAAAGGTTGTTTACACTCTAGAGATCACATTTATAAATGTTCTTTATGAAATTTGGTCAGAATGTTTATATTAATAATCTCTAAGTCAAGGTAAAGTCTGGGTCATGTGCGGTAAAAATCTAGGTCATTAGGTCAAATCATAGGAAAAAGCATGTTAGAGGTCACATTTATGATTGTATGTCCATGAAACTTAGTCAAAATATTTATATTGATTAGATCTAGGCCAAGTTTGAATCTGGGTCATGTGCGGTCAAATACTAGGTCACCAGGTCAAATAATAGGAAAAGTATTTTAACACTCTAGAGGCAATATTTATGACCATATGTTCATGGAACTTGATCAGAATGTTATTGTTGATGATCTTTATTGGATCAGGTGAGCGATTCAGGGCCTTCAGGGCCCTCTTGTTTATTTTTTGTCTTGAAAAGAACAAATTTTTGCGTAAATATCTGCAAACCAATGATATAAGATTACTGACAAAAAATCAGATAGTAGATTTTCATATTTCCGTTCGAAAATTAATGTTTTATGGCTTAAGAAAAATGCATAAAATATCAATTTTTGACTTTCTATATAAAAATTTGCGATCCGAGTTTTTGTCAGCAGTCTTTCATAACTGGTTTCCATGGACATTCGCAAAAATTGGCTAAGTTCCAAGACAAAAAAAAGTTGTCAAAGCGTTCAATCTGTGAGAGTGCAGCTCTAAGACGCAGGCATTTTTTAACATCAAAATCCGAGGGAAAAAAGTGTGTCTTATATCCAGTCAAAACAAGGGTTTTCAACAAGGGAGGTAATTGTGTGATGGCAATAAAAAAGGAGTTCCATACGGGCACTTCTTTTATCTTTGCTCGTGGGCAAGATAAACAGTATCTTCCATGGCCGAGAGTGTAAGATAGGTTCATTCCGACCCGAGCGTAGGGTGTTTTGCGGAAACGAGGTTTACCGAGTTTCCGTAAAACACCCTGCGCGAGGGTCGGGATAAACCTATCTTACACGAGCGGCTATGGTAGATGCTTTTTCTCCCACCTCAGTTAAACAAAATTAAGTAAAAATTGTATATTTTTGCTGGAACTTTTTCGTGCTTAGTGAAAATAATTGCGTTCGGATATGCGATAATTCGTGGTTGTCATGGATATTCGCGCAGTGATTCAGAGTATGTAAATGGTCTGATCGGTCTTTAAATAGTTCTAAGAAGAGTAAAGCATTATTTCTTGAAAGGTGTGTGAAAACTGTTTTATGGTGACATTTGAAGCGAGAAATAATTTACTAGCGTTCTAAAAAATTGCCGCCACAAGACAAGGTTTTCATGATGCGCTACAGACGACAGTCTTCAACAATGGAGGTAATTACAATGTGGTGACCATAAAAAGAAGTTCCATACGGGCATTTTATCTTCGCCCGTGGGCAAGATAAGAATTTCTAGCATGGTTAAATTAATGGATCTACTTATCTGAGGTGGGAGAAAAGAATTTCTAGCATGGTCAAATTTTTGGATCTACTTATCTGAGGTGGGAGAAAGTGCTTTTACTAGGAATTTTGATTCAAAATTCGGCCCTATTCTCTATGCTAAATACCAAATTAAATGTTTGTAATTTTTTTTTGTCTTTATGAAAACAAAAAGCACCCCCAATAAGGAAGACTTGAGTTGATGTATTTTGAAACAAAATTTATATTATTCTGTTCTACTCTGTCCATTTTTATAAAAGGCATTCTTGTTCATTTCTAGACAAAATTGAAATTACAGTATGCACTTTAAATTTGGATTAACTTTCAACCACTTATCAACAAACTTGTTGTCCTAAAAATAGGATGGGCATATTTTGTTATAGTTGGTGCTCTTGTTCTGGTATTACTTTGTGTTCAGTGTTAACATAATTTTCACAGAGACTGCAGAGAGGTCTAGACAGATGTATATTTATGCAACAACTGAGATGTGATCAATTTTGCCAAAAAAAAGCGTATTCCTTCAATTTATTCCATAATTAAATGCTCTGTGTTGTTTTAATTGAAGAAACTTCACTAAGGTTATACAAGACACCTAAAATTAGGGACCCTTACCACATCCTGTGATTGTAATGGCTGTAGTTACTATATTATTATTGTTTTTTTGTAGGGTGCATTGCCTGTGACTTCAATCAAAAGAAAAAAAAAGGTAAGTTAGTTATGCAAAGGAATGTATAAGGTAATATAATTTCAATCGTTTGGTGTAATAAAATAAGAAAAAAGGAATGGTTATTGTGTTCCAAATTGTACACTCAGGACAATGCTGATTCAAGTAATTTATTTGACTGTAGCTTATTCATAAAAGAAAAATGATGTCTAATTGTTGTTTTATTTCAAGGTACAAATATTGCATGATGAAAGAAAATACATTCATACATAACTAATGTTCATTTCACTCCCTTAAATTGTTCAATCCAAGATGGCGAATAATATACAAATGTATTGATGGTAGACATGCTAATAAATGAATAACAGCAGAAAATTTGATCATATACCATATATCTTAAGTATTATTCGAATTTTGAAATGGCCGAGAAGTTGAAATGTCGCGCTGAAATCAGTACACTCAGGACATTTTGGCTACTTTTTTCTTCGGCATTTTTTAACAAGTGAAGCTAACAGAATTGAACTTTCCAGCTGCAACACTTTTCATAAAACACACTTGATGAGCTCATGGACCTCTGTTATAAAAGGTTATTAACAAAAATGGAATAGGCTTCTTCTTTTTTAATTCACCCCTATGAACATGTGTGTTGGCATGTGAGATTAGCTTCAGGAGAGCTACTTGCCTAGAAACATTAACATAACACTGTAGCAGGAAGCATTGTACTAGTGTTATTAAAATATCCCATGTGTGTACTTTTCAGTGCAATCACTCTCCCTGGTGAACAAATGTGACTCCAGAATGACTAGAATGAAGGATATTAGACAAAATATTTTTAGCTCCAGAAATATTGTGATCATTGCTGACAGTGTAAAAGACGCTGTAAATTCGACACTATATGTCCTCAAAGATTTGAAGTTTGATCCAACTAAATGTCAACAGGCTTCACAGATATCAGATATTGATATTGGAGATATCAGTAATACAGAGGTACTTCTGATTGACAATCCATCCTTGCGTAGATGGAATCCAAGTTCGATGTTAAGGATGCTGCAAGCTGCAGGCCCTATTATTGTCATTGTTGTCAAGTACGAGGAATGGAGGAGAGCAGAATGTACCCTCACTGAGAAATTTACAGTGATCAGTGGTATGAATACAAAATAAGCCAACATATTGGTCAAATTTGGATTTCTGTCTCGTTTTATTGTTAAACTAAAGTTTAAAAAATATGAAATTGAAAAGTTTTCTATATTTTACATAAATATGCTGCCATCTTGCGAGTACATTATCAAATAATAATGAATCATTGTATTATTGATGTCATAATTGATATCCTGATAAATTCATTAAAATGTATGTTTCCACTATTGCAGAGCCGAAAGAATCACTGCCAGAGTCAAAAAATGATTCAGAGATAACTGCACTCGATCACCCCCATGGTAGAAATGATAAAGATATCTCTGTCCTTGGAAATAGAAATGTTGTTAGTTTGGGTACAAACTCAAAGTTGACTTTGAAAGATGACAAAAAGTGTCCATTGCCAGAAAGCTATTTTGAATTGTCTGAAGTTTTAGATTCTGATGTCGAGGAGGAATCTGAATATTTTGATAACAATACTCATTTGAAGGAAGTTGACTGTTTTGAACATATTCCAAATCCTGACCTAGAGAGAACTGAGGTCAAAGTTCCCTTGTCGGAAACCTCCGAAAGCTCTAATCAACATAGCTTGGAATATTTAACAGAATTATCGTCTGGGTATCCAGCCAGGTCCTCAACGCAAGATGATGTTTATTCTCATACTGATGAAAGTCAAATTGAAAATGCATTTCAAAGTCTACGCCTGCATGAAGAGTTACCAAAATCTGAGGTCAACAATAGTAGAACAGCCGTAATGTCCAGTGAAAAGTTAAACCAGAAAAGGTGTCTTTCTGCTGAAGATGTGACTCAAAGAAATGCAGTTATGGCTGAAATTGATAAGGAAGATCCAAAGCAAATAAATTCTTATCAGTGCCAGCAAAATGGGGTGTCAATTGTGGAATCAAAGGAACATCTGGGTGCAGAAGATAAGAAGGATGAAATGGTCAATATAGTCACAGAAAATCAAGGAGGAAATGATGCGAATGAAAGGAAAAGACAACTCATGTCACAAGAAGGTACTTCAACTCCCAAACTCCCAACTTTTTCTTCAAATATAAAATTTTCTCGTTGCGGACATGAAACTGCTGATTCTGAAGTTTCAAAGTCAGGTAATGATGCCTTGGATAGTAAAATAATTGAACAGAGACCTTCTGAAAATCATCAAGATAGTGAAGAGGTACAAATTGGACAGAATAAAAGTTTAACCAAAGCAACCAAAAAAGAGGTTGAAGTCACTGAAGAACGTCAGCAAGCAATGATTGCACAGGATAGGAGTAGTGGGAACCAGTTTAAACAAGCTGCTAAAGAAGGCAATGACACAGGCATGTGCTCCTCTTCTATGACTAGACAAAATCCATTGGCAAATGATGCAGTAAAAGAGAAACAAAATTGTTGCCAATCTGCAACATATCATATACTGGAAGAAACAGAAATAAGAAAGGAAAATATGTTGGGATCAAAAAACGCAAGTGATTTTCTAGATGACGATGATGCAAACTGTAAATGTACTACAAACATCAATAATTCGAAGAAACCAGATGTTTTCTGTGAATGTTCCATTGATGCGTCAGAACCGGTTGATTCAAGTAAAAAATCATCAAGATTTTTGAATGTTAGTCTTAGTGCAACAGAAACTCCCTCAGAAAATGTAAACATTTCCTGTTGCAAACATGAAACTGCTGATTCTAAAGTTTCAGTGCCAGGTAATGTTGCATTGGACAGTAAAATTGTTGAACATAAGCCTTCTGAAAGTCATATAGTTTGTAAAGTGGTACAAATTGAACAGAATAAACATGATGAAATAATCCCTGTAAGTTTTACCAAAGCAAACAAAGAAGAGGTTGAAGTCACTGAAGACCCTAAGCAAGCAATGATAGCACTGGATAGGAGTAGGGGGAACCAGTTTAAACAAGCTGCTAAAGAAGGCAATGGCACAGGCATGTGCTCCTCTTCTATGAATAGACAAAATCCATTGGCAAATGATGCAGTAATAGAGAAACAAAATTGTTGCCAATCAGCAACTTTTCCATTACTGGAAGAAAAAGAATTAAGAAAGGAAAATATGTTGGATTCAAAAAACACTGCTAGTGATATTCTAGATGAAGGTGATGCATACAAAAAATGTACTATAAACATCGATAATTCGAAGAAACCAGATATTCTCTGTGAATATTCCATTGATTCATCAGAACTGGTTGATTCAAGTAAAAAATCATCAAGATTTTTGAATGTTAGTCTTAGTGCAACAGAAACTCCTGCAGAAAATGTAAAGATTTCCTGTTGCAAACATGAAACCGCTGATACTGAATTTTCAAAGCCAGGTAATGTTGCATTGGATAGTAAAATCATTGAACATAAGCCTTCTGAAAGTCATATAATAAGTAAAGTGGTTCAAGTTGAACGGAATACACATGATGAAATAATCCCTTTAGGTTTTACCAAAGCAAACAAAGAAGAGGTTGAAGTCACTGAAGAACCTAATCAAGCAATGATTGCACTGGATAGGAGTATTGGGAACCAGTTTAAACAAGCTGCTAAAGAAGGCAATGACACAGGCATGTGCTCCTTTTCTATGACTAATCAAAATCCATTGGCAAATAATGCAGTAAAAGTGAAACAAAATTGTTGCCAATCTGCAACTTTTCAAATACTGGAAGAAACAGAAATAAGAATGGAAATTATGTTGGATTCAAAAAACGCTGCTAGTGATATTCTAGATGAAGATGATGCATACAAAAAATGTTCTACAAAGATCGATAATTCGAAGAAACCAGATATTCTCTGTGAATGTTCCATTGATACATCAGAACTGGTTGATTTAAGTAAAAAATCGACAAGATTTTTTTCTTGTGTAATTTCTAGTCTTAGTGCTACTGATACTCATACAGAAAGCTTAGGTGACATTGAAACAAACACAGTAGATAGTGAGCATTATACAAGCAGCAAATTGCCTGAGATAGACAACACATTCAATAAGAAGACTGTGGATCAACAGGGCAGTAAAGCAGCCACAGATATCTGTGATCAGAGTAATAGAAATGTAGCCATAGACCAAACATTACAAGATGAAGGCCGGAAACCCAAACCGATTATCAGCTGTTTAAACTGCCCAAAGATAATGCTCAATTGTGATGACCAGACTCACAAAATTGTTGACAGGGGAGAAAAAGATGATTCAGGTTACAATACATTTGAAAAAGGAGAAAATCAGATTTGTGTTAGATGTAGGCCAAAGGGAAAGGATGCATGTTCTTCTCAACATCAGAAGGTTGCAAATAATTTCAGTGAACAATTGTGTGTACACTGTTTAAATACTTCACACGAAAGCTGGTATTTATTTCTATCATATTGGATTAAGTCACGTTTTAGACAAAGTAAAGAAAGTATTCAGACCCATAACAGTTCCCTCAAACATTATCAGAATCCGAATTTGGTAGATAAATCTTCACAAACACATATAGGTTTTGAAGATTTAATTCCAGAAACCCAATCTGACGTACCAAATTCAACCGTCCGTTCATCATCCATACAGAGAAAACACAAGAAAAGAAGACTTAAACAAAAAGTAAATCAGGCAAGACAGGATTCCCTTCTGGAAATGACTTGTTACAGTTCAGCAGACAGTTTATCTCTTTTAGGAGGAAGGTCAAGGTTTTCAGATTTAACCAATAAGACCAAAATGCGTGTGTTGCACTCAAACATAAAGGCTTATAAAAGAGTAACAAAGAAGAAAAAGACAGCTGGATCAGGAAGGACATACAGGTTAAGAAAAAATGAAAAAGGCTATGATATTCGAGAACTATCAAGTGTTGAGACAGACTTTTATGGAAGCTCAATTCATGACATTTCCCAGACATGGGATTCTTGGCTTGATTTGAAGAAAGAAAGAAAAGAAATTTCATCTTCAAAAGATGTAGCTCGCAGAATGTACATGGAACATTTTGATTGTCCACCTGTCAAGGTCTTTGGTCTTAGAACTTTCTTTGACCGTGTGAATACAGGAATACCATTATCAGAAGAAGAACAGCACCAATTTGAATGGCTGAGGTTTATTTCATTTGCTGAATATCAGGGCAATGGAAGTGGCATTGTTTTAGCCAGAAATGGGTTCTACCATAATCCAGAAGATGGCCCAAACTCTACACGCTGCTTTGCCTGTGATGCAAGATATAATGAGTGGGAGATGTTTGATAACGTTGTTGAAAGACATACACGATTGTCCCCCAACTGTCCCCTTCACCATGGCAACATTGGTGAGGGCGCTCGTCGGAATATCTCCATCGTCTCCGATGATGTTCCCCGACGAAGACCAGCCCAGCAGCAAACTGCAGTGACGGCTGAACCCACTGGAAGGAATGTGCAGGACTCAGAACCTGCAAGGTCCACTTCATCATCATCAGCTGCTGCTGCAGCTACCTCTGGCGCTTCATCTGTATCCTCAGTTGCAGCTACCTCCACTACCTCATCTGCAGGCAGTTTCATTCACAGTCATCTCCCTTCTCAATCAAGAAACCCCATAGCTACCTCACTGACTCGTGTAAGTGGACATGGTAACTTTGGTCGCCCAGTTACCACCACCATCCAGCAAGTTACTGTCCCCTCTTTGGCCAAACCCCAGTCTCTTAGTTCCCCATCAACTTCAGAATCAGCAGTAGCTTCCTCTGCATCGGCAGTTGGGGGAATAGCTGCAAGTGTAGCCAATACTCACATCAGCAGTGGATCCCAGCATAGTGTAAGTGTGGAATTACTGTTACTGTTACTTCTTTCTTCTTCTCCTTCTGTTTTTTCAGGGTCAAAGCATTTCACTCAAATGGTCTAGTAAAGATGACGTAGTTGTATCAACTTTTCTGTACATTTTAGTAATTTCTAGAATGTTTCACAGTCTTGGTACATTAAATCATATATATTAAGTCCCAGTATGTTAAAGTGATATTCACTTAATTTTTTTTTGTATATATATCCCAATGACTTCTCTTACGCATTTTAACAATTTTTATACTTTATATAAGATGATTATAAAATGCATTTTTATCGCAATTACAAAATGCAACAAAGTTGAAAGAATATTCAAATTTTAGCACACGTCAAATTAACATATAGATAACATATACATTGTTATTTGCATATAATATTTCATTTCAAAGCTTAATTATATTCTACTGAAGAAAAGGAAGGTTATAAGACACAATGAATCAGCAGTTTTTCACTTAGTACATAGTATATATTTTTTAATTCCATTGCTTTAGAAACAGGAGCTTAATATTTTTTTATGTTAAATTTCATTTGAAAGTGTTCAGTAATTCTCTAGTTATTATGCCCCCCTTCGAAGAAGAGGGGTATATTGCTTTGCACAGGCATGTCGGTATATCGGTCGGTCGGTCGGTCCGTCAGTAGACCAAAGCTTGTCCGAGTGATAACTCAACAATTCCTGGACGTATGGTCATCAAACTTCACATGAAGGTTGGGCCTGACCAGTAGATGACCCCTATTGATTTTGGGGGTCATCGTGTCAAAAGTCAAGGTCATTGTGACCTTTAATGGTAAAATAATTTTAAAGCTTGTCCGAGTGATAACTCAACAATGCCTGCACCCATGGCCCTCAAACTTGACATGGAGGTTGGGCCTGACCAGAAGATGACCCCTATTGTTTTGGGGGGTCATCTGGCCAAAGGTCAAGGTCACAGTGACCTTGAATGGTAAAAGGTTGTCCGAGTGATAACTTGACAATGCCTGCACCCATGGCCCTCAAACTTGACTTGAGGTTGGGCCTGACCAGTAGCTGACCCCTGTTGTTTTTGGGGCTCATCGGGTCAAAGGTCAAGTTCACAGTGACCTTGAATGGTAAAAGGTTGTCCGAGTGATAACTCAACAATGCCGGCACCCATGGCCCTCATAATTGAATTGGAGGTTGGGCCTGACCAGTAGATGACCCCTATTATTTTTGGGGGTCATCGGGCCAAAGGTCAAGGTCACAGTGACCTTGAATGGTAAAAGGTTGTCCGAGTGATAATTCGACAATGCCTGCACCCATGGCCCTCAAACTTGACTTGGAGGTTTGGCCTGGCCAGAAGATGGTCCCTATTGATTTTAGGGGTGATTGGGCTAAAGGTCAAGGTCACAGTGACCTGGAATGGTAAAAGGTTATCCGAGTGATAACTCGACAATGCCTGCACCCATGGCCCTCAAACTTGACTTGAAGGTTGGGCCTGGCCAGAAGATGGTCCCTATTGATTTTAGGGGTCATTTGGCCAAAGGTCAAGGTCACAGTGACCTTGAATGATAAAAGGTTGTCCGAGTGATAACTCAACAATGCCTGCACCCATGGCCCTTAAACTTGACATGGAGGTTGGGCCTGACCAGTAGATGACCCCTATTGATTTTAGGGGTCAAAGGTCAAGGTCACAGTGACCTTGAAAGCGACTTCGACAATTCCTGGACCTATGGTCATCAAACTTGACATGAAGGTTGGGCCTGCCCAGTAGATGACCCCTATCGACTTTGGGGGTCATCAGGCCAAGGTCAATGTCACAGTAACCTTTAATGCAAAAAAGTTAACAAATCTTCTCCCACTGATATCTCAACAATGCCTGAACCTATGATCATTAAACTTGACATGGATGTTAAGCCTGACCAGTAGATCACCCTTATTGATTTTAGGATTCATAGAACCAAAGGTCAAGGTCACAGTGATCTTGAATGGTAAAAGGTTGTCCGAGTGATAACTCAACAATGCCGGCACCCATGGCCCTCATAATTGAATTGGAGGTTGGGCCTGACCAGTAGATGACCCCTATTATTTTTGGGGGTCATCGGGCCAAAGGTCAAGGTCACAGCGACCTTGAATGGTAAAAGGTTGTCCGAGTGATAATTCGACAATGCCTGCACCCATGGCCCTCATAATTGAATTGGAGGTTGGGCCTGACCAGTAGAAGACCCCTTTTGTTTTTGGGGGTCATCGGGCCAAAGGTCAAGGTCACAGTCACCTTGAATGGTTAAAGGTTTTCCGTGTGATAACTTGACAATGCCTGCACCCATGGCCCTCAAACTTGACTTGGAATTGGGCCTGACCAGTACATGACCCCTTTTGTTTTTGGGGGTCATCTGGCCAAAGGTCAAGGTCACAGTCACCTTGAATGGTAAAAGGTTGTCCGAGTGATAACTCGACAATGCCTGCACCCATGGCCCTCAAACTTGACTTGGAGAATTGGCCTGACCAGGAGATGACCCCTATGATTTTTGGGGGTCATCTGGCCAAAGGTCAAGGTCACAGTGACCTGGAATGGTAAAAGGTTTTCCGAGTGATAACTCGACAATGCCTGCACCCATGGCCCTCAAACTTGACTTGGAGGTTGGGCCTGGCCAGAAGATGGTCCCTATTGATTTTAGGGGTGATTGGGCTAAAGGTCAAGGTCACAGTGACCTGGAATGGTAAAAGGTTATCCGAGTGATAACTCGACAATGCCTGCACCCATGGCCCTCAAACTTGACTTGGAGGTTGGGCCTGGCCAGAAGATGGTCCCTATTGATTTTAGGGGTCATTGGGCCAAAGGTCAAGGTCACAGTGACCTTGAATGATAAAAGGTTGTCCGAGTGATAACTCAACAATGCCTGCACCCATGGCCCTTAAACTTGACATGGAGGTTGGGCCTGACCAGTAGATGACCCCTATTGATTTTAGGGGTCAAAGGTCAAGGTCACAGTGACCTTGAAAGCGACTTCGACAATTCCTGGACCTATGGTCATCAAACTTGACATGAAGGTTGGGCCTGCCCAGTAGATGACCCCTATCGACTTTGGGGGTCATCAGGCCAAGGTCAATGTCACAGTAACCTTTAATGCAAAAAAGTTAACAAATCTTCTCCCACTGATATCTCAACAATGCCTGAACCTATGATCATTAAACTTGACATGGATGTTAAGCCTGACCAGTAGATCACCCTTATTGATTTTAGGATTCATAGAGCCAAAGGTCAAGGTCACAGTGATCTTGAATGGTAAATGGTTGTCCGAGTGATAACTCAACAATGCCTGAACCAATGGCCTTCAAACTTGACTTGGAGTTGCATCTGACTTGTAGATGACCCCTTATGATTTAAGGGGTCATTGGGTCAAAGGTCAAGGTCACTGACCTTGAACGAAAAAAACTTGTCTGTGTGATAACTTGACAATGCCTGCACCCATGGCCCTTGAACTTGACATTTAGGTTTCTGGTGACCAGCTGATGACTCTGGATTTTGAGTTCATAGAGTCAAAGGTCATGGTCATAACACACTTTAATGGTCATAATCTTAAAACTGCCTTAACGGCAACAAATCAGCTGTCATTTCGGTCCATGCATATTTCATTCAATTGTCCATATAATCCTGACAACATGGCGCTCAGGGGGGGGGGGCATAATGTTTGACAAACATCTCTTGTTTCTATAGTGTTAAACCTTTAAAGAGTCTGGTATCTTCTCAGGTACTGTTTGCAAATAGCTACATATCTGCCTCATTTGCATATAATGTGTCAGTGTTCAAATTAGGGATTCCCTTGGGATTTCCCATCCATTACTGTTTTATAGAGCGTCATGTTACCCTCAAGGTTTTATCAAACATTATATGAGACTCTATCATAGTTATATGCATTCTTATATTTATTTCTCTAATTATTTAATCCTAAGTGGCACTGGGACTTTAAATAAAATGAAAAAAATGAATTATATATATCAAGTGTTCACAAATGCTCTGGTATGGTTAGCATTTTGTCAATCCCGATTTCCAATTAATAGTGTCAATTTCTCTGAAATGTCATGGTAAAACTTGATATATATATATTTTTTCAAGTATGGTACTAGTACCAGTACAAACTCACATCAAATCAAACAACTATAATATAAAAGTGCTTTTGTTTAACAGGGCTTTACAAGTATGCAGCCAACCTCAGACCCGAATAACACGGACCGGATGTACCACTTGAACCCGACCACTCAGATACGTGGGATGGGGATGGTGGATGAACCGTACAATGAGATATCTGTACCACCACCTCAGCAGGGCATTAGTGGTAAACCACACAATATTTTTTCTCTAGATCTAAAGGTTAATACTGAGTGTTACTCATTTTATCTCCACCATATTGGTAAGCCAAAATTTCTTTTCATTTCACCTTGCATAAATGAAACGCCTTGGTTTAAGTGCATTTTTTTGTTCTCTGAGAATTGAGGTAATTTGGACAATACATGCCTTATTTAAATATGATTTATATAACATTATGTTTGCCATTATCTGATAGCTTGTTACACCTAATTTTATTCAGTTCAATTGAAAAGACAAAAATGAATATCCAATTCTGATGATATATATCTAGATTAAGTCCATTTGAATGATACTAGATTGAGGCTATGCATGATCTTTACCTTTATCAGTATTCTTTTTTTTGTCTGACAATTATTTCATTTAATATGCTGACTTGGCATTTTATTTAGACATATTGATTGCACCTGTTCAAATTTAAACTAGGTCCAGGCATTTGTACATTCCATTCGTGGCTTTATTTTAAAGAAAACGAATTGAAACAAATATATTTTCATTCCAATAATTGATCTAATGTTTGGTTTTCCAAGAGCAAAGTTTAAATTATTATTTGCTATTTGGTGTATCAAATAACACTCTAGGCTTAAGTTATTGCATTTAAATAGCGCCTTTTATGAGTGTCACATGTCACTAAATAAGTTTGACATGAGTCAAGGATCACAGTATTCATTCCACTGAAACCATTTTAGCAAAACTTATTTCAAACTATCAGCAGTTTAATCTTTCTTTTTCAGTATCTGGAAACCATCCTCCATCATCTATATTTGGTGGTGGACCAGTCGGTGCAGGTGCTTTTACTACAGGTGAGAGGCTTAAACCTGCCTCTACATTTAAATACACCTGGCAATATAGAACCTTTATCAGACACATATCTTTATTCATTAAATAAGAGTTAAACATGACTGTCCTTTTGTGTCCTATTTTTGGAGGCCAGGTATGAAGATCCTATCCTCTGTTTGTATTCTATTTTTAAGTTATTTACTCTGCTATTTCAGAAAGCATTAATAAATAACTTCAGTGTCTGCCTGTTTTTTTGTGACTGCTTTAATTGAGTCTGTTTCTATGAATGATCATTTTGGCAATGATAATGAGTAAAAAGGTATATTTAACCAGAGTTACAGTTGTTTAAAGGAAAAATATTACTCCAAAATCAACAGCAAGAACAAAAAGCATTAGTGTGCCTTTAAATCTTAAAAGTAATCTTACCTGATTTAATTTGCACTTAAACTGCTTTAAAGGGAAAGAAAAGTTGTTGAAAAGTAAACAGTGGACTTCCTCTTTTCCATGAAGTTGTCAAAAGAATTAAGATAAATTGGTATTATTAATGTACTAGGAAGAAAAGTAATCATGTGTGTTTTTATCAGACCTATTAAGTGTCATATTTACAGAGTTTTGACTTCCTTTTTATTGTTATAAGAATTTGAGAAGGAAAAATATACTTAATTAAACATTTACAAACTGTAAGTTATATTAAAGTGACAAGTTGATAATGCCTCTAAAGGCAGACTATGAAGTTTGGTTGTATATTTGTGTTTAGTATTATCATGATACTCAAGGCCTTATTTCTAGAAAAATCTATATAAAGCTGATTTATTGACTCCAGATCATAAATCTTGCACATTTGAAACAGCCAATTCGAAATTATATTTGTTGTAAAATGGACATTATATTATAATTTTCAATCAAATGAAAGAACTATTTGACAATCTTGAACATTAACTTCTATGGGCCTGCTGGACGCCATGAAGGCAGAAGGGCAGAAGGGTGCTATCAAAAAAGGACTGGTGCAGCAAACTTCCATAACTCCTTAGCTATAATATAGAGAAGATCAGACAAGCAATGTTTCAGTTGCACAATCACTATTGATACTCTATAACCTTCAATACAAAATTGAGAAAATTATGTCCAATTGTTGCACATTTAAATATTTAAAATGCGTACCTGAATAATACAATGAATGTTTTCAACTTTTACAGTTTTGCAAATGCTTCAAAATTACCAAAACCTTTTAAGATGACCATCTTTATGATCAAGGAGTATACCATTATTACAGGTCAGCCCCAGAGCATACCAGTCAGTGGACACACTCAGGTCAGCGAACTGCGTAGCTCTTCTGTCCCACTCGTCCAAGGTTTATCAGGCTCCCCAGGGCTCGCCCCTCACCAGGAGGCAAGACCACCCCCACCTTCCACACAGCAGGCACTATCCTACCAGCAGAGGGCCCAGGGATTAGGAGGAGGTTCTGGTTCAGGGGGTGCCCCACCTGACCGGGCTCGTGGTACAGGCTTACCTGGGCTTGACCCAGATCTCACCGCCGGTATACACATTGTAAGCCCACGCCACCCAGACTATAACACCCTCACGGCTAGAATAAACTCTTTCAGTGGATGGCCTTCCCACCTTGATCAGAACCCGAGGATGATGGGAGAGGCCGGATTCTTCTATGTTGGTAGGGGTGAGACAATATATTGTCTGTTTACAATCACTGATCTAACCTGTGGAATGAGTTCCTAATCGTCCTAAGCTATGGCCATGTGGATGTTAAGTGATTTTCAGAAGATAGTTTATTGAACTAAAACTGTTTAAAATCTCTTCCTACATTAAATCTTTTTTGTTTGATATTTCAGACCCTTAACAAATGTATTTTTGGCCTGAGTGTTTTTTTTTTATCACTAATAATGTTGATGCAATTTAAGATGGTAATTATTTTAATTATGTGATGTAATTTTATGATTAAATATATTAAGCCTATATGTTTAATTACTGATATTTACCTTTTCCAGGAGTGGCTGACTTCTGTCGATGTTATGCCTGTGGCGGTGGATTACGCAATTGGCAACCAGGTATACACGTCATGTTCATGTTTGTGGTTTCCTTTCCAAGTAGGGATCTAATTGGTCTAATTTGCGTTATTTCCAGACATTATGTAGACAATTCACTCTTAACATTCTCAAGGGTATTACTAGATATAATCTATAAATAAATGTAACATCATTTTGGTTTCCCAAGGGTGAGGTTTTGGTTGTTCCATGTATTATTTCAAATGACACATAATTAACAAAGGCATAGCATCTATGTTTGGATTAATCACACCTAACATCTAAGGTTTTATTTAGATTTCATTGTACATACATTCCAAACTAATTTCACCTCCGATCTGTCAAGACCCACCTGCCTACTTATAAATGTTTTGCATTTTAGAGGAATAGCAAGTATAACATAGATGAATAATTGTTCAGCTTGCCTGATTTGAAAAAAAAAAGAGTTTTCATGTAATTGTCAACCTTCATGTCATCCTCGACATAGGTGTCATCATCATACACACATTTTAGCTTGGTCTTAAAAAAATACATTATGTGATAATGGTATTCACATTATGTGACATATGGCACATGGCTTTTGTGTGTAGCAAGACCAACCAAATATTTCTGGGTTTTTATTATGTTTTAGTATTGACTTTTGATATTATTTATCAAAGGAGAGAAATGGACAATTGTATCAATACGTTTGTAGGGACTCTGGTTATAGAGTAGGAATAATGTATCAATACGTTTGTGGGGACTCTGGTTATAGAGTAGGAATAATGTATCAATACGTTTGTAGGGACTCTGGTTATAGAGTAGGAATAATGTATCAATACGTTTGTAGGGACTCTGGTTATAGAGTAGGAATAAGGTATCAATACGTTTGTAGGGACTCTGGTTATAGAGTAGGAATAATGTATCAATACGTTTGTAGGGACTCTGGTTATAGAGTAGGAATAATGTATCAATACGTTTGTAGGGACTCTGGTTATAGAGTAGGAATAATGTATCAATACGTTTGTAGGGACTCTGGTTATAGAGTAGGAATATTGTATCAATACGTTTGTAGGGACTCTGGTTATAGAGTAGGAATAATGTATCAATACGTTTGTAGGGACTCTGGTTATAGAGTAGGAATAATGTATCAATATGTTTGTAGGGACTCTGGTTATAGAGTAGGAATAATGTATCAATATGTTTGTAGGGACTCTGGTTATAGAGTAGGAATAATGTATCAATACGTTTGTAGGGACTCTGGTTATAGAGTAGGAATAATGTTCAGAACTGGATGTTCTATCCCAGGATTTTTGTGTCAGATTGATCAAAACCAGACACTTACAGGAGGTCGATTAGAACATGTGGCACATATGCCTTACAATTAAACCACTCATGTCAGACAGACAGAGTAAGAAGTTTCATAGGACAAAAAAGACCGTATTTCCGAATGTATTGAAATTAAGCCTTCACTTTGCATTAACCTGATATTTCGTTAACATATAGTGAGATTATGATGTTTACATTTTGTATATGCACTATTGATTTTGACAATCACAATGCAGTTAAATTTCATAGATAAGGGTTATGAATGAGGTTTTTGAGCAATCTATCATTTGAAATACTTGATTTTTTTAAGTTTATACATCTGATTGCAAGTTCATGATATATATGAAAAGGGATTTTTTTTTAAATCACATGTGCAAATAATATCATAGAGCTACATTTTGGTCTTTAACTAGATCATGATATTATGTTAATTACAGATGATATTACAGATGATATAAAGCTATTATGAAAAGTACTTTATTTGTACTAGATCTATCATACATTATGTTATCAATCAAGTGAATAATGCTGGCCATGTTATTTGGCCATGGATTGTCTTGGAAAGTGATTGTCCAAGGCTGAATGATACAGCCTTAATAGACTACCAAACTAATGATTTTACCAATGATTTAAAGTGTAAAATTGCCCTATTAATGTAAATTTAGTTCTTGGACATTCAATTATTTAACAATATTAATACAAACAAGGCCATTATCCTTAAAAAAGATGAAGGGCTTTATAATATTGAAATTCTTGCATGTATTTAATTGCAGAATCTCACGAAATGTAGCATTTTGAATGGTTTAAAATTGCAGGAGATGACCCAGTTTTGGAACATGCTCGATGGTTTCCACAGTGTGAATACATTATCAAGCTGAAGGGTCAAGCATTTGTCACCGAAATTCAGAGACATGTCTCAAATTTGGTACTTTTTTAGTTTGATTTTCCAAAAAAAGTAGAGGCATTGTTCTAGTCTCGTTGCTGTCTGAGGCAGCATCAAACTTTGGACATAATAACTCAAAAGTTATTTTAGATGGCATGAAGATTGCCATGGCTATGATTGAACTGATCAGGTGACATTTTATGATTTTTTTGTAATATTTCAGTATTTCTCATGATGCACAAATTATTGGCTCGCAAAAAAACAAAACTACCCTAGTATTTGAAGTAACATAAAGGATTTGCACGGTCAATATAAATCAGTCTGATTTGTTATTTGAACATTTTATTATGATATATTTCAGTCGGCTTCAAACAGAACTCCAGCTGAAACTCCAACGCTGTGTAAGTTCACCTGATGTCAGGTTCCCATACCCTTCTTGATCCCTGTGCAGTGGGAAGAACTGTGAATTATGGATAATGAAGCTCAATTTAAAGCTGATGATAAAGCTTAGGAATTAGTTCTTGCATGATATCTGAGATTATGATAATTACTTTGTGCATGTTCAAGTTTCCCATAGTTTAATATTGATTATTCGGCACTCCTGATATTATCTTTTCGTATTAAATGGATAATTTTATAATGGATAGATTTTTTTTGTTTCAATTAAATTCAGTACAAAGGTTGTAATGTGAGATTTGCATTGTAACTAGGCATAACAAAGGCACACCAAAGGACAAAATTGTATCATGTAGAAGTCATACATTATTGATGTTGCATGAAGTATATCTTTGAGCAGAAGGAATAAATCTAAATGTACACAGAAGATCACAATAAAATAATAAGTTGTCCGGTTAGGGCAGTGGTTAAGGCAATCGCTTTTCACCTAGGCGACCTGGGTTTGATTCCCGGCTTGGGCGCATATGAGTTTGGTTAGTGGTCACCAAGCCGCACAAAAGGGTTTTCTCCGGTTATTACAGTTTCCCCAACAAGACTACACTCTCGCACAACATCGTGCCAACGAGAGTGACTTAGTATAAGCTATCATTGCTTTCTTCACAATCGTTGTAAAATATACAATGGTTAAAGTAATAAAATAAAATTATATAAAAAAAATAAGATTAACCCAGAAATTGCTTAAAGGACAATCACCTTTACCAATCATCCATTGTGATACAAGTTTGGCATTGAGAAGTTCATATCATTAAAGAGCATATTGCTTGATATTTTTACCAATTAGATAGTGTTTTTTCCTTAAAGGATCATGATTTTTTCTCTCAGGGTACCGAAATGCACAAGAAAACACTAATGTTATAATTATTTTCAACTTTGATACTGAGAATGCAGCAATGCAGAAAAAAATACAATTAAAGTATAAAAATGTTTTTGGTTTTAGTGGGGAGTGAGCTTATGCCGATTCAAACGGGAAAATAATAACCACAAAACCACTCCCCCACAAGAACATAAGCTTAGGAATGATTTAAACTTTAAGCCTTTTGATTTGCCTGAATTTATTTTATCACACAAAGGCTTATCAGTATTTCTGTTTTGTGCCTATTGATTTTCTTGAAATTATTTTTATTATACACCATTTCTCTCTATTATAGCTGAGAACAACTCTCAAGACCCACTTGACTGTGAGACTGGGCGACAGCTAATGAGCATGGGCTTCCCCCAGGCCCGGACACGGCGCGCCATCAGGGCGCTCAGGAGAACACACGGTAGGTTTGGAAAAAGTTATTTAAGAACTACTAAATTGACAGGTTGGGACTTTGTTCACCTGTTTAATTATTGTAAGACGAACAATATGGTGCCAGATATTTATCTCTAAAATTGTCTGCAGACTTCTATTAACTAAGGAAATGAGTAATTTTGTTGCATAACTGCTTACATTGCATATTCTGTCTGATATATGAATGCAACTATTGCGCTGTATGCCATGCAATAGTACTGTTCCAGTCAATGACAGAACATAGCATGCGTAAGAGCCATTAAGCCTGGATGATGCCAAATTGAAACATGGATCTTGATACTTGTATTGATTCAGAATCTAGAATGGAATTATGAGTCATCAGATTCGTCATTTCTTTGATCAGCAAATACATTGTCATAGCTATGGAATTGTTGAGTTCAGCATAACATTTAATAGAAGCTTTGGTGATGGTCAAAACTTGGTATTCATTTTGAATTTGACACATATAGGCAGACAGCACCATTAAGCTGGTTTTAAATAGAGCATTTCCACTGATGATGTGTTTGATTGAACATAATATCCAACAATAATAAAAATATTTTAAACTGTTAAAGGTCGTGACCCCACACCTGATGAAGTGTTGGACTGGATGTTGGAGGATCATACTGACTCTGAGCCAGGTACGGTCTATAGGAACAAATGATATGTAATCTGGGGCCATGACTGCAAACAAGGCTCAAGTCTGAGTCAGACACAGAAAAGCACTTGAAGTACAGTATATTAAAATCTTTTTTTCCCATTCATTTTGCAAGTGTAAAGGTATGAAGTTGAGCAATTTAAATTAAACTGATGTAATGAAAAACGCTTCAGTGGTGGCTGTATTTAATTTTTATTTGTTTTATAAGTTAGTCATAATGCCAATAGGTAAAATTTGGTGCTAATTATGATCACCTCCACATTGTCAGTATCGAGTATGACCTCCACGATTGGCAACAACTGCATCAAGTCATAGACCCACATAACTTGCATACAAGATTCATGTGAATGCAGTCCCACACTTCCCGAAGAGCAATTGTTAATTCATGAATGTTGCGTGGCTGCTGCGGAATGAGACGTAAACAACGACCGAGGACATCCCTTATGATTGTGTTCTATTGGGTTGCAGTCATGTGTGACAGATGGCCTCGGAGAAGTATCTACGCCGTTAATGTGTAGAAATCTTCTGGTAAGCACGTGCATCGTCTTGCTGTAATATTGACCAAGGGCATTGACGTACCATAGGCACATATACCGGTGCAAACGATCTGGTCAATGTATCTGTGCAGTCAGACAATGAATTTGTGATTGATTTCTGCACATAGAAACCACACAACTTCCACCATAACAGTTATAGTGCGTTGCTTTCATGATGCGGCCTGTATACACACAGTCTTTTGTCCGCCTTGGAGAGACTAAACCGTGATTTATCACTAAATATCACAGAATGCCTTCAACACCCACAATTGTTGACCACCAATTGACGTTGAACTTGACGGTGATGTTCTGTGAGAATCATGCAGTGATACGTCCTCTTCGAGGGAAAGTAAAAATGAAGATTTGCAGTTTTGCCTCGAGTCTGAAAGGGGAATCACAACAAGAATTCACCCTAAACCCTGACAGGAAGCTTGGAATGAAACTGCTGGTCACACCTCAACTAGTACCATTGAGATTGAGTCTTTCAAAAATTTGAGAGCTGCACTTACCTTGATCATCTGGATGCTTGCATCTGTTCATGATGGTCCTTGGGGCATTGAATTGAGCGGCTAAGTGATCGAGATCAGTATTTCATTACATAATGTCTGCAGACAAGATGATTGTGTTTCTGTCTGAGGTTTTCCATACTGAAAACATTTTCTCTATTTTGCATTTGGTTTGAATCTGTTGGAGGTAAGGTACACATTATCAATAATATCTGCTCTTGGTTGTTTTTATTAAGATATTATGTTTCAGGTTAAATCTAGATGTCATTTATCTGCTAGGTGATGATAATCATGTTACGATGATGTAGCATTGAGGAGCACTGATCTATCTGAGACAAAATTTACAATTTTTAGAACATTGAAGAAGATAATCTAGAACAGAATTGGAATTGTAACAGTCAAATACAAATTGGTGTTGCTGAGATCCATTTTATAAGGTCCCTGAAATGTTTACAAATATAAAGCATGAAATTTCAGAACAAGATTAGAAGGTCCTTGAAATACCGTAATGTGTTACTGAGATGTATTTTAGAAGGTCTCTAAAATGCACAAATCCATTTTCATGTATTTGTTGAATAGTTTTGTATTCAGCCCCGCAAAAGAAATTGAGGTGCCCTATAGTAATGGCCCTGTCTGTCTGTATGTCTGTCGTTCCGTTTTTCTGTTCAAAGGTCTGTCCACACTTAAAACTCTTATAAAATATTAACTTCATATTTATACACTTGTTCACAGTAAAAATACACTCAATTATGACAGTAATGTAACTCCAACTTAATAATTGTCAGATATGTGGCCTGACCTGTCTAATTTACCCTAGAAATTTATTCAAGAAAACACTACTTGAAAGGAATTGAATGAAATTTAAAGCATGAATATATGGAAATCAGAACAAGAACCATAACTCTTTGATTCATTGTAATGAAATGATCTCCCTTGATTTGATAAATAAAAAAAGTGCAGTATGTTAAAGAGTAAATGAGAATTGGAGTATAGATGAACAGAAAAATATATGATGTGCACATTTCAAGAACCGTCACTGTGTTGGCAATTGTTCTTTAATTGCCTCCCTTTTGCATAGATGCTATCATTTGAAGGCCCAATCACATCATGTGATGGTTTTTATCTGAATATTAATCAGACTCTTATGTTTATCATGATAATTTTGTGCCAGGTACCATTCAGATAGTATGTACTTAATAATTAAGATTGTATGAGCAGGGGCGTAGCTAAATGCATGTAAAATTTTTACTCCCATAAGACTTGTGTGAGCTGAAAAAGAAAAAAATAGACTTGTGTGAGCTGTCAACATGTGAAGTTATTTTTTAGTTTGGCTTGGAAAAAAGAAAGGATATGCATCCCATGTGCAAGAATAAATTAATGAAAGAAACATTTTCAAGCATTCTGAACACCAACAGGGAGTGAAATTGAAATAAAATATAACCAGTTAAATAAACTATAACCAATTATAAACATTGTATGTAACAGTTGAAGAGTACTTCTTGGACACTTTTTTATTTCAAGATGCCTTGCTGGTTTGTTCAGATATGCACCCCCTAAGCCTTCAATTTCCATTTTGAATTTTGGGATGTAAGAACTTGCCATTTTAGGGTTATTAAAAATTGATGTGTTTGCACTGCCGTACAGGAGTTTGGCTAGGTATGACCCTAAAGGTTATGTGACTATGGATAGATTTACATAGTGATTGTAAGTTAATCTCTTGGAGAATTGTATATGGTGATAAAATATGGGTTATCTGTTGGACTTTGAGAGAATTGCGTCAATACCATGATACATATTAATGAAGCCATGTATGTTATGTGATACAAGCCTATATGATACAAGGAATTGAAGCTATTCTATCAGCAATTATCCAATAATGAGGCCATATGTTACAATATATTATGTAATAATTTTGTTGCAAGATAATGGGACAATTACCATGTGACATTATAGCAGATCATGTGTTGTCCTACTTAAATTTTTGTAATGTCATGTATTTATGGCCATTATCATGTTTGTGTTTTATTACGCATTGTTTTACTTTGTTTGACAGCTGCATGATAATGGTATGGCATGCTATACATTATCATAGTATGTTCAATCACATATTTTGGTCTTGATGTCAATTTGCTTTGTAGTAATTTGCCATTTGGTTATTTCAGAGGACTCAGAAAGTGCGACCCCAGCCGCTATCTTGCAACCTACTAGCTCAATTACCCATTCTTCCACGACCACCACCACTACCTCCAACCTCACAACAGCCCCGACTGGTTCCATCAATGTCACTTCCTCTACCTCATACTTTAGTAGAGGAGCCAGTCAGGAGAATACAAAAAGTGAGGCTACTCCACCCACTGTTACCAATCAAAGGGAGATAAGTCCATCCGGTGGTAAAATAAGGGAGGCTAATACGGGTGAAGGGAAAGATTCGAGGATGGAGGATGATGTACGGGTGGGAAATTCTGATAAACAAGGTAAAGGGGTTACTCCAAATATGTTTTTTTTAATTTTATGTTATGGTGCAATGCTACTTTCAACTCCAAAATATATTAAATATTGTCATAGCCTTGACATTTTTGTAGTCAGCTCGAAGAATATGGACACCTGTTGGCATTTGCTTTCGTGCTTTCATGTTTTTATAACCCGGCAAACAAAGTTCGAAGGGTTGGTGTATTGGGGTCACCAGTTGGTCGGTCAGTTAGCATTAAGTCTGTTAAGCGAACTACTTCCGAAGTTTTAGACATATTGTTCTGGTTCACATGATCATAAGTGCACAAATTACAAGTGCATTACACAATTTCCTTTAATTGCAGACTATCCTTACAAAAGTATTTAATTGAATATATCTGATTGGGACTGTTGATTGAATTCATTCCAAAGTTTATTTTACCCCCGACAAACGAAGTTTGAAGGGGGTATATTGGAGTCACCCTGTGGTCGATTTGTCGGTCGGTCCGTTGCAATTTACCTTGTCCGGAGCATAACTTAAAAACTACTGGATGGAATTGGATTAAACTTCATACACTGGTAGAGCATAATGAGAGGAAGTGCAGTGTACAATAACCATAACTCTATTCTTGCCTATTACTGAGTTATTTCCCTTTGTTACTATTTTTTGTCCGGAGTATAACTTGAAAAGTACTGGATGGATTTGATTGAAACTTAATACAATGGTAAATCACAATGAGAGGAAGTGCAGTGTTCAGGAACAATAACTCTACTTAAGCTCACTACTGAGTTATTGCCCTTTATTTGTTTTTTTTGCTGTCATTTTTTTCCCAGACATTAACTTGCTAACTACTGGATGGAATTTATTAAAACTTAATACAATGGTAAAGCACAATGAGAGGAAGTGCAGTGCACAAGAACCATAACTCTATTTCAGCTAATTACAGAGTTACTGCACTTTGTTACTTTTTTCTTGTCTGAAGCATAACTTGAAAACTATTGGATGGAATTTAATAAAACTTCATACAGTGATAGATCATAATGAGAGGGAGTGCAGTGTACAGGAACCGCAATTCTATTTCAGCTAATTACAGAGTTACTGCCCTTTGTTACTTATTCTTGTCCAGAGCATAACTTGAAAACTATTGGATGGAATTTAATAAAACTTCATACAGTGATAGATCATAATGAGAGGAAGTGAAGTGTACAGGAACTCCAATTCTTTTTCAGCCAATTCCAGAGTTTCTGCCCTTTGTTACTTTTTCTTGTCCGGAGCATAACTTGAAAACTATTGGATGGAATTTAATAAAACTTCATACAGTGATAGATCATAATGAGAGGAAGTGCAGTGTACAGGAACTACAATTCTATTTCAGCTTAATCTCAAAATCAGTTAATTTTGACATCACTGCCTTCAATTCAGTCATATAAGATCATTTGTCTAATTGCTTTAGTAACGCCGTTAGCTTTTAAACATTAATTTTCAAATGTAAATATGAAAAACTGTATTTTGATCCTTAGTCAGCAATCTATAATTGTTTTGTTTCCAGACATTTACACAAAAATTTGCTCATTTCTTGACAAACAATAAAAAGGTGTTAAAACAGTAAATCTGTGAGAGTTCAGCTTTAAGAGGGTTCACATTCTTACACTTTGTACACATGATCAAGTGTTCTTGGTTCTTAAACATTATGTTTTCATCAATTTTTGCTTGAAACTCTGGAAAATACCTTGTTGTTGTTTTTTAAAATTCAAGTCCTTCCCAACTCATATGTTTTCTTTGATCTTGTTGCAAATAGGATTTTATGATTTTCATATTTAATATTTAAATTATTCTGCTTGAATAAATCAAAAGCGTCCTGTGTTAAGGCTACACGCTTGGTTAGTCATTACTTATTACAGCTTTAGTGAACAGTTGCATGTATCTAAAAATAATATAGTCATGTTATATGACATACTTTCTTTTTATAAGAATGGCTCTTGGCCAATTTCTGTCATTTGACTTGAATGACAAATAGATATTGATCTCTGTTTACTCAATCAATACCAATGACATCAATAGAAGGTAATCACATGTATATATTGAAGATAAAATGCATGATGCACTTGGATATCTTTCCTTTAAGATAATTGTATACAATATATTGTATGCCATTACCGGTGTATTAACTATAAATAAGATCTTACATAAGTTGCTATTTAATACCCCAAAAAATGAAACAGTTGTTGGCAAGCTCTATAAATTCCATAACATGAAATTTATATTGAATGGCAACAAATATAAGTTAATCATAGACGCATATGTCGCCAAAAATGAAGATTTTATACATCTTTTATTAATACATTTTTGATAAATATGGTGAAATGACGTTAATGTCAAGATGTATTACACAAGTGAAATATATATATAAAAAATTAACGGTTTTATTACACTCGCACCAAGGAACGTCGAGTGATAATATGGTTAACAAATGCAATCAAACATATCAACAGTTTATTGGTTATCGATTTTCAGAGCCAAAGAATGGTGGTGGCAAGAAGAAAAAGAAAAAGAAGGGTAAGGGAAGTAAATCTAACCAGGAGGTGGAGCCAGGGTTCACAGAAGGGGCCAGTGGAGGACCAGAGGAGGAGGAAAATAATGGTTAGTCTTGGTTTCCTTTTACTTTTTGTGTCGCCAACTCAGGCAACATTTAGGGGTTACTTTTGTCGGTAGTGGCGGTCGCGTTCCGTTTTCACTTGTCCGGGGCATATCGTAAACTGTAAAGTATTAGTGGTATCAACTTGAAACTTCATATGGAGATAGATCTCATTGAGGGCAAGTGCAATGCATAAGAAACGTAACTCTTGCCCTCATATTTTTAGAGTTAATGCCCTTTGTTAATTTTCATGCTTAAAGTTTTGTCCGTGGCATATCTTGTAGAATATAAGAGTTGTCAACTTGAAACTTCATAGCTAGACAGATCTTATTGTGGGCAAATGCAGTGCACAAGAACTGTAACTCTTGCTTTCTAAGTTTTAGAGTAATACTCTAAGTTTTGTCCGGGGCATACCTTAAAGAATATAAGAGGTATCAACTTGAAACTTCATAGCTAGATAGATCACATTGAGGGCAAATGCAATGCACAAGAAAGGTGCAGTGCACAATAACAGTAACTCTTGCTTTCTAAGTTTTAGAGTAATTGCACTTTGTTAGTTTTCACGCTTCAAGTTTTTTACTGGGCATATCTTGAAGAATATAAGAGGTATCAACTTGAAACTTTATAGCTAGATAGATCTCATTGAGGGCAAGTGCAGTGCACAAGAACAGTAACTCTTGCATCTTTATGTTTAGAGTCATTGCCCTTTGTTAAATTTCAAGCTTAAATTTTGTCAGGGGCATATATCGTAAACTTTAAGAGGTTTCAACCTAAAACTTAATAGGTAGATTGATCTCATTTGGGGCAAGTGCAGTGTACAAGAACTGTAACTATTGCTTCCATATTTTTAGAGATATTGCCCTTTGTTAATTTTCGTTGCTTATTTTGTCTGGCTGAATGTTCTTACCTTCAGTTCAAAACCACCTAGACTTGAAAAGTAAATGGCAACATCATTGTCTATAAATGAATAAAACGCCAATCTAACAGCTATAATTGCGACTGTAATAACTCGAGGAGTTCTAGTTAGACTGAAATAAAATCATACATAATTAATTATATTGCTATATATACATCAAGTTAGTTATATAAGACCGTAATAGAATATAATTTATATATATTTTTTTTACAATTATGATATCAAAGAGTAAAACATTATATTAAATAATTGTCCTGAGATTTGTTACAGAATTATTTTTTTTTTGTGCCTATCTGGTGTAAAGTCCCTTTAAGAAAAGTACAAGTATTTTAACTGAAGTTTAAGCTTTTAAAATATAACTTGACTTAAACAGTTTAGACTGCCTTAAAAATGCTTTTTCATTATTATCTTATCTGTTTATGGAAGAAAAAGAGTTCAGGTATTGTCATAGCCTTGGTGTTGTCGGTGTCACCATTGTTGTGCAGAACTTTAATCAAAAACTGGTATACATGTGGCCAGAGAAAGAATGAATATGTATAGCATGGCAGATAACTCTGTTTGTGATTGCTCCACAGTGCTCTTGTTTTGTAGATCTTTTAGTAAATTCAAATTTGCTAGGCTCCATGAAGCATTTTACTATCCTGTGAAATAAATTGTTGAATTTGAGGAAAATATGAAATTTTAGGATATTTTTTATAAATTATTACATGATTTTAAAGTTTCAAATTAAAACAAAAAAATACTTTTCAGATAATGGAACACAGATACGACAGGAGAACGAAAAGCTTCGAGAAATGCAAACATGTAAGATATGTATGGAACGACAGGTGAACACCACACTGCTGCCCTGTGGGCACTTGGTCAGTTGTGACCGTTGCGCCAGTAGGCTTGCGAAATGTCCAATATGTCGAACTAAAATAAAAGGGTCTGTTAAAACCTTCATGACTTGATGATCAAAAAGCTTAAAAGGAACCATTAAGGAACCAATTAACGATTAATCAAGATAAGTATTGATTCGGTCGGGTTGGAAGTTGAGGCAATGTGCTTTTCCCATTCAAGATTTGAGGGAGGAGAGAAAAATACGCTGATAACCAAGATGGAGACTTTATACAGTATAGTGTAAAGCTAGGATTGACATTTCCTTAATTGAGCTTGTAAAGGGCAGAAGAGATGCAACAGGCTAGCAATCAACAATGATTTCAGACGATAAAAATTGTTGATTATAGATGGGAAAAGTTGAAATGAAAAAGTATTGAAGATTCATTTGTTGACATTGTCTTAAAATAAGCTAATGTTCAGGAGCATTATACAAGCATTTGCATCCATTAATATCAAAGAAACATAATTTACATAGAAATTAAAATCTAAAAACACTTTCACTAAAATATTACCACCATGTATACTCCATGTAAATTTACATAGACTTTATATTCAATCATAGATGTCAAGTTTGATTAGTATCGATATTTAGAATGAGATATGGACTGGGTATTTTATTTATAAGACTGAACTAGATGTCAACCATCTTAAACAGAACAAGATGTTTTGAATCACTGGATGAAAAAAGTAAAACCTATGGATGTTTGGAATGGGGTTTAATTTGTATATTGTACAATGATACTATATAAAAAAGGCAAGACAACCAAAACCAATTATGTAAAATATCAGTGATAAAAGGAAAACACATTTACCTTAACAGAATCAGGAAAATTCAGAAAGTATTCACATTTGATATACAAAATACCCCAAGAAATAAAAAAAAAATAAAAAATAAAAAAAATACTCAACTTGTTAACTTCATTGTCTTAGAAAAAGATTAGAAACATTAAAATACTATATATAACCATGTCATTGAAAAAATGCAAAACGATACAAAAAACTCAATCTGTTGAATTGTTTTGTTGAGAAAATAGTATTGAAATATTTGTGCAAAACATTTATTATAATCTATATAAGACATGAAGGTGATGAATATAGGATATTCGGTTTTTGTAAGTAGCTATGGATGTTTAAACATGTATATATATCTAACTTAGATATTAATATCATGTTATTTTTTAAAGGAAGCTTTATGTATATGTATATGTTTAAAGGCAAATATTGTTGAAGCCTTTTCTCTTTCTTATTCTAGTTCACATGCACTGTAAATATCACACCTGTAAAACTTGCTGATGCTGTACATGTAAAAACATGGAAGTTCAATGCAAGAGTTATTTGCCTAATTATGATATAATATAATTTTTCATCAATGCTTTGTTTTTCTATTAATGAATACACAATTATATGTGTAGGGTTTGCAGATTGTCATTTTAATGTGAACTTAAAAAAGTAAAAAAATATGAAAAATCATAAAAACACCAAAAAATGTTATTTCAGTTATATTGAAATAAGAAAAAAAAAGTTCAGCATATTCATTCTTAAGTTTGGATGTATTTATAGAATATCTGGTTTACTGTATGTATGAATATCACCAATCATTGAATTTACCTTTTCTTGCCACATTGTTAATGTGATTGTATATGTTATTTGTCTTATTATAGGAATGGGATAAATAGTTTGTTTTCAATTAAAGTTAGTTTCTGTATTTAAATTGTCCCAAACTCATTTTGCATTTGTGTATACATCATTTTCCTTAGTTCACTTTTAAATTATAGGGCATTATATATATATATATATATATATATATATATATATATATATATATATATATATATATATATATATATATATCTAAATTACTAGTAATGCCATAAAGGTATCTTGATAATGATTATAGTTATTTCACTAGTTATATTTACTGTATTATATTATTGAAAAGAAAAATCAGAATAAAAAATAATAAAATATATATGTTTTGTGAATGTTTCTTTAAAATTTAGAACGCTCTTTCTTGTTTCTGTACTTTTGCAAATCCGAAGACCCATTTCAAAGCAAGTGCTTTTAAGATACATGCTTGACTCATGTATGTAAAAACATACCTATGAATAAGTTGAATGCTTTGCTTATATTAGTGTATGTGCTTATGCGATTGCTCTGTGTCCATCGTCCGTCGTCAACAATTTGACTGTTAACACTCTAGAGGTCACAATTTGGGCACAATGAAACTTGGTCAGAATGTTACCCTCAATAAAATCTTGGATGAGTTTGATATTGGGTCATCTTGGGTTAAAAACTAGGTCACCAGGTCAAATTAAAGGAAACGCTTGTTAACACTATAGAGGTCACATTAATCACTGTATCTGCAGGAAACTTAATCAAAATGTTAATATTTATGATCTCTAGGCCAAGTTCGAATCTGGGTCATGTGCGGTCAAAAACTAGGTCACCAGGTCAAATTGAAGGAAAAGCTTGTTAACACTCTACAGGTCACAATTTTGGCACAATCTTAATGAAACTTGGTCAGAATGTTACCCTTAATAAAATCTTGGACCAGAACGATATTGGGTCATCTGTGGTAGAAAACTAGGTCACCAGGTCAAACTAAAGGAAAAACTTGTTAACACTATGGAGGTCACATTTATGACTGTATCTTCAGGAAACTTGGTCAGAATGTAAATATTAATGATCTCTAGGTCAAGTTCGAATCTGGGTCATGTGCGGTTAAAAACAAGGTCACCAGGTCAAATCATAGGAAAAGCTTTTTAAGGCTCTAGAGGTCACATTTATGACTGTATGTTCATGAAACTTAGCGAGAATGTATATGTTGATTAGCTTGAGGCCAAGGTCAAATGATGGTCATGTGCGGTCAAAAACTAGGTCACCAGGTCAAATTGAAGGAAAAGCTTGTAAACACTCGAGAGGATACATTTAATGCTTGTATCTTCATGAAAGTTGGTCAGAATGTTTATATTAAATATCTTTAAGTCAAGTTTAAATCTGGGTCATGTGCGTTCAAAAACTAGGTCATTAGGTCAAATCATAGGAAAAGCTTGTTAGCACTATAGGTCACATTTATGACTGTATGTTCATAAAACTTAGTCAGAATGAATATATTGATTAGCTTGACGCTAAGTTCTAATCTGGGTCATGTGCGGTCAAAAACTAGGTCACCAGGTCAAATAAAAGGTAAAGCATGTTAATACTCTAGTGGCCACATATATGACTATATGTTCATGGAACTTGATCAGAATGTTATTTTTGATGATCTTTAGGTAGATTTTTAAACTAGGTAATCAGAGGTCAAAAACTAGGCCACCTGGTCAAATCAAAGAAAAACTTTATAAACACTGTAGAGGCTACATTCTCTCTTTAATCACCATAAAACTATGTCAGAATGTTTTCGTTTATGAAGACTATGTCAAGTTTGAAACTGAATAACCTGAGTTCAAAAACTAGGTCACGAAGTCAAATCATAGAAAACATTGTTAAAACACTGTTGATGCCATATTTTCTACTTTATATGAAACCTGGTCAGAATGTACTTATAACAGCAAGGTAAGGTTTGCAAATTGGTCATCTCTGATATTAAAAAAAATCACAAACCTGGTCATCTGTGATATTAAAAAAATCATTCGTGATATTAAAAAGTACAACTTTGGTCACTAGGAAGGATCCTAGTAATATATTTTTAATTCCAGCAGGTATAAATGTTTGGATTCCATACTTTATGATTATATTTGGATGTGAATGAGATGTGAAACCCAAATCTTTAGTCCTGTTTGGCACCATATAACCTGAATTGGTATGCGGTAAAGCCCATATAACCAATTCACCATCTTACTTTAACTTATATGATCTAAAGTAGCTGAAATGAAGATGATCCTTTAAAATTGTGGTCTAAGGCTGATAGGGAAGAGTTTTGTCACAATTGCCCTCACCCTGAAAACACTTATTTCACACTTGAATTGGATCAGGTGAGCGATACAGGACCTTCAGAACCCTCTTGTTTTGTGTTTATTCTACACATGAATGCAATACTTAATGTAAGACAATACTTATGGCCTGTGGACCCCAGCCCTGTAATAGTAACTTGTAAACGCTAAATGATAGTTGCGGTCTGAATAAGTATTGTGATTTATGCAAAGAAATGTACAGACAATAATGTAATGACATATTGATGATTATAACTGGTGCTTGTACTGTACCTGTATGCCTTAATTATGATGACAAAAGATTCAAACAATGATTAAATTGATAAATAACCGATCATTGATCGGTTTCATAAACCGATTATCGATAGTTTTTTTGGGAGGATGATAGGTCATGTCCGGAGATTACCCCTATTGGTGTTGAAATGTGTATTTCGAAGGTCACGCTTGCGATGACTTTGATCACAAAAAGCTCGTCCGATTGATACCCAGAGTATGCAAGGGCATACGGTTCCAAAACTTGTTAGGAAGTTGTCCATGTCATGCAGATGACCCATAGTGATTTTGAGGTCACAGGTCAAATTCACACTATATGTTAATATCTTACTATAGAAATTCGTTCCCGCAAAAATGATTATCTTTTTCACCCGTTAGATTATCACGGCACATGCGGATGATTATGGCATAATGGACCCTGTTAATTATTCAAGCGAATTGGCTAGGGTCATCCAAGCCGAGGTTCGTATGAAAGTGCACCTAGGCTTGAACGACCCAAGCTGTGATCACCTGCAATCAAATGAACGTCACAATCAGCCGATATAAAACAGGTCAAAGACATACATATGGCGTCGATATGTACTTAAAAGGTCATTTAAGGTTTTCATCTATTCTGGATTATGTCTAAGGCAAAATACTGCCGAAACCGCTTTTGGAAAGTGATCAACAGATAGTGACTTTAAATTTTTCGTCGTAAACATGCAATTTCTTTTAAAGTTTGGATGTTGTTGTGCTCATTAATAAACAGGAAACGTTATCACAATGTAGAACGTACTCAGTATTTAGTTAGATGTCCTATCTACATATGGCTACTGACAGTATTCGGCACGGGATGGTCAAAATTATTAAGTAGGCATGGACAAGGAATTAGGCCTTCGTGGATCAAAGACATCAAATGAGAGCTTTTTTGTTCACAACGTTGGCTTGATTGAAAGTATCATTGAAATGTACAGTCTTAAAGAGGTTATATAGATTATACAGGAAATGCTTTTCATCTTCAATGGATCCAATGGTCACACAGTCTTCCTGTTCACCGACAACCCGACTTGTCTCTATTCTTAGTTTCAACATTCCACATTTGAACTGACACAAGATAAAGTGTTCGTTTTTACTCAAATTCAGACTTCTTCAATGAATCCTTATATAGTCTATATTTTCTTAGTCTAGAAACATTTTGAACATTTATTTGCCATATTTCTGAAGGGAGTAAAAGCCACTGAGGTCATCATCAACTTTAGATAAGTATTTTTTATTTCGAAGACAATCTGACATGCACTCGCTCTTGGAAAAAAAACGTGGAAATACGGTGTTTCTGTGAAGGCAGCGAATTTACCAGTAAGTATTGATAAACCTTTACAACAAATTGTTCATGAACGTGTCCTCTATGACCCAATACAAGCAAAAATAGTTATAAAAGTCGAATGTGTTATTTACATCATATAACGATATGATATGAAATTAATCGTATGCCACTTTTAATTAAGACAGAATGGGGGATTTCTCAATCACATATGGTTTTATGTGTGGTAATAAAGATAATTATGTGAATAATTAAGCGTGTTATTATTTTAATGTGCAAATGATACAGCTGTATGATCATTCTGACACTCCCAGGATAGATTTATGACATGCTTGTCAATGTTTAATTTAGATTGAAATTTAAGCTTAAAACCCAACTTTTATTAACTTGCATAAATTATTATCAAAGAGTTAATATATATTATAAAATTTACATGTATCTCTAGCTGGTATTTTCAGAAATGGGGAAACCAAAACAACAAACCCCAGCTGTGAAATAGTCTAAATATAATAAAAAGTAGTACACAATGTAAATGAAAAATTATATACTAGTACATGTAAATATAATCAAACTTTAAAACACATATACTAAAAGCTGTTTGTTATACTCAACTTCAATTTCCTATTAATATTTATGCGAAAAGCTGCAGAAACAAGCACAGTAGCAAAAAGTTTAAACATAAACCCGGTTTAATGGCGCTGGGTAAACACCAAAGCCAAAGACATAGAATATAAAATCATAAACAAGAAATTTGGAAGAACAGCACAAAACTCCACAAGCAGCACAGTACATATATACTATATATAAAAAACTAGGTATGTTTATCAAGGATTGTTAGGTACCGCCTTGAAACGGTCAGTAAAATGAAAATTTACTTGGGGTTTAAACCAGTTTGTGTTCACAACCTCACTCTTATCCCAACAATCCAGAATAAAGAAATAACGTAAATTATTGAGCGTCAAATGTTCAGGTGTTTCTGAACTTTTGCATTCCGTCTTTTGCCAAAATCTCGTTTAGATAGGACTTGTGTAATGTTCTATTCATATATAAAAAACATGCGTGTTTATCAAGGATTGTTAGGTACCGCCTTGGAACGGTCAGTAAAATGTAAATTTACTGGGGGTTTAAACCAGTTTGTGTGCACAACCTCACTCTTATCCCTACAATCCTGAATAAAGAAATTACGTAAATTGTTGAGCGTCAAATTTTCAGGTGTTTCTTAACACTTGCTTTCCGTCTTTTGCCAAAATCTGGTTTAAATAGGACTTCTTTAATTTTCTATACATATATAAAAAAAACGTGTGTTTATCAAGGATTGTTAGGTACCGCCTTGGAACGGTCAGTAAAATGAAAATTTACTGGGGTTTTAAACCAGTAAAACATAAACATCACATTTAGTGAATATATTTAATTGGATATTGATGAGTTAAATACTTTCTGATTCAGGTAAGAACTAGTGAGGCAGTTCCGGGTCCTTTAGGCATAAATTGAATGTAATTATCGAATATCATTGTGTTGGAGAACTGCGCTATAAAGGGATACAATGCCTACCAGATCAAGCCACCTAGTACAGATCATCCAACCTAAGGACCGCAAATACAATAACATTGAATACAGAGGCATGTATTGTGTGGCTGCCTGGCCTTAATACGATATATGGAAGTATTCATGACATGGTGAAAGACCAACGTAGACAATTGAAATTATCGGATATTGCAGGCCTCCCCACTCCCTCACCAAGAATATTAACAGGGTTTTTCAGAAGTGTCCTAGATGAAGCATGTATTGCATTTATGTCAACTTATGAACCGTGCAGTAAACGGGAAAGAAAGTGGTGCTGTTATCCCATACTCATATTTCAATACATGTCCACCAAGTACATTTGAAATGTCTTTCTCCCTACTACACTCATCAATGGAAACGATGCAAGAAGGTGCCGCTTGGAGGGTGTCATTTAGAAGTAAAAATAAATATTGTGTTGTTTGATGCTTAGTGATATTGGGTTAATACTTTGAGCGTGTAATAATGTTCATATAGACAACATTCAAATAACATTACTATTTGTAAACAACATTGATTGCATTGTGCAGTTGTGGGTTTATGGTGGTGGTGTGAGCTAGTCGCCCTGATCGCTTTAGCAGTTGATTGCCATCCATGCTCTTCAAGTCGACAAATAGTACCTGTTCACGGCAGATCATGCTTCACATAGAGCTCAATTTCCCCTTAGACTGTGGATAAATCCATACATTGAAATTTTCCGTACGCAGTATATTTTTCTAAATCGATTATTATTTATGTGTTCCATTGTAATTAGTTCTTCTTTATGAACAAAATTGAAACAGCTGATGGATACTCAATTGAACATTTATCTTTTGTAATGAAATCCTCAAACATAAAATAAAGTGAGGTTACTAAAGCTTTCGTCAATTGTAGGCCACACCTTTTCACATACTTCAATATTCCTTAACAAGAGGCATATTTTGAAAAATAATTTATCATTGTTCCGAACCTTTTGATCACTTTCATACAAAATAAAACTTTGTCTGACTCCATAAAATGCAAACGGGTACCTCCAGCTTTGATGTTTATCATTACCATAACCAGTTTTATTAAGATCAACATGTCCCTCAATTTTGTTTTAAATATAAGAAAAGAAATACATGAGGCGTCTGTATGCAATCCAATGGATTATTATTTTATTATTTATGCCAAGTCCATTTAAGATTGAGTAGGAGACTTCACAATCTGTTTTATGTTTAACCCCCATACATGACATTTGCCACTACAAATTCAAATGTCCATGTGCCGGGCTTAAACAGTAAAATTCACAATAAGATAACTAAAGCCTAACTATAACAGTCATAGTTATGGACGTTTCTATGCACATGTAATTGTCAATGCTGTTTACATTTTTTGTCTTAATATAGTAGATTTAAGAATAGACTCGTATTTTTTTTAATAAATGATGAGGCTGCACGCGAATTAACTAATGTAAGCACTCATTGATATGTTAGGGTAACCAGTTCAAAATCTCGTTGGCTATGCATTGTGCTCTTTGTTTACTTGGCTTGACCTTATTTTTTAGCCAGGTTTTCAACGAATATTAGGTTATAAGAGTGGTAAGTAATGTTGTTCGGGCGGGCGGGCACCAAACATTGGTTTCCGCCCATTCCTTTAAACTAGCATTGATGAAAAGTAATGAATATTGGTGTGTAGGTAGTTTATTTGAAGAGCATGGGGATTGCTGTTGATGGGGGTTGGGACAAGGTCAAGGTCACTGTTACTTAAAATAGAAAAATGGAAACTTAAGTAATAATTAATGGAGAATAATGACAGTTGGCGTGAAGAGAGTTGATATAAAGAGCTAGCTTGGAATCGCTTTTGAGGGTATGGGGTTAGAGTCAAGATCACTGTTTACTAAATTTAGAAAATTGGTTTCCGCCCAATAATTAAGCTTAGATTTGAAGGATAGTAATGGAAGTTAGTGTGTAAGTAGCGTATGTGAAGGGCTAGCATGGGATTGCCTTTGCGGGGTAGGGGTCAAGGTTAAGGTCACTGAAAAAAAATGATTTTCGCCCAAATGTATAGTGATGAAAGTTAGTGTGTAAGTAGTTTATGTGAAGAGCTAGATTGTGATCGCCTTTTAAGGGGTCGAGGTCAAGGCTAATGTCACAGTTACTAAAATAGAAAAATGGTTTCCGCCCAATAACTCTATTTGAAATTAATAGGTAGTAATGAAAGTTTGTGTGTAGGTAGCTTATGTGAGAACGTGAGTTGAATAAGTGAGTTGCGTATAACGAATACTTCTTTCATATATTTTCACACATTTTTAACAGAAAACAAAGAACAGTTTATTGACCTTATTGTTGTATACATAAAGTATACATATTTATAAACACATCCATTTCCCGAATCTATACATGTAATTAATTATTTAATTTAAATGGAAGTAAAGGTCTCAAGCAATAACATTTTATTATTAATTAAATACTCCACTTACATTAAAAAAAAAATGAAAAAAAGAAGAAAGAAAATGAACCAATCGAAAAAAAATAAAAAAAACAACAACAAGAAAATGGAAGTTCAAATAACAATGCCAGTGATGATAAAGAAATAATTTTGCTTCATCAGGAATTAGATATAATTACAGCAGAAAAAATAATGGAATGCTACTACGGTCTAAAGCACAATATGTAGAACACAGCGAAAAAAAAAGTATTTTTTTTGCAAATCTTGAAATACGTCACAATGAACAAAAAAAAATAATTACAAAACTTAAAGAAAAACAAACTATTTTAACCGATATTAAAGATATTTTAACCGAACAACGACATTTTTTTGAAAATTTATACAAAAAAAAACAGACGCAAAACAATAGTGAAATCAACTTTTTTGATGCTCCTCTAAAATCATTTAAAAATGAAGAAAACTAAAATGTGAAGGTTTGTTATCTGATTCTGAATACACATATGCATTAAAAGATATAGACTTAAATAAAAGCCCTGGTTCAGATGCACTAACAGTCGAATTTTATAATGTATTTTGAGATATATGAAAAGAGCATATTGTATAATCTGTAAACTTCTCCTTCGAAACTCAACCACTTACTGAGCTCCAAAGCAAGGTCTTATTTCTCTTATACCTAAGCCAGGTAAAGATCTTGAATTACTCTCAAATTGGCGTCCAATTAGTCTTCTCAATAAGATATAACTCATCTGCCATTTCTCATAAGAACAAGCCAAGGAATTTTGGTACCATACTAGCTGTTGTCCTCTAGAAAAACAAAATATGATTAAAATTTAAATGTCTGCCCTTCATGGGCACACAGCAAATGTCAGCAGTTTTCCTGCACAACCATGTTTAAGCATATTAACCATATGTCCGTGGTTTGAAACATCTAATAATAAGTAAGGACGTTTATAAATATAATATACTGAGTTAAGAAAGTCTTATATATTATCAGCCTATGTTTAGTCAGATTCAGACTTCTTTGTACATTTGTATTTAAAAGAAATTTAATAAAGGATTTGTGTTCTTAATATTCCACTTCGCACGTGTGATTTTTAAAAACAAAAATCTCCGTATCTGTCAAATGGCAGACCAAACCAACGGAAATAAATGATAAATGATATAAATGAAATAAATCTCCATTTAGTTCAACATTATTAACCTTTTTACTCCTTCGTAAATTTCTAAAAAACCTTTCAAGTAAATAAATAACGCGTCACATAAGCAAGTGGTAATAGTAAGCCCATCATTCTATATTTGGTCTAACATATCCCTTTGTTGTTTGAACATCTCCTTGGTCGGCCATTATTGATTTTTTTCTAGAAAAACGTACTAATTCCAAGGTCAAACCTGTTGGATTTCCGATTGAAATCATTATTCTCTCAAATGCCCCTTTATTGAATAAGTTTATGAGAATATGGCAAAAGGCGTAGGATTATAAATTAAATGCAACAAATGTGTGCTCCGACTTGTATATTCAATGTGAAATACATTATATACCAATCAAATTTAGTGACTGGTAACCCTTTCTACAAGTTCACTAACTGCTTTGAGAACACCCCTGCTTTGATCAGAAAATGATTAAGGTAAACGGAATTGGTGAAGTAAGTCAAGAAGACAACATTTTGTTACAAACTGGTTTTGTTCAACTTAAGAATTATTTGATATAAAAATAGTATTCGTAGCAATTGTTTTGAGCAAATATGCGAAAAGGTTGTTACTGTTTCGGAATATTCCAAACAAGTGTAGCAGGAAGTCAGAAAGGTAAATTAATTGAGACCTAACGAATTGTTTTTGAATGGCTATTGCTTGTAAACACGAGTAATTGGAAGTGAAATAAACAATTCCTTTCTCAAGTGTTTTCTGAATTAGACGGCACTAATTCCATTTTTTAAACATTTCTTGTTTCAACATCGAAAGTGAAAACGACGTTAGGGATGTCCGTGCTCGTCTTCGTCGGACAATTAAACAGTAATCGCCCTAATCTGCCGTGATAATCTCACGGGTGGAATCGATAATCATTTTTTGCGGGAACGAGTTTCTAAATTAAAACGTTACTGTTAATGAGTATTATTTCTAATTATACTGTTTAAGGTGGTCTTCACAAGTTCAGTAGTATTTACAAACAATTAATTATTAAACATACCATCACAATATAGATGTACAAATTATTTTATATTTTGTATAAGCCAGTGGTTGTTTTACCTGCCAGACACGGAACTAAATTAGTGATATTTCATGGAAAAGCTGACATTTTTCTCGCTAGCTATAAACTATTACGCAAACAGCCTTGATTAAATAGATTGTATAACTTATCTTGGATTTTGGATATATCTATGTTTGTGTTTATATACATGTTGAAGATCAAGGTATTGTTATCTAGGAATTTCTAACTTAATTAAGTATGTGGAAAGTAAAATATGTATATCTTATGTGTTTTTGTTTAAACTTTATATTGAACAGGCAGTCTTTTTTCTCAGATTTTATGTAATACATAAATATTGTTATAATTAACTTACAAACTGAATGGTTTGATGCGACGCATCGATATCTAGTTTTATTGGTCTACGTGATATGTTCTAAACTACCCACAACTGGGTCATTCACCATATAAACACATTCACCTGGTTAAAATCAATCACGGCTGATTGCTTATTTACTGCAATAAATGTATTGGAAAACTTGAAAAATACTGCCTTCTCATTTAACAAACTATTTTGTTGACCACTAAGTTTTGCTTGAGCTTCTGACATTTTAACACAGCTAAACTAATGCACGAGTCAATTGTAACCACGGCCCCCCAGGTCCGGAGAATAGCGGGGACTTTGAGTTCTGGTCCAGCCAACCCCGGCTAAAATCCCGTCCTGCGGGGACGAACAGATGGTAAAATCCCCGCCAAATGCCCCCGCACCCCAGGGACTCTAGGTAAGGCCCATTCCCCGCCATATTTAAAGCGAAGACAAAACCACCGCATTCAACCGGCTCTGCGGGGCCACCTGAAAGGTAAAAACACAGCCCATTCCCCCAGCTATCCCCGGTATACCCCCGGACCTGGGAGGGGGGGAGGGGGCCGTGGTTACAATTGACTTGTGCATAACAGAGGCGAATCTTTCTATAGGCCATGTAGGCGCACACCACAGGAACATACCTCACAAAACATTTTCATATATATAGGGAATTTTCTACATACTAGTGTATTACATTTAAATTGTATCAATATGATACCATTTAAAAACGAAACATCACCTATAAGTTGAATTATTATATTACATCCTTGTCTTTTTATTTCTATTTCAGATGTTAAAACAAGTTTGACATAACTAACAAGGCGAACACACATATAATTATATAAATGTATATATATATATATATGTATATTTATAAACAAAGAAACGAGGTGAAAAAAGTAAAGAAAATATTTACAGTATGTTCTTGTACAAAGTATATTAGTTTTTACTGTTTTTAAAACGTATGTGGTACAGATAAACAATTTTACAACTGACCAATTATTAAGTTCTTTATCTTTAATATTTGATTTTTCATAAATATTCCAAGCAAATTTTAAACTACTCTTTAACCCAATAAAAGACGGTCTTATTTTTCTCCTTTTACAGAGATAAATGTCTTTTTTAATTTCATAACAAAGTATATTATATTTTATTGACTATTTACAAGTTGTTCCCAACAGTTGGTTTTTACTTAGTCCGAGTGATGGTAACCTTTGTTGTGCATTGCGCATGTTTCTAAATGTCTTTAACCCTAACAACATCGTTGCTAACAAGTTGATGGTGTGCTCCTAAATTCATATTAAACTTGTTGAACTGAAGCAGTTCACGCCATTCTTGTTAGAAATTCTACAGATCACAATGGTTTTCATTAAACTTCATGAACAATTAGTTTGAAAGTTAAACACGACGAAGTTAGTTCATCGTTTCCTATATATGAAATATTTTTTTATACTAGATAATTAAAAATAATAGCGTTTCTTTAAACCACAGTATTGTTTTTTACGTTTTAAATGTCATTAAGTAATTGTGTTAAGGTGTCACAACGTGTCCAGTGTACAAAAAGAAATTCATGAAAATATTAACATAAATTATTTGCCACCGAGATTCTCAAAGTATGCTTTAATAGTAATCGGTTATGATTTAATCTATCAAATACTATATAAGTTTTTTATTGTGAAAAAATTAACTTTGACAGGCATGGAGACAATTCAAAATATGCTTATTCTATGCAAAGTAGAACTCCAAACACATATAATATTAAGTTCTTTCTAATATGAACATTTTGACAATGGAGTCTTTAGAGTTTTATGTTGTTTTCTTACATAGTAATAAACTGAGAGACAAAACCATTAACTCCACACACAACACATGTAATCTGATAAATAACATTATCCGTACGTTGTATAAAGAGTGTACATGTATTGGAAAGGCCAAATAAAAATATTTTGTGTTTAGGCATTGTTGCAGTTATTTTTATTGAAGAACATGGAGCTTTATTTCCGTTTGTTATTTAATTAAGAATAATTCAAGAGAGATTCATTTTAATTAAATTACATACGTTCCGAATGAATTGTGTACAAATATGTATAATTTTGTAAATTATCTTTATTCTTAAAACAAATGCCTTAAAAGCGAAACATTTACTTAATCTTGCCCAAATCGTGATAAAGCCATATTCAAAATTAAAACATCTGTCTAGTACATTTATATATAAAATAACATATATTGGCTACATAAAATGAACATTTTGAAAGGACTCCATTTTTTTATTATTCAAAAGCAAGGGGATGCTTTTTCACAACCTCAGACTCTTAGCAACGCTTTGTCCTTATGCACAGGCAAAATGTTCTTGATAGGATTTAGACTTCCAATGCAGTTTAAGTCATTTATCTCAAAAAATACCTATGCATATCAAAGTGTTTTTACCATAAAACAAGATTTTAAAACACATGTCTTCTCTACGAAAAACTCCCACCCAATTTCTTGTTTCGATAGTGTTATCGTTATATACTGAAAATCTAAAGTTAAATATTGATGTTAATCTTTTGTATCAACTACATTTTCACTATCAATACGCTGTCTGTGGTGACACCTTAATATACTCGTATAACTATCGTGTGGGTAGTCGGAATTGAAAACAAAACTTGTTCGGTTTAAGCAGGGTTTTTCCCCGCAAAAAAAAAACAGTTAGATATTTACGCAATTAACTCAGGTAAACACAGGTAAGCTTAAATGGAAAAATAAACATTTTATTGGTTGTATGCTAATATATTAATTTCTTTAATTGACTTAGCACATACATTGCACAAGAATGTTTATATCATTTGCACATCGGATGGCTCATTGGGCCATAGATTGCTTATTTGGACATTTTTAATGCTCCTAACCTCGTTATTGGGGGCGTTATTTGAACATTCCTAATGTTTTGAAGTTTATTTCTGTGGTCTGGGCCTTTAAGTCCCAACACTAGTAAAGAAGTCAGTATAACAAAAATAAATGGTCTTTGAGCTGTACATTACTCCAACCTAGATACTTAAAGCGAAAAAAAAACCTGGATTAAAACGGGCATACTTTGTAGAAGCTTTGTAGAGGGTGTGCATGTGCTACATACTTAAGAGTAAAAACCTGTGTCATATATCTTCCATTGGAATACAAACATTGTTTTGCTGACAATCAGTAAAGGCATTTAATGTTATGTAACAAATAAAATACTGACACGTTTAGACTAAAAGCATTTCCATTTTATTGTCTTATGGGTATATACTTATTTACAGAACAAATGTGACACATGAAAAAAGGTATGTTTTTAGCATACATGGTAGTGGCCCTAGTGGATATCTAGATTATAATGCTTTACATATATAATTTATCTCTAAAACTCTATGCACATGAGCATGTTTGGCTATGATTGGGAATTACTATTGCCACAACTGGGAACAATTTGGTACCGAATAGGCTTAATTAGAGCTCCACATGCATATTTTGGCTCTGATTGGCCTGTATGGTTGCCAACCAGTGGTTAATTTGGCACTGAGTAGGCTAAATTATAGCTGCAAATGGGCTTGTTTGGCTCTGAAAGTACTTACTATTTATCAAAATATGACCTATTTGGTACTCAGTAAGTTTTATTAGATTTGGACATTGGTTTAATGAGCTCCGAATGTTTTTTCATTTGGCACTAAGTATCCTTAATAAAAACAGCACAATGGGTTGTTTGGCTTTATGGTTTCTATAATGTGGTTTATTTGACATTTTTCGCAATGCTTCAAATCAAGTTTAATGTACATACACAGTTACATTCAAACAACAAAAGGGAACAATGGAGATAATGTAATAATAAAATGTAAAATAATTAACTCAAATAAGCACTTGTCTGACTAGACTTAGGCATATAGAAATTCAACTTAGTACCGACAGTATACCACTATATAACCATTTACAATTAAATGACACTCATGGCAACTGTGCATATATAATGCAGGAAAAAATATATAACTTATAATTTGACGAATTATGACGTGTCAATAAATGGGATTTGTCTTGATAATTACTGTTACTTTGTCGTGTTTACTATTCTAAAATGTAATAGTCAATACCTACCAGTACTTTTTATCGGCTGATCACAAAAAAAGTTGCATAAAATAACAAATCAATGGTTAGTTTGCTTATAGCTGCAGTTGTGTCTGACTAAAACTTCGAATGATTATGACTCAGTAAGTATAAAACAACAGCACCATGTGTAATAACACTGTATCAAACAATGTTATTTATCCCATATTACAGATTTACAGAGAAAATTAATTTCATTACAATTAATAACAATGATTCGGACAAAGCAACAGGCTCTGCAAAAACATGCTGAAAACTATGGTGTTTTTTTGTTCTCCTCGTTTGTCTTATCACTTGCTTTCTCACCCCTGGCTCCATCCTTACGACTCACAGTTCCTCATAATTCATCTGTGACTGTTCCTGTCAGTTAGCCAGCACACGTGTCGCATTGGTCTGAACTCAGTTATGCCTACTTTAGGTTTTTTCTTGTCTCAATTTCTGTACACATCACGAATGCACCAATCCTCTGTCTGAAGGTAGTTCATGTCGGAGTCTATCGGACAGTACTTAATGAGATGATAATTTAGGAAGCTTTTGAATATACTCCTCTGTATTACACTCATCAACTTAAGAAGCTGTTGAAATTCCGCGTGTACTATCAGTTGAACTTGTCCTAAACATTATGTGTTCTTTGTCACAAGACTGTACCGAAGCGTACATCATGTTTTCCTACAGGCCATAAGTTGATAGAAAAAGTGACTTGCAAACCTTTACCTTCTCTGAGTTAATATTATAAAAAAAAACCTGTAAAGTTGGCCTTTTCTTACTCTTATCTGAGTTAACTATACGCATCGGGACACCTTTCTTATCAACTAGACTTACTAAATACATTTCGTTCATCTACCAATTCAAGTCAAGTCAACAGTTTATTGAGTAATTAAAGGCCACTGGCCCAAAATACATAACATACAAGAAAGGCATGAGTTGTGTCAGGGTAATTAATCCATACAAGCAAAGTGTAAATAAAAATCATGATAACTTCCCCTTAACAATTAATGTTTAGAAGGAGATGGTATACATAATAATCTAGTTTTCGTAAATCTTCAGATTGATTTGTGTTTAATAACCTATAAAAATCTTCTAATTCAGTACCATTAGAATACCAATTAAATAAATATTGCGTTCGTATATCATTATATTTACAACATATAAAGAATGCATGGTATTCACAGTCTAAAACAAAAATGTTATTATTTTCTAGACAAAACCGACAAACGCGTTCTTCTCTTGGGATATTATTATGCCTACCAGTATCAATTAACAATTTATGATTTGAACATCTAAAAGCTATTTTGTGTTTGTAAGGTAAGTCTAAAGATAAATAACGTTCCACATTAAGCAAAGGTTTTGTATTCTTTATAATGAAAACACCGACTTGAACTGTTAATAGAATCGTGCCAGTTTTGGTTGAAACAATCAATAATTCTCCTTTTAAAAACACTGATAAATATAGATATATCGCCAACATCTTGAGATATCCAGATATAACCGAAGCCATACATAAAAAGCATATCCTTAATATAAGTTGCCCAGCAAGTGCGTCCAACTTCATCTCACGACTTGAGCATTAAGTAACATTGTTTAGGGTATCTATTATTAGAAAGTTGTAATAATTTGCAATAATATCTAATACAATTAGAAAAATAATTTATACATAAAGGCAATCTTCCTCATTCACCAAGAATCATACATGTATTAGTGCTTTTATTAACACCAATATGCTTCCTACAGAAATCGTTTTGTACATATTCAATCTTAGGACAGAATGTATAGCCCCAAATCTGGGACCCATAACATAGAATGGGTTTATCATAGTGTCAAACATTTTAAATAGTTCTTTTGTTGGAAAATAACCAAAAGGTTTCTGGTAACGTTTAATAGCAAAAATAGCTTTTTGAGCTTGAGCTGCTAGTTTGTCTTGTGCTGGCGTCCATGACAACTGTGGACTAAACAATATACCCATGTATTTATAAACAGATGTTGTTTTTATATTTACGCCACGAAAGAACCATTTCTCATTATTTTGTAAAGGGCCACCATTTCTAAAAACAATTATTTCAGTCTTATCAATATATATGCAAAAAGCTACAGAAACATGCTCAGTAGCAAAAAGTTTAAACATAAACCCGGTTTAGTGGCATAGGCAAAGACATAGAACACAAATTCAAAAACAAGAAACATAGAACAGCACACAACTCTACAGACAGCACAGTGCATAAATACTATATATATATTTATAAATAATTGGTATGCTTATCAAGAATTGTTAGGTACCGCCTTGGAACGGTCAGTAAAATGTAAATTTACTGGGGGTTTAAACCAGTTTATGTGCACAAACCTCACTCTTATCCCAACAATTCTTAATAAAAGATAAAACGCAAAAGATAAATCTTATCAATGTATGCATTAACTTGAGGAAACTTATCAATAAAACAAATAATAATAAAAAACGAAAAGGTAAACCCCAAGTACTTCAATGATTAGAGATTCCAACTCTATCTGCAGACGGAGGGAAACAATTCAGAGCACCTAATGCAAATACTTTTCAAAGATACGATGCAGTCATCGTTAGAAACCAAAAGCTTCACACACAGTCTGCCTTAAAAGGTTTAAAACTGTGTGATCATAGAGTTTCATAATAAAACATAACATAATCACAGTACTAAAACTGTAAACAAATAAAGAAAAACATTATTAAAAATAAAAGCGACTAGTATATGCTATTCTCTCCTTCCAAATGATTTGAAAACGTAAAATATTTGAAGAAATTTAAGTCACAGCCAAAACACTCGGAGTCAGTCAACACGTGTTCGCCAAAAACGGTTTTAAAGATAACATGCAGTAGCAAATTCTTCATAAAAATCAAAGCACTGAAAGTTTAGTTATGAAAGGATGCTATATTCAACCCAATATTTTGTTTCAGGTATTCATCTTCAAATACAAGAAGGCAAGTGCTCTTCAAAATATTGCCTTTATATCCACGGTTTAAATAAAATCCAAGTAATTCATTAAGTCTATCTGCCCAACTGCCTGCTGGAAATATTTTAGTTTTACGAATTTTCTTTAAAACATCACCATAAAAATCGGGATGAGCAATACCATCAGCAATGAGCGATTTAAGACTACTATTGTACTTTGATATGAGATTATAATGACCATTAACAAATTTAGAGAAAGTTTTCCTTAATTTAAAATATCGGAAACCCTGTTTTGAGATTGACCTCCATACCGGTATTTGAACAAAAACTATCTATTACGTTTAATTGTTGTTGCAATTTAAAAACCGTTTCCGCACAATTAGCTACGTCATCTGCAAACATTAGGAAAATAATATCTGGCATGTCATTAGTAATGAAAATACAAGAACCACAATTTTCTCGTAAAAGGGCTGATAATTCATTAATGAACAGGACAAAAATTGTCGAACTTGACTTGCCTCCTTGTCTTGTACCGACATTACATGGGAACAAGTTTGTTGCCCCAACTGGTGTTTTAACACATGTAATTAAATCGTGATACATAACTTTGAGAAAAATTACCATGTATGCCTATATTTTGGAGTGATTGGAACGGTTTAACGTGGTTTATTTTGTCAAAAGCCTTACGAAAGTCTACGTATAAACAGTATAAGCGCCCTCCCTTTTTTGATAGATATTTTTGCACCATGGCTTGTAAACAGAATAGGTTTTCGACTGTCGAGTAATTACGACGAAACCCAGCTTGACATTCATCAATTTTATAGTTGTCTTCAGCCCAATTATATAGCCTTTTATTAATGGCACCTGAAAATATTTTGTACATTGTATTAGTTATAGATATCCTCCGGAAGTTCCCTGGTACAGTATTGGGTCCAGATTTGTACACAGGACATATAATACTTTGCCCCCAAGACTCAGGAAAAATGCCAGTCGACAGAATGCTATTAGATAAGTGTAGCAAAAAAGGTCCTATATCAGAACAAGTGTATTTATAAAACTCGGAAGGGATTCCATCTAATCCACAGCTTTTATTTTTAACAAGATTAGAAGTAGCAAGTTCTACCTCATTTAAGGTAAGCGGATCGTTAAGTGGGCTAACACTATGATCAATTGAATTGTGAATATTTTCAGTATTAGGATCAACTAACACAGCGTTATCGTCATATAGTAAACTTTTTGAAATAATCAAACCACACACAGTCTTTGGTTCCTTTATACCAAATTTCAGTTGTTTCCAAAAAGAGTTGGGATTAGGACTGTTTACAAGGTTCAATCTGTTTCTACGTTGATAGTCGTACTGTTTCATAAAGCAACAGGTCTTATACGCATTGCGTTTATCTTTACATATTCTTAAGTCATACATATTATTTGAACGGCGAAATGAGCGTAATGCGTAATTTTTGTGTTGTTTTAAGGTGAAACACTCGTCATCCCACCACGGAGGTTGATCAGACACGTATTTTGCTCTAAATTTCATACATTCCCCAGCTTCATAATATAGTGCTGTTAACTTGTTTATATATTGGTTAACACCCTCATTCAAAGACTGTAATATTGCATGTGCGTGCAATTGTAGTAAATGCCGGACATTGTTAGCAAAAATATCCTTAAACGAACTCCGCCAACAGTATGATTCTGTTTTCGTTCTACTACTACTTCTACTACTTATATCATCTAGCAGTTCTCTTCTTTGTACCATATCTTTCGCTTTAAATTTCAATTTACATGAGATAGGAAATTGATCAGATTCGTCCTTATTCAAGACTGAAAAATCCGTAACATATTGAAAACCCCCAGAAGAGGCTATCATATAATCAACGGTACTAACTCCGTCGTTTGAAAAGCAAGTATATTCTCCCCGTATATCACCTGGGAATCTTTCATTGAATGGATGCACATCATAAATACAGCAAAAGTTCACTAATGTTTTACCAACATTGTTCCCTCGAATAATATCTGTGTTGTTTCGTGGAATTTCAAAATTACTTCCCTCGTATTCTACGTCACAAAATATAAAGTCAAGATTATCGTTTGGGATAAAATCTAAAAAGTCTCTCGTACGTGAATTAAATTCCCCGGACAAAAACAATTAACTATCCGGATAATCAAGCTTAATGGTTTCAAAATTGTCAAACAATTGCAAAATACCATTTTTCTCAGTCATTCGATTATAGTTTGTGGATCCTTCAGGCAAAATATATGTGAAGTACATAATAACATCTTTACAATCATGCAATAAAGACAAGTTTATATGTAATACAACACAGTCGTTATAATGCGTATATATACGTTCAATAATATTCAACTTAAACAGAGCACTACTTATAAAAACGCTGATTCCCCCAGTGTTTCGTACAGCATTATCGGTCATTGTTCTAATACAATCAAAGTGAAAATGTGACTCTATAAAGTTATCAAATTCGCCCTTAGTTTTACTCCAAGTTTCACAAATGCAAATAACGTCAAATGAGCTTAAAAAATTCTTCAATCAAATATTTTCACAGTGTTTGTTTAGCCCAGCAATGTTTCACGTTACAATTTTTATATTCGTGGTTCTATATGAGTAGTCATTTGGTATGCCTTGGCCGAATCCCTAGTCGGTTGACGCATCGGAGAGTAAGTCATATCCGGGGGTTTCCGTCTCATCGCTGATTGGTGCATTCTTACCATGGTATACCATGTGCTCCTATGTCACGACCCTCGCTCTGACTTTCGACCAATCGTCTGCTCTCGCCGTCATTGTTTATGTGACCACGTGTTGTTTGAACATGTGGTGGCTGATCACGCGGTCTATATTATATCTACCATTGCCAAAACGCCTCATGTGTTTGTGCTCCAGCTTTTTGTTTACCACCACGACTATTTCTTTCTGCAGTTCTTTTTGCAAGTACTTGCTCGTTTCAATAATCGCTGAATTCTTCTTCCTGCCGATAATTTTCTTTCCTTTCATTCAAGTACGTTTAGCCGACTTCAGCTGAATTGTACTCTTCTTTTGAGTCGTTTTCATGTATGTGTTATTAACAGAAATGTGATCTTCATTGTCACTTATTATCTGGTAGGCACTTTATCAGTTGTCCTCGTCCGTTTCAAACTGACCATTTTCGCGATGGCTGAAACAGTCCAACAGCTATGAAATGTCAATGATTGAATGTTACATTTACTAAGAAATGAGTGACCGACTGTGTGGTCAATGAATAATTTACTATTATTAAACAACTTCGATGATATTGATCTATAAGAATCTGCAATGTGACGCGTTTAACATAGTTCACGTAAATTACCAGCTGTTCACCTACCCTTGGCTCTGCATGCAAAGTACAATTATCTTACATATTTCACGGAAATTCATGTTAGTCTATGTTTTCAAATTTTTATCAGCTGAAGAAAATCGCTTGAAAAGGAAAATGACGAATTATACATGTTTGCTACGATCCACAAAGTAGTTTAAATGATGTTGGCATTTCCTAATTTTGACAGACTAATGGTTATTAAATGCGATGAAAAACAATTATTGTATATTTCTAATTTTTGTTTCAAATTTATAATGTGTTTAAACTGTTCTTATAATTTCGGTCTTTCGTGACAGCACAACGGCACTTAAAACCTCAACCAATCATAAAAAAATACACAGATTTCAATCGAGTCATCAAAATGTTCTCGTAAATATGTTTTATAAGCGGCTTTTCGCGGATATTCTGCCCATTCAACTTTTCATAAACATCTGGTCATAACTTTATTAAAGGGCATTGCAATGATATACAAAACTGTATTCTAGTTATCACAATCATACAATTATAAAATTTGAGTTTTTCTGTTTATATACCATTTTGCTTGTATATTTGTCGGCTACTTTTAACATTTCTTAGCTTTTCGCGACATTTTGTGGCCGTAGCCATACGTTGCATTAAAATTACTAAATCGTATAAATTGACTTTTATAGATGTTTATGGTAAAGAACAAGTTGCAAATATTCGTTTGATTACTGCTTTGGCAAGATATATAAAAAGTGAGGTCGTCTACATCGCCGATTCCATTATTAATGTTCTTAAACAGTACAACAAAAAGAATGTCAGACAATTTACCACACTTAAGCCGAAAGCAAGTGATGGTCGGTGATCTCGGTGTCGGTATTCACCACTTCGATTATTGTTAAGAAAGAACATATAGCAAACATGCGTTTTGTTGTGCCAATTTCACCTCGGGCGTTCATATTTGTGGTCACATATTTATCTGTTTCACAGGTAAAAAACCGCAGTTTTCAAGAATATTTTTTTAATGGTTTTGGGTTTAACTAGAATTGCTATCGATAATCTTATATGTGTGGCGATATTGAAAATCTAGAATATGAAAAATAAGCCCTTTAATAAATTTGTGGCTTAATTTGTGAGTTTTAATATAAACTTTTAGTGAAGATGCTGTGTCCAGATTTTTGAAAAAAAAAATGATATGAAAATGTCATTAAATATTATGCATGGTTATTCATGACTATATTTATACACACTTAACTGATGAGATGTATACAACGATCATCAAATTATTCTAGTAAAATTCAGCGTGCAGGTTTCTGTTCAATGTTTAGTTCTTGTAAATTATGAATCTGAAAAACACCTTAACCAGAATCATTATGTATGAAAACCGTTAAAATATGGTCATTTGTTCTCCAGAATCAGCAAACCAAAAACACATATTAACGTGTATACGTCACCACAAGTAATACATCTGACAATCGAAATGGGGAATAATATCAGTATCGGGGACAACAACAATTTCGAAAACATCCATTTTCATCTGCAGCAAAATTCAGATGAAATAAAGTATGAGAACTTAGCATCTCAAAAAGACACCAGTAACAACACTTCTTCAGGCGAACACGATGACCAAACAGTCATTAAATCCATATTCAAACTAGTAAAGAATAATTTATCACAACAAAAAAATGTAGAACAAACACCAATTGAAATCGATGAAGAAACACACATTACTGAACCGTTTCAATGTAATGAAAAAGTAGCGAATATCAAAAATGATTTGGACGAACGTACCGAGGACAATTCCGGCGAAATGCAACACATCTATGCAAAGAAAATTCCGCGATATCCATTTCATTTTAAGGAAACAAAGGATCCATGCTATTTAGAGGTAAAAAGAAATTTAAACAATGTACACATGATCGACAAACATGAACTGCAAGCATTTGGTCTTTCTACATATTTCGACGCCGTCAACCGTGGGGAAATTCTCACTGAAGAGGAAAAAAATAAATGGCAATGGTTTAGGTTTATGTCCTTTTATGAATACAAAGGTAAAGGAAGTGCTTGCATATTAGCATTAAATGGATTTTATCACGAGGGAAGCCATGGACAAGATGCCACAAGATGCTTTTCCTGCAAAGTAAGGTACAGTAATTGGCAAGTAGGCGACGACGTGAAAGCAATCCACAGACAACTATCACCTGCGTGCAATTTCCATTCAGAGTTAGGTCAAGCTACTGTATCTGTTGCCGGAAACAATTCAGGACAACAAAGACCGCACACAGGTGAGCCAATACGGTTATTTCACATATCTAAAATCAGTCAGTTTTCCCATGAAACCATTTTTTGTTCTTCTGAATAAAAGAACTGATTAATTGTCCCTGTATTTGTCAATGGTAAAACAAACACTTTATGAGAGGTGTATCTCTTATTTATTTAGATCAAGCACTTTGTTCGGGACAAACCAGCGAAGGCTTAGGGAACTTCCCCATTGACGATCCAGCTGATTACGGTCCCAGTGGTGGACGACTCGAACCAGCACTACCGGGGCCTTTCAGAAATAATGACACACACGATGAAGAAGGGGTCGTTGGTTTGCCTTGCATATACGTAAGCTGTCCAATCTATCCTTAAAACACAAATTGTGGTCGTTGAAAACTTTCAAGTATGTTATACTCTAAAGGTTTCATGGACAAAAGTGAATTCCGTGGTACTTTTCACAACTATTTTTTTACTTAAACAAATTAGTTCATCATGACATAGTGCACCTTTAGAAAACGATTTCGTTAACAAGGTTTTTTAAATAAAGTTCTAAAAAACCGGCACTTTGTGTCTTAATGTTAGTGGACTGTTGAATACTATTCTAATAATGTTATCGGTATTGATTTCATGTAAAACACGTTATAAAATCATTATTTAATTAAATCATATATAACGTGTCTTAAAATAACATTGTTTTATTAGTTGTATCGCTTAATTTTAGCCGAGCGTGAATGCAGCGGACCACTATGGTAATACTTAAAAAATATCTTAATAAAATAGTTTCTGAAATAACCTCGTATGTATTAACCTCGTATGTCTCAAGATCGTATGTATTTTACATCATATATTTACAGATTGTGTGACATTTTCATTTATCACTTGTTTACAGATGACACGCTTTCAAGATTCAACTCTTCAACTGACGATGGGAATATGCACGGAAGAGACATTCGTGTAAACGAGAATGTGACATTGAATGGAAGCCGTAAGTTTAAATATGATATTGTTATGGTATTACTAAGTTTGCAACAATTGTATTTATCTATTTAATATATATGCACATGGTAATAATAAACATTTGTTTTACCCAAGTAGTATATTTCTTTATCAAAAAGAAAACTAGGCAATAAAATAGACGTACGTTCAAAATTGATGGACTAGATCAAGAGTCAGAGTCGATTTCAAGTTGTCCAAATAAAAGTAAAAATATGTTGAAATATGTATTGCTCTTGTAAAATAACGGAAAATGAATTTGTTTTAATGAACTCGTACATGCCTTTAATAACAGGTAGGATGTAGTAGATAAAATGTAAACATTTTGCTCGTATTATAGCTAATGCTAGGCTAGCTGACGCTAGGGAGGACGAACCAGGGTCAAATGCAATAATTGATGACCATTTTGACAATCCAGCCGACGTACAAAGAACCATCAGCGATGGCAAGTATTCTAATTAATTTGCATGTTTAATATTGGGATACTAGTACAGTTTAGGACAGCTTTAGTGTATTTAACCTCATAAAGATAAACATTTTATGCCTGGTAAAGCAATAGTAAACTGATTTCGCTTGAAGTGTGAGAAAAAAGAAGGATCAAAAACTTATTTTTCAGCATTACATTTTGGGCCTTGCAAAACATATTGAAAAAAAGTTATTTTTCATTTTTAGTTAACATATAGGACAAAAATGTACCTAAAACCTTTTATCAATGAGGTTTGGAGAATACTTTTAAGATCAATAGAAATCAAATTAATAATATGGTTAATGCTAACTGTCGAATACCTTAAACGAAACATGAAAACAATACTTCAGCACCCGTTGAAAGCAGCGGAAACATTGGAAGACAGAATCACCTAGTTGATAATGGCTGTAACAACATCGACCATCAAAGACCGAACAGATATGGTAAGACATGACAAAGCGTGGAACTAGCGCGAGACATGTTGTGATTGATCAATGTTGGATCTCGTTATCCAACTTATCTCCAGTGAAGACACACAACATAAATTTTATTTCTTTTACAAGCCATTTTCTTGAAATTAGTTATCTTTTGTTTAATTTGATTTGTTTATAAGACTAAACTCTCCTCGATCATTTACGATACAAAACTAGTTCTCGAAATTGTACTTGAATAACAATTAAAGTTTGGTTGTCATTTGTAAGGCGGTGACAGTGTTGTTCGAACATATGCGCATCTTCAGATGCACCAAGCACCCAACAACAATGAAGGCAAGTATTTTCGAGAAAGATATCTAACACATAAGTCACCCTTCTTATACATAATTACATTCAGCCTACGCATTTTGTTATTGCTTCGCTTACAGTTTTTCAAATAAAACGCTTTCATTTTTCAAAGGAACTGCTTGTTTGAGGAGCTTGGTGGCCAAAAAAAATAATAATAGGAAGTTAAGTCTATAAACACCGATGATATCATATGGCACGGAGACAACGCAAGTTTTTCAAACACTATTAAAACAACACACGGACATAAAACATTAAGTCAATGTTTATAAATTAGTTTATGATCCATGTGAATTTGAACTGAGTTATCACAGAAACTACATTAATATATATATATTTGACCTTTGTTGGACTGTAGGTAGACTTACCGTCAACCTGGATGATGATAATTTGGGAAAAGAGAATGCCAGACAGTCTGAAACAGAAACAAGCGAAGCCAGCAAATGTAAGCAAACACTTTATGCAAATTAAACACATATTATAGGAGTATTTCGTGGGGCACAAGTGAACACCAACATACGAATACCAAACAAAGTACATTACTCCTGGGTGTATGTAAGCTTGGTTGGTGGCCACCAGTCACCGAGCCAGACAGGTGTTTTTTCTCCGAGTACTCCTGTTTCCCTCGCAGCACACAACCGAACTCTCGCGCAACATCATACCAGCAAGAACGTTAATATAACTTTCTTCTCACTCAATGTAAAAACACATTTTAACTAATCATTCTGCCAATAGAGCTTGGTTGATGTTGCCCATAATCTGTAAATGGTCCTATAAACTATTAAATAATATTTTTATGGAATGTCTTGAAAACAATTATCTTAACACACACCAATAAATGTTTCATCAGACCAGTTGGTCTTTACAGTAAGGAATTATCATACGAATTATACATAGGACATATATGATATTCATTTCTCAATATATTGTGTTTAATTTTATTATAGTACCTGTAGCCCAAACCGCCAGGTTCAACGGAGGTCACAACACAACTTCTCGACAGCATGAAAGTGGTAAGTCTTAGTGACTTGAGTCTGCCGTTATGACTAGTTATTGTTGTTATTTTGTTTTATCAATGCTTATTCATAAAAAAAAAGAAATTTGCGTGTGAGAGAATATTATCGCATTTACCCAAACACTATACACTCTTTATCATACATTTTCAAATACAATTTAAATTCTGAGTGGAGTGTTCTAAATCTGTGAAGTGGAGTAGAATCGTGTCCTTTTTAAAACATCAAACATCAGCCGCGGAATGTTCAAAATAAAATAAAGCATATTAGTATTTACTTTTTAATTTGATTTGCACATTAGATTAACATTTACCCCCTCGAGTATTAACCATTACAATATGATTCTCGAAAGTAAACTTGAATAACAATTAAAATTTGGTTTTCATTTTTAAGTCGGTGACAGTGTTGTTCGAACACATGCGTATCTTCAGATGGACCAAGCACTCTTCAATAATGATGGCAAGTTATTTCGGATACAATCAATCTAACACATAAGTAACTCTTGTTATACATACATGTAGTTAAATTCAGGATAAACCTCGCTTTCATTTGGTTAAACTGATTACAACCCCGTCATTATCCAAATGAACTGCTTGAGTGAGGAGCCCCTTAGCAAAAACAGAAAAAAAACATAGGATGTTAAGTTTATAAACATCGATGATATCATATTGCGACGGAAAAACGCAACTTATACAAACACTATTAAAACAACACATGGACAATACATATTAAGTCAATGTTCATATACTAGTTTATGATCCATGTGTATATGAACCGAGTTATCATAGACACTACATTCATGTATAGTTGGCCTCTATTGGACTGTAGGTAAACCTACCATCAACCTGGATGATGATAATTTGGGAAAAGAGATTGCAAGACAGTATGGAACAGAAACAGGTGAATACAACACATGTAAGCAACCTCGTTATGCAAATTATACAAATATTGTATGAGTATTTCATGGGATACAAGTTAACACCAACATACGAATACCAAATAAGCTTCAACACTGCTGGGCGTATGTAAGCTTGGTTGGTGGTCACCAGTCACGAAGCCGGACAGGTGTTTTTACTCCTGTTTCCCTTGCAGCATAAAATTAAACTCTCGCGCAACATCATATCAGCAAGATTGATTTCGCTTACGTTAATATAACTTTCTTCTCAATCACTGTAATAACACATTTTAACTAATCATTCTGTTAATAGAGCTTGGTTGATGTTGCAGAAAATCTGTAAATGGTCCTATAAACTATTAAATAGTATTTTTATGGAACGTCTTGAAAACAATTAACTCAACACACACCAATAAATGTTTCATCAGACAAGTTTGGTCTTTACAGTAAGGAATTATCATACGAATTATACATAGGACATATATAATATTCATTACTCATTATATTATGTTTAATTCCATTATAGTACCTGTAGCCCAAGCCGCCAGGTTCAACAGAGGTCACAGAAATGCTTCTCCACAGCATGAAAGTGGTAAGTATTAGTGCCGTGAGTCTGCCGTATTGAATAATTACTTTTGTCATTTTGTTTTATTAAAGCCTATTTATAAAAAAGAAAGAAATTTGCGTGTGAGAGAATACTATCACATTTACCCTAACACTATACACTCTTTTTCCTAAATTATTCAAATACAATTTAAAATCTGTGTGGAGTGTTCTAAATCTGTGTAGTAGAGTAGAATCGTGTCCTTTTTTGAAACATCAACCGCGGAATGTTCAAAATAGAATAAAGCGTATTAGTATTTCTTTTTTTAATTTGATTTGTATATTAGATTAACATTTACCCCCTCGATTATTTGCGATTACACTATGGTTCTCGAAAGTAAACTTGAATGAAATTTGTTTTATTTTTTTATTTTTAAGTCGGTGACAGTGTTGTTCGAACACATGCGTATCTGCAGATGGACCAAGCACTCCATAATAATGATGGCAAGTACTTTCGGATAGAAGAAATCTAACACATAAGTAACCCTTGTTATACATAGTTACATTTAGGATAAGTCTTGTGTTTTTGCTTCGCTTTCATTTGTTTAAAGTGAATAAAACGCCGTCTTAATTCAAATGAACTGCTCGAGTTAGGTGCCCCTTAGCAAAAACACAAAAACATAGGAAGTTATAAACATCGATGATATCATATGGCAATGAGACAACGCAACTTATGCAAACACTATTAAAGCAACACATGGACAATAAACATTAAGTCAATATTAATATATTAGTTAATTGTCCATGTGTATATGAACCGAGTTGACATAGAAACTACATTCATATAAGTTTGGCCTTTATTGGACTGTAGGTAAACCTACTGTCAACCTGGATGATGATAATTTGGGAAAAGAGATTGCAAGACAGTATGGAACAGAAACAGGTGAATACAACACATGTAAGCAACCTCGTTATGCAAATTATACAAATATTGTATGAGTATTTCATGGAATACAAGTTAACACACAGCAACTTAAGAATATTAAACAAACTACAGTACCACTGGTCGTCTATGGACTTTGTTGGTGGCCATCAAGCCGGTCAGATACTTTTTCCGGATGCTCCTGTTTCCATCGCAGCACAAAATTAAACTCTCGCTCATTATGCCAATGAAAATGATTTAGCAGACGTTAATACTTTATAACTCTCTTCACATATATTGTATAAACATATTTTAACGAAACATACTGCCGATTGAGCTTGAGTGATGTTCTCGAAAATAAATTAACATAATTTATTTTAGAACAATTTGTGATCTGTGCGGAGTGTGTTAAATCTGTGTAGCAGAGTAATATCGTTTTTTTCAAAACATCAACCGCAGAATGTTCAAATTAGTATTGAACAGATACGCCAATCATCTTATTGCAGATTTAATGCATCAAAGGCAACATGGTCAACGCCCTCTGACCGATGAGAAACACGGTGATGGTTTGGATGTATGCATTCACCGAAGACCCAAACATGCATGTCAAATATGCCCCAAGAAACCACCATAAACAAAAACAACAACATGTCAGCTGATTGTAAAGCTGATGCGGCGTACCACTAACCACCACTGCGCCAAAGCTTTGTTGCATGCAGCTTTTAAAGTGATGTTCTATTGTAAATACGTAAATTGAAATAAGACAAAATATGAAGAAAATCAAATGATTTGTTTTATATCGTAATGAAGATATGGCTTATTTGTATTTGAAATTATTTTTGTATTTTCTGTATTTTTTATTAATATGAGTGATATGTTTTTTATGAGTGTAGTGTATTCGCTTTCAGCATAAACTTACTTTTCGATTTTGTTCAAGTTTTAGTTGATAAAAGCGAGATCTAATGATATGTGTTTTTTGAAATTTATGGCAGTGAGCTTTTTTCGATCTAAAATTTCAAATATTCGTTTAGATCGATTTATTGCTACTGCATGGGAGGAAAACTGCACATCATTTCCTTGATATTTAAGTTCATGTTTTTCTAGAAATGTTTGTTTGACATTGTTTCATTGATTGTGATAGAGCAAGTTTTATGGGGCATCACCATCTTTTGCTTATATAGTGTAAGGAGTTGTGAGCAGTTAAGGCTTATGATTTTTTTCAAATAGTGTTTTGTTCTTCGATGCAAGTTTTTGTGAACTGCATATATTATACAAATCTTATCTCTTCACTAAAAATAGTCCTAAATCATTTGCACAAAATACCAGAAAAAAATGCAATGCTATCGATAGTTTTATATTCATAAATGCTTCAAATATTTTTAAACAGAGTTTTAAAGATATTTTGGCGGATCTGTATCTATTTCAATAATACAGACTTTTGTCGAATTGAAAGTATGTTTTCATTAATAAGTGACAACTTCTGTTTATTTTCAAGTTAGATGGAATTGAGTTTCTTCTCCAATCAAAAGATAAAAAGGGTCAAACGATGTTGTTGCTTTTTGTTTATGTAGGACCCGGCTTTAGTCATAACTTAGCAAAAAGATCAATTTGAAAAGAACTAGAGCCCCGTACGCCCCTAACATTTGTATGCATGCACAGAAATGTTTTAACAGGATTAAGTAACAGTTGTATATTCGATTTTATTTCAACTATTTCAGTGATATAGTTTTGTAAATGCAGTGTATACGTTTTACACCGAAACTTGATTTTCGAGTTTTCACCAAGTTTTAGTTAGCAAAAGCGTTTTTCAATGATGTATGTTGTGAGAAATATATGGCAGTAAGCTATTTGCGATCTAATTGTTTTGAATTTCGAACGTTCGTTTAGATCGCTTTAGTATAAGCCCATATTGAATTGTTTTTATGTTTAGAGTTAAAAACCTTAGCTGAAAAATTTCAAGCTATCCTGAAATAAAAAACAACAACCCGATAACAAACGAATATTAAATGAGTTACATAATATGTAGAATATCGAAGCCAGAGCCCCCTTAGTCCATTCTGAACAATTCACAATTGTTAGATCGATTTCCATTGCAAAATGAATTAAACAACATATAAGTGTTGATCATGGAAATCTCACATAATGAATCCTTTGTTTTATATCAAAGGCTATCATGCTATTTACACTTGTGTTCTGTAGTCGGAATTATAGTAAAAAGAAATTAAAAGTATGCGGCAAGATATTTGATCATATAAAATGTGTTGTTCTTTTCGATCGGGTAGCCAAAAACCTATCCGACCGCGGACGTTTAACATAGAAACGATTCGGTATGACCTTACTGCAGTTAAGGAACACTGTGTAATGAACATTGTACATATTATGTTTGTTAATTTAGTGCATGTTTCCTTGAACAATTTGTTTCCCATATTTTGTATATTGGGATTGAGCACGTCGGACTTAGTGTCAACTGTTACGTATTATTTTCTTGAAAAAATCGCATGAATAAATTATTATTTATAGCCTTTTATGAAAAACATTGTACATTTTATTTGTAACACGGTTTAATTGTATTAAGGTCTTCAACGTAAGGAGTTAACATTTAGAAGAATGGTTGCACATGTTTATTATGTTTTGAAATGTAATATGATTTTTCCCTTATACAAATATATTATTATTATCATTATTATTATTATTATTATTATTATTATTATTATTATTAATATTATTATTATTATTATTATTATTATTATTATTCTTTCTTTTAAATGGTTCTATAATATTTGATGCGAGCACAACATAATATAATAATAATTTAAATCATCTTTGATATAATAGTTAATTGTATAAATTATACAACAATATTTTGTACGAGACATATTCCAAAACCGTTTGCACTTGAACAAAGAAAAACAGTATCGACATTTAAATGTTCACAAACGCTTAAAGTGTTTCTAATCAAAGTTTGTTTAGAGAATCTGTTGTCATATAAATAATACTAATTTTTTCGTTTTAATAGTATGTTTTTTATCAACATGTAACGACTTCTTCTCCGATCAAGAAACTAAGATTAGGTTAGAGCTGCACCCTTACAGATTGACAGTTTTTCTTTTAGTTTTTGTCTCAGAATCAGCTTTTAGTAATAAAACCTTTTTTTACGCAAATATGAAAAACTGCGATCTGTTCTTTTGTCAGCAGTCTCATATCACTGGTTTGCAAATAATCACGCAAAAATTGGCTCATTCCAAGACATTTGTTTTTTGGTCAAAACGGTAAATCTGTGAGGGTGCTGTTTTAAACCACGTTGTTGTATTTTGTTTAAATGCGAGCATACATTTTTGCATTAAAACTATAATTGTCCAATTCACTGAACCCTGGTATAAACTAAACACTTGTATGTAAGCACAAAAATTGACTTCATGTGGAATAGAAAAGTAATATAGTTTGGCATTCTTCAACCTAATTTGTATTGCTTGCATTCGTTTCGTTGTTTCATTTTGGAAGTTATTAGTATACGTTAAATGTCCTTTGTCCATCCTTCAATCGTCCACACTTGGTTAGCTTATACTTCTGAGTCCATAGTTGTCAAAGACACCGTTAAAAACCTTAAGAAACCGGCCCATGTGCAGTAAAAAGCTAGGTTACAAGATATATAAAAGGATAAGCTTCGTTACTCTCAAGGGGTCACAAGTTTGGTCCATATGCAGTGACATTTGATCAGATTGTGTTTATTTCTACATAAATACATGTTTAATTTTGATACTTGTTCATGTGCTATCAAACATTCGTTGATTATGTCAAACACTTAAAACTCCTTGCTGGCTCACCAATTTCCACAATTTACACCCAATATTCATCCAATAATATTAAAAGGTTTGTTTCGAAGAGCAATGTTACTCAGGCGAGCAATATAGAACCAGTATGACCCTCGTGTTACACATTTGCTATTTTATGTTGTACTTATGGTTAGTTTTTAGTTAAATTGTTTATGTTTAGTTTTAGTGTTTTTGCTTGATTTTAATAAACTGTAAGGCAAATGTGACTTGATTTCTTCACATGTGCTAGGTTAAGACCTGAAGCTATTCATTGCCCTTAACAAATGAAGTATTTAATATAGTTATACTGATTTAAGTACGTGTCATACTTGTTTTCTCTCAATAACAAGAGATCTATAATAAGTTATATCCCTTGACCAATAGATTGGTAAGAACATTGAGCTTTTACCTAGCATTTTACTCAACGGTACATACACATAATCGGTGTTCGTAATTCTTTGTAGGCCAATGAAAATTATAAAGCTTTCGACTTTTACATGGCTTTATTCTATGTAGATCATTTATGTGGAAAAAGCCATTACATTTGTTCTGTAGAGAGATTTTTATCGATCTATATAATTTGGTAACCGTCTTTTTCTCCTAAGCCATTGGGCAATTACTCTGTAACTGGCTAAAATAGAGTTATGATTCTTATTCACCATTATGTGAAGTTTCCACAAATTAAATCAAGTAATTTCAAGATATTGTCTAGACAAAAGTTCGAAAAAAGCACAGCAAAGGAAAATGCTCAATAATTTGCTTAAACTGTTATGGTTCTTGAACACTTCCATCCATTGTGCTTTATCATTGTATGAACTTATACAATTAATTAATCTACCATCTGGTAGTTTTTCAGTTAGACCCTGGACAAATAAAAACAAAACCCAAGAACGATTGCTCCGTATCTGGCTGAAATTAGTTATTGTTGCTGTACATTGCCCTTTTAATCGTAACGTTCTATCATTGTACGTAGTTTAATTAAATTCCATCCAGTTGTTTTTAAGTTAGGCTCCAGGCACGGACAATTGCGATAAACCGACCGACCGATCACAGGGCGACTCCGATAAACCCCTTTCGAACATCGTTTTTCGGGGGGAATAATTACATTCATGAGACGACTTCTTCAACTCTTGCCTGGCACCAACAAACAGTGTTATCAACATGTATCGGACGCCCAGTCTTAATAAGGCAGGACAAGAAATAACTCATCTATACTTTTTTTCAAATCTGGAGCGACACCATTCAATCTATCTAGGCAAGGAACATGAGACAACTGCTCGGTAGGAAAACATCTAAATGATTTAAACAATATACGTGGGACAACTTTCAAAATCTGGCTCGATAAGATATAAGTTTGACAACTTCTCAAACCACAAATACATATACACAATCTTATCAATGTACATTATACGACTTCTCTCAATCTGGAACAACACCATGCTAACAATATATATGATATACATGCGTCGACGTCTCCAAATATTAAACCATCTTTAAAATATACGAGATATTTTCAACCAATGGCGCAACACCATAAAATTATTATCTAATCAATGTACGTGAGACGTCTTTTTCGAATATGGCACGGGACTATCTAAACAAAATAAATAACATAAATGCGACGATTTCTCCAGGTCTGACAGGACTTTATCTTAACCGTCGAAACAATTTACATGAGACGACTCTTCCAAACATGGCACTACATCATATCAACCACCTCATCAAAATACATGATACGACTTCTCCAAATCCGGCATGGCACCATGTACATTAAATCAATAATGTATATGAGACGACATCTCAATGAATGAACATTTTAAATAATATACATGAGAAGCCTGCTCCAAATTTGGTGCGACACAATTTCAACAATAGGCCTGAAACGGGTTCTTAAAACCTGGCGCGACATCATCTAAACCGACTTTTGCAAATCTGGTGAAGACCTCCAAAACATTACGGTGTTACATTTTGAACGACACCATATTAGCCATCTTAACTATATACATTATATTACTTCTCAAAAACTTGCGCGCATCATCTAAAGATAAACCTACACAATAAGACTTGTCCAAGTCTGGTGTGACACCATATATACTGTCTAAACATTAAACAAGAGACGACTTTTCATTATGTGGCACAGCACCATCCAATTAATATAAATTATATACATACATGTGACGATTGCTCCAAATCTGGTGTGACACAATATATACCATCCAATCATGATACAAGAGATACCGTCTAAACAATCTAAACAATATACATCATACGGCTTTTCAAAACTGGCGCGACACCATCTGAACCATATACACGACAGGACGAGCTGATTAAAGCTGGCAAAACTTCAACTCCAAATCCGTCGCAAAATTCAAAGGTAGTCTATATAAACTCATGCTAACGAAAATGTAAACATGTAATAGAACGCGTGACTTAATGTTTACAGGTGCAACTTTTCAGGTCGTAAGAAGTCATTTAATGGATTTAAGAGCAATTTCAAGGGACATTTTAGTATGGATTTATATCTAAATGGGTTTCAACGTGGCAATTGGATTGGTTGGATCAGAAATATAGATAGTGATTTTCTGTGGAAGTACAGAACAGGTTTGGGGCTTTGTCCGAGCGGGAAAGTGACCCTTTATATAGACAATCATTTGCTAAGCAAGTTACAAGGCAATACTTTATGCAGAGTTCATACGACAATAAGATTGTGCTTTGTTTGATGAGCTGCGTTTTATAAAAAAAACGAGCAAATAAATTATAGTCAGGAAATAGTTAATTTTCACAAAACTGCTTTAAATGGCAATGAAAAATCGTGTCAAATCAAATTAATAACAAATTAACATTCGGACTTTTTAAAGACATTGGCTTGAGAGTCCAGTTTAAGCCAGAAATAATCTAATATTCAGGGGATTTATTGAGAGCAATGGAGAGAATGGTACACACATCTTGTAAGACGTTTTGATTTTTTTTTATATTGACCCACATATACAACGCCCGAGCTCACAGACTAGGGCAGAGACATCCACGACGGCATCACCCAAACAGGTCGATCATTGCTGATTTACGCTACTTTGGAAACGGCGATCTTGTTATGAGTAACGTCAGGCGACTGAGAAACATCCCGTTTGCTATTGATTTTGATTTCCCCATGAGATCCAGGAAGCTCGGGGGCTAAGGTACAAGGAACTTAAATATCGGGATTCGAGGTCGAGGGTGCAAATTGTGTACCCAGCCAAGCCGATCCGGAATGGTACCCTGGTGCACGACGAACAACCTGAATGGGGCCAATATATAGGGGCAAATGGAATCTCAAAATTGGAACACCTTAAAATGGAAGAACCTCAGTATATTCGTGATGAAAAGGAACCTGCTCAACAGACTAACTTATGCATAACATACTCACATTACATACTTTCCATAACGATCAATCAATATTTATGCAAGGAAATTAACTTAAACAATTATGAAACTATGCGAAATATGTTTACCTACAAAGGTGGTCACGATTAGCACTTAGGACCCTCCACCTATCAGACTTTTGGAAAATTATAAAGATTTGTTCTACTCAAATGACAGCATTTAGGGACATTCCGCACTCATCCGCGATGAATAAATTCTATGAATCAAACACTGATAAGGCAAACCTATTAAATAGCTTCTTCCAATATCAGACTCGTCTGAATGTACAGAATATACCTCTTCAGAAATTCTGGTGATTATAACGTTGCTTCGTTACAGGTAATCGATATTTCCCGTCAAGTCGTTCTCGAATCCATAAACATCCTGACCAATTGAAAAGCATCCGGGCCCCACTGTTTAAATAGCTGTGTTTAAAAAAAAATTGCATCGGAAGTTTCTACGCATTTTTGGGACCTCTTAAACTACTATCTTTACCTCGTTAAAGTACCAAAACAATGGAAATTGCTAATTCGTGTGCTATTTATGTCTCATCCCTAAGACGTTAGTTATTACCTTCCAATTTTGAGATTTTTGAGAACTTTCTCGCATACATATATTTTCAAAATTTAACACAATAACGATTTCCTTACCCCCTCTTAGTCCTGGCTGGTATTCAATATTGGTCTTCATTGGTTCTAAGAGCGATGTATCTAATTCGATTGCTTTTTTATAACTGACAAATAGAGTGAAACAAATCAATGATGCATGGCCAGAAGATTTACTTAAGTTGAATATTGAATACCACCCCAAGAATTCACTGTCGACTAGCGTGTATCGACTTATTACTTGTTTTCTCTCGCTTAAGATCGGGGAATAGTCTTCTTTTCAAGCTTCGTGAAAGTGGCATATCCGGATCCTTATTGAACTTGTTAAAATACCTGCTGGAGTTCCTCAAGGCTCTATTCAGTTCTTACTTTTCCAAATATATATCAATGAAATTGTTTGTAATATTCAATCATCCACTCGCCTTCTTGTGGATGACAATACCCTGAACAGATATGCAAATGACCCTCATCCGCAACTTAAGGCTGTAATGGAAAGGATTCACCCGTGGCCTGAAAGATGGCTTGAATCATTTAATCCAGCAAAAACAAAGAGACTTCTATTCTCTCGTGCCCACCTAATTATATAAATAACATGTTAATTTCTATATGAATTTTTATGAATAACTTTCAATAACAAAAGTAACAACGTATAAACCTTTGTGTGTCATAATTACTAACTGCTCATGGCATGAATATATCCATTCCGCCTGGTAGCGTATCTGCTTCATACGGTCATTTAAATACGTCCCTGATCGGAATTCTCTTGAAGTGCTTTACACAACATTTAACAAACCTTTGTTAGAATATGCAGACGTTTTCTAGGATAATCTTACTCAAGCTGACGAAAACGATCTAGAGAAAGTACAACACTAGGCGCGAATTATCTCTGGTGCTCTACGACTTGTCTTCATATAAAACTTGTATACTCAAGAGACTTGAATCTCTTAAGGCCGAAGCATAACCATATTCACAAGATGTTTCATTCGCATACAACAACGTATCTTACAACACTTATATCTTGGAAGTTCAACCTCGTACAATCTTAGAAACTCTATTAACCTTTGGAATATTACATGTAAATCACCATTACTATTGACCTCCTTTCTGCCATCTACTATATATTCATCAGAAGATGTGCATTCTTCTCCATCGTTGCTTTCATTCAAACATAATCTTAACAAGATGAGAACTAAAGAACCCCAATTATATTGTGATGGTGATCGCAATTCTAGTGTTGATCATGTAAGACTGCGTATGCACTTTAGCAGTCTAAACGGACATACGTTTCCCCATAATATGTCGATAACTCTCATTGCCACATTGAGATATTGAGGAAACATGCCATTTCTTCTTCACCTGTCCGCTACATAACGCTAAACTCTATCTTTTTACCAGTAGTCTAATATCAGGCATTGACTCTCAGAAGTTTGAACCAAAGGAAGCCATCCAGACAAACGGAATGATAATCAGACAATTAAGCAATGTATTCGCCAAACTTAATGTTCCTAATCTCCGACATAAATTAAAACAAATTTGAATCCACTATTGACTATATTAAAGTAATGAAATGTTAGTGAAATATGAATTTGTTCTATTCAAAATTATAAAATATTTTGATGGACGAGTTACACTGACAAGAGAGAGGTTCATAGTATAACATTGTATTGTGTTATCAACAATGCAAGATAATCTTTATGTAAGTTTATTTTCATAAATCGAAAACAAAAACCGTGGATTCTGTTCATGCTAAGGTGGTTGGTTAAAATAATAAACCTTAAGTGCCCAATCTTCCACTGAGGTTTGAGAAACAATTGAAATAGCTGAATAACACATGTTTAGAGAAAGAAGACAATTAAGGGGGAGGTGTTAATTATAAGTGGATGAATGTTGCTGATCACTGGCTCGTTTTAGACTTTTGAATACAGAGGTGAACTGAATCGAACATTGTCTAGTTTTGCTCTTCTGTAAAGGTAGTGTCACCATAATATGTTATAATACATTGCAGATAGATACGTCAGTCAAAGGCTTTCACAGATATGCTGATTCTTTTAATTTAGTTGTGTGTAAGATTGGCTATTCGGTAAAATCATTTTCTGGTAAAATCATACCACTAGGCTTTTATTTTCTTTCTACCGAAAATTCTAGTCCTATTTGGCCTTAGATGCTTGGACTTTCACAACAATGTATGTATTTTGATCTCCCTAACTGTTGTTATAAATGTCTTGCTTCATTTGTCTTGAAATTTTTATAATCGTTATTTTTCTGTCGAGCGCATTCGTACTCAAAACTTTCGTATCATTAGAAAAATGTTTATTTGTTAGATTTAATCTTTTGAGTGATATGGATTGAAATTAAGACGTTTTATTTTTATTGAGATGTTAAGTATATATTTTCAATGATAATTCTAGAAAGTTAAACTTGAAGACAAAACTATATGTGATTTTGTGTTGACATTCTAGTGATACAGTCTATTTGTATATTTACAGTTTTCACAAACGCACTTACATGTGTACACCAAGACTGGAATAAATGAAGTTAATCCACCTCTCGTTCTATATTTTCCACCTTGGGAAATTGTTATTATTTGCTGCGAGTATATTCAGCATATATTTGAGGCAGTACAGTAAGCAATTGTTTTCTACAAGTCAACGAAACAAGCCAGAATCGTCATTTGTTCAAGACGCATAAACGATTAAGAAAATGGACTGCCAAAACTATGGCTAACTACGAGGAAAGGGTACAGATAATGGAGTCAAGACTTCAAAGGAATGGGACATTTTAACTATAATTTTTGAAGAAAATGATACATTGGGTTCTGAATGTGACAAAACAAAACTAAAAACTATCAAAACCAAAGTTATTGAACAATTTAGTAAGTACGTGATTCCGTAGCGACTGAATTTCAGAGATATTTCGAACAACTTAGAATACCAGAGAGTGAAGAACGGTTAACAAACGTTGAAGAACGAGCGTCAATTAATAGAAAGGTGACACATGATTTTCTTAATAAATTACGCACACTGAAATACAAGACCTCATCAGTTGGTTCGAGAAGTCGTGCATCAATTTCGAGGTCTAGTAATCTCAGATTACAGGTTGCCAAAACCGAAATTGCCTATGCAGAACAAGCAGCATAGCTAGAGAGGAAAAAAAGCTGAACTTAACATTGACATTAAACTTCTTGAAGATAAGAAATAGGTGGCTTAAGCTGAAGCTGACCCTGAAGGTGACGTTACAGAGTTTGATAGTTTACCTAGTTCAGATCCGCAAGTGAGAACAGCTGAGTTTGTTCAGCAGTCTGCAAAACAACCACTTGATGCGTAAGCTCGTGAATTTGTACCCCCTCCCGAAATACATTCTCAGACTGCAGTGTCTTTACAAAGTTCTTACTGAAGAAAGATATACTTACATCCAGACTTTCCCAATTCAATGAACAACCAGAGACAAATCCATCATGTAAAGGTACATTCAAAGCTGTGTGTACAGACATAGGTGCTTAAGAAGAAATAGATCTGATAATCAAATGGCTTGGCTATTCTTCAAAGAAACAAGCAGTCTCATTGAAAGCAGCTTATATAAACAACCCAGCTTATGGTCTTCAAAAAATATGGAGCTGGATGGATGAAGGATTTGGATCGCCAGAGAGTTTCTATCATGCAACAATGGAAAAGTTGGAACAGTTTCCGAATATAACAACAAAAGATCCCTCGAAATTATAAGAACTGTCAGACATTCTTTCTGAAATTGAGGGACTAAAAGAAGAACCAAAATACTCTTCAACATTGTCTTACTTTGATTCCGCTGTAGGGGTTAACCCAATCATATGTAAGTTACCACACAACCTTCAAGAAAAGTGGACTTGCTACTGACTACAAGAGGAAACACAGCGTGCCATTTCCTCCATTTCAAATTTGTGCTAAGTTTGTACAAGACCAGAGTCGAATACGTAACGACTGAAGTTTCAACTATGATGCTCCGAAGAGTAAGACCACTTATGTGAATGAGAAGAAAATCTTTGTTTCTACAAGAAAAACCACCGTTGAAGTGAGATGTCCAATTCATGAAACAAATCACTCATTGGAGAATTGTAGAGTATTTACATGTAAGACTTTCCAAGCGAAAAGAAATGTGCTAAGAGAGAATAAGTTGCGTTTTAAGTGTTTGTCTGAGAAGCATATGGCTCGTGATTGCCAGAGCCAAATAAAGTATAGTGTTTGTTCAAGTAGATATCATTGTGGGGCTATGCATACAGCAATATCAGAAAGCAACAAGAGGGCTCCAGATTCACAAGGAACGGCCAACCATCTCGGTGGGGAGGAAGAAAGCGGCAGAACAACTGTTTTAGTTCTTGTACAGAGATTTGTGACAATGACTCTGTAAAATCATGTTCTCAAATTGTTTTAGTAAATACATACAATGTTGATAATCCTAGCAATGTCATAAAATGTTATGCTATTTGAATTGAACAGAGGAATAGGTCTTTGGTGAAACCAGGACTCTTTTCTTTGTTAGGTATCAGAAGTAAAAGTCATGAATAGATGCTTAAATCATGTGGAGGTACTGTCATGGCCTTAGGTCGTCGGGCTGAGCACTGTGTGGTTTAGTCGCTAGATGGAACTGTACGTTACAATTTGCCTTCACTGATTGAATGTTCAGAAAATCAGAAAGTGATAAGACTGAGATTTGTATACCAAAGCATGCACGTACCCGTAAGCTTTTGTGTACTATTGCTGATTGTATACCTGAATTTGACCAGAATGCAAACATTCTCTTGCTAATAGGTGGAGACTTGACTCAGGCTCACCATATAATTGATCAGGTTGTTGGTCCTCTAGGGGCACCATTTGCACAATGTGTGGGTCTGGGATGGGTTGTTATTGGGGAGTTGTGCTTAGGACAAATTCTGTACAAGATCCCATCTTTGTCCAAACCCCAAATGATGACAGGGTATCTATGTAAGTTGAGGATAGAGAGTTCCTTCGTGTTATGGATAGTCAGTTTCAGAAAAGTACTAATGGCAGTTCTGTTGCACCCCTTCCTTTGCGTCCTTTGTGTCCACGGCTACCTAATAACCGGCTGCAAGCACTCAAACGAGCCAACACTCTTTCCAAGAGCCTTGAGAAAAAAACCTTTTAAACCAAGAGCATTTCTTTGAGTTCAGGTCATGCTGAAAGAGCACCAGTTTTGAGTCCCACTGAAGAATGTCTGTATTAACTCAGTTCTTTTCCAAGGTCCTGACTTTGTAAACAACTTGCAGGGGGGTGTTGATGCGTTTCAGAATGGACAAAGTTGCTGTGATTGGGGATTTTGAACAAATGTTCTACTCTTTCAGTGTTCATGAGGAAGACAGAAACCTGCTGCGGTTTCTTTGGTACAAAGATTATAACCCTTTAAACCCGTTAGTTGAGTATCGCATGTGTAAGGATGTTTTCGGAAACAGTCCTTCCCCTGCTATTGCGACATACGGTCTCCGCAAGTCAGTGGAGAAATTTGTTCAAGATGTTCAAACATTTGTGTCTCAGGATTTTTTATATCGACGATGGTATGACGTCAAAGTCCACGGTAGAGGGCACTGTAGATTTACTCTTGAAAACAGATTTGAGCAAAAGTAGGCTACGCCTTCACAAGATTGCTTCCAATGTTCCTGAAGTCATAAAAAGTTTTCCACCAGAAGATTTGTCAAAAGACTTGAAAGATTTAGATCTTGACCGGGAGGATTTGCCTAGTCAGCGTAGTTTAGGTATTGTCTGGAACATCAGTTTAGATAAATTTGTGTTCAAAGCTGATCTGTTGGTTCAACCTGTCACAAAGAGAGGTATATTGTCTACAATTAATAGCATTTTTGACCCTCTAGGTTTCCTTGCACCTGTTGTACTTGAAGAAAGGTTAATTCTTAGAGAGGTGTTGTCTAGTAAGTTAGATTGGGATGACACTGTGCCAGTGGATATTTCAGTGAAAAGTGGAGAAAAAGACTTCATGAGTTGGAGATTCTCATCATCTCTAGGAGTTACATTGATGGTTCACTTAGCCAGATGGATAGGGTAGAATTGCATCTATTTTCAGATGCATCTGTTAATGCCTTTCTGCTGTATTGTATGTGCAAGGGTACATTACAAAGGGAGAGAAATATGTCTGGTTTGTTGTTGGTAAGAGCAAACTTGCACCTGAGAAAGGTCATACTATTCCTAGGTTAGAGCTATGCGGAGCTGTTTTAGCCGTTGAATTGTTTCAATGTGTATCAGACAACTTAGGAACACAATTTGATGAAGTAAAATTCTATTCTAATAGCAAAGTTGTACTTGGCTACATTTGTAACCGGTGTAAGAGGTTCTATACTTATATTAGCAACAGGGTCCAGAAGATCATATATGTAAGCAAACCTGAGCAATGGAACTTTGTTCGATCTGAGAAGAACCCGGCTGACATTGAAAGTAGAGGAGAGAAGTGTTACACAATTGAGTGAAAGTTCTTGGTTAACTGGTCCTCTGTTTTTATTGCATGAGCAAACTTGGAGCACTTTTCTCTTGTGGGCCCTGAGCAAGACCAAGAAGTGCACAAAGGGGTCTAAGTAAGAGCGACTAATGTCGTAGATCAGAAATCTAGCAGAAGCATGTTTCAACGGTTCTCAACTTGGCAAAGTTTGATCCGAGCAGTGCCAAATCTTAGGCATACAGAAGTATCTTATCACAAGAACTTACCATGTAAAGGTTGGCATATTTGTTTAGACTCAAAAGATGTGGCTTGTCAACAAGGGGCAAGGTTTATGGTTCTGCAAACTGTTCAGCGTGAGGTGATTGCTAAGGAAATAAGGCTTCAGAGAACCAGAGGCTCAATAAAGACAGTAGTCTTCTGTCTCTTGACCCTATATTGCATAGTGATGGTTTGTTACGTGTTGGGGACATCTTGGCAGGAGTGAACTGCCTACAGCAGAGAAACATCCCATTATCTTACCTCGAAAGCATCCAGTGTCACTTTTGTTAGTATGACATAACCATATCTCTGTTTTTCATCAGGGTAGACTCTTCACTGAGGGGTCTTTGAGATCTGCTGGATTTTGGGTTGTTGGAGCTAAACGTTTAGTAGCCAGAGTTATTCACAATTGTGTGATTTGAAAAAGGCTTAGAGGTCATTTTGCCACTCAGAAAATGTCAGACTTACCCATTGATAGATTAGAACAGGCTTCCCCATTCAGTCATGTTTGAGTGAATGTCTTCGGTCCTTGGAAAATTGTTACAAGTTTAACCAGAGGATGACAGGCAGCATCAAAACGTGGGGGTGTACTGTTTACATGCTAAGCATAAGAGCTGTTCATATAAAAGTCATTGAAGATGTCTTCTTCTGAATTTACAAATGCCCTGCGGAGATTTGTATCTGTACGTGGTAAAGTTAAAGTTTTCGTTCTGATAGGGGCACTAACTTTGTCGATGCTATTGATAACATTCAGGCAGATGCGATAAAGGTTGAAGATGAGCTTACTCAGAGCTACTTGCGAAAGTCAGTGACAATTTGAATGTTAAACAGTCCCGATAGTTCTCATATGGGAGTGGCATGTGAGAGATTGACTGGTGTAGATCGTAGACTATTGGAAGCTATGATGTTAAATGTGAAAACGTTGAATCATGACATGCTTACTATATTGATGGCAGAGGTGTCGGCCAATATCAATACCCGTCCAATTGTTCCTGTGTCCAGTGATCCAGATGTACCAGAGGAACTGAATCCTTCTCCTTTGTTGACCCAAAAGTTGGAGTGTGATCAAACCCCACTTGGCACTGTTGACATTTAGGACTTGTATCGTAGTGGATGGAAACAAAATCAGTATTTCTCTAGTAAGTTTTGGCTTCGATGGAGGCTAGAATATCTGCAAACATTACAGGAAAGGCGCAAGTGGAATCAGGAGAAAACTCAGTTGAAAATTGGGGATGTTGTTTTGTTAAAAGATGTTGATGTTGCTCGTCACTGTTGGCCTATGGATAGAGTCACGCGGATTTCCCGAGTGTGAATGGTAGAATTCGCAAGGTCGAGGTTTGTGTTATTAGGGAAGGCAACAAGGTATTTTATACCTGACCAGCTGTTGATATGGTGCACTTGGTAGGAAACTAATGTTTCAGTATTTCCTCAGGATTAAGATAGTCTTATCTAATTTTCAGTAAACTGTCAGTTATGTTTTTATTGTAATTATTTGCAAAATCTCCTAGACTATAATTGTCTGTGTGAATACAGCATAAAGAAATGCTTTACGATGTTTAAGATTAATTTGATAAAATACTGGCAGTCTTAAGTAAATTTCAATGTTTCAAAATTAGTTAACATATAGATTATTTTTAATGGATCTGTAAGAGCCTTACAGTACAGTCCTTTTTTAAGTTATTGTATTTAGCGGTATAAGGAATTCATTAAAAAATGGGTTAGTCATCATTATTGATTTTCATTATGACTGTTGTATTTTTATAAGATCTCAATCATGCCTGTTAATCGTTTATTGGAGCATTTTCTACGTTGTACTCCCATTTCTGAAGGGCGTACATTGCAAAAATGTGGCGGTAGTTCGTCCAACAAGCTGTTTGCAAAGGTTGAACGACCGACCAACCGACGACTCACATAGACACACTAAAACACATGCCATCAGGTTCATATTGTTCAAGCTTACAAAGATTATGTCAAGGCTTTGACAATATTTCTAATACTACTGGAGTTGAATATAGCATTGCATGTTACCAAAATATCAAACAGAAAAGAACATTTGGAGCAGCCCCTTAACTTGTTTATCAGAATTTCCCACCCGTAAATCATTCTCCCTCCTTTAATCTTTCCCTTCACCTGAAGCTGCATTCCCTGCTGTACCACTGGATTGTCTTGTCTCCCTTTGATTGGTAAAAGTGGATGGAGTAGCCTCCCTTTGTGTATTCTCCTGACTGGCTCCCCTACTAAAGTATGAGGTAGAGGAAGTGACGGAGACATTGATGGAACCAGTCGGGGCTGTTGTGAGGTTGGAGGTAGTGGTGGTGGTCGTGGAAGAATGGGTGATTGCGGTAGTAGGTTGCGAGGTTGCTGCCGTGGTCGCACTTTCTGGGTCCTATGAAAGAGCCAAGTGGCAAATTACCACAAAGCAAATTGACATCAAGAGCAAAATATGTGAACATTATATGATAATGTATAGCATGCCAAAACATTATGATGCGACCGCCAAATATCGTATAATAATGTGTAACAAAACTCAAAAACGATAATGACAATACTTACAAAACATAATTCAAAGTAAAGTAGGACGACACACAATCTGATATAATGTCACATGTTAATTGTCCCATTATCTTGCAACTAAATTACTTCATAATATATCGAAGTTACATATGGCCTTATTGTTTGATACATGCTGATATTATATCTTCCATTCCTTGAATAACCAGAGGTTATACAAGATAACATACAATGCTTCGTTAATACGTATCATGGTATTGACGCAATTACCTCAAAGTCCAACAGATAACCCATATATTTATCACCATATACAAATCTCCAAGTGATTAACTAATAACCACTATGTAAACGTATTCAAAGCCACATATCCTTTAGGGGCATACCTAGACAAACTAGTGCACCGTAGTGCATACACATCAATTTTTAATAACTTTAAAATGGTAAGTTCTAACATCCCGAAATATGAAATGGAAATTGAAGGCGAAGGGTGTGTGTATATCTGGACAATCCAGCAAGAATCTTGAAAACATAGCAAAACGTGTCCAAGAACTACTCTTAAACGCTACTCTGATACGTTTTTAACTGGTTATAGTTTATTTAATTTTCACTCTATATTGGCGTTCGGAATGCTTGAAAATGTTCCTTTCATTACTTTTTTTGCATAGGGGACGCACATCCTCTCAAAACCCTTTTTTCTAGAACGAACGAACAAATAACTTGACATGTTGACAGCTCTCTCAAGTTTTATGGGAGTAAAATTTAAAATGCATTCAGCTACGACCATGCTCATAAAATCTAAATTAATCAGTACATAATTTCTCTACCTGGCCCCAAATTATCATGATAAACCCCAGAGTAAACCGATTACTATACAGACACAACAGAAACCATCAAATGATGTGATCTGACGTACAAACGATAGCATCTTTGACAGAGGGATACTTTTAAGACGATTTAAAAGTTTGAGAGGCTTACTATGCAAACGGGAGACAATATAAAACAATAGCCAACACAGTGACGATTCTTTAAAAGTCAAACAGATCATTCGATTACAATGAACCCAAGAGTTATGGTTCTTGTACCGCACACAAGTTCTGATTTCTATATTTTTATGCTTTAATTTTCATTCCATGTCTTTCAATCAAGTACTGTTTTCTTTTATTTGAATAATTTAAAATAGGGCCACATATCTGACATTATTTAAGTTGGAGTTAAGTTACTGTCCTAAAAGAATGTTTTTTACAGTAAGCAAACTTAAACATACGAAGTAAATATTTTAAAGGAGTTTTAAGTTCTAGAAAAAAACAGACCTATAGACAGAACAATGGAAAGACAAACAGATTGACGGACAGGGCCATTACTATAGGGCACCTACAATTTCTTTTGCGGGGCTGACCACAAAACGATTCTACCAATCCATAAAATGGTTTTGGGCACTTTCGACACCGTCTAAAATGCATCTAATCAACACATTTTGGTATTTCTGAGACCTTCTAAAATGCATCTCAGCAAAGGTTTGATGACGGACAATGCCAATCTTGTTCTGGAATTTCTCGTTTTATATTTTCAAACATTCTAGAGACCTTCTTAAACATTATTTCAGCAACTCAAACTTATGTCTGGCGGGGGGGTCATCGGGCCAAAGGTCAAGGTCACAGTGACCTTGAATGTTAAAAGGTTGTCCGTGTGATAACTCGACAATGCCTGCACCCATGGCCCTCATACTTGACATTGAGGTGGGGACTGACCAGTAGATGAACCCTATTATTTTGGGGGGTCATCGGGCCAATGGTCAAGGTCACAGTGATCTCGAATGGTAAAATAATGTTCGTGTGATAACTTGACAATGCCTGCACCCATGGCACACATACTTGACATGGATGTTGGGCCTGACCAGTAGACGACCCCTATTGTTTTGGGGGGTCAGTGGGCCAAAGGTCATGTTCACAGTGACCTTGAATGGTAAAAGGTTGTCCGAGTGATAACTCTACAATGCCTGCACCCATGGCCCTCATACTTCACATGGACGTTTGGCCTGACCAGCAGAGGACCCCTTTTGTTATGGGGGTCATCGGGCCAGAGGTCAAGGTCACAGTGACCTTGAATGGTAAAAGGTTATCCGTGTGATAACTCGACAATTCATGCACCCATGGCCCTCATACTTGACATGGACATTGGGCCTGACCAGTAGATGGCCCCTGTTGGCTTTAGGGGTCATTGGGCCAAAGGTCAAGGTCACAGTGACCTTGAATGATAAAAGGTTGTCCGAATGATAACTCAACAATGCCTGCACCCATGGCCCTCAAACTTGACTTGGAAATTGAGCCTGACCAGTAGATGACCCCTATTGATTTTAGGGGTCAAAGGTCAAAGTCACAGTGACATTTGAAAGCAAACTCGACAATTCCTGAACCTATGGTCATCAAACTTGACATGAATGGTGGGCCTGACCGGTAGATGACCCCTCTTGACTGTGGGGGTCATCGGGCAAAGGTCAATGTCACAGTTACATTTAACGCAAAAATGTTAACAAATCTTCTCCCAGTGATATCTCAAAAATGCCTGAACCTATAATCATCAAATTTGACATGGAAGTTGGGCCTGAACAGAAGATGACCCTTGTTGATTTTAGGAGTCATCGAGTCAAAGCTCAAGTTTACAGTGAACTTGAATGCGAAAAGTAACTCGACAATGCCTGCACCCATGGCTCTCAAACTTGACTTGATGTTGCGTCTGATCTGTAGATGACCCCTTATTATTTTAGGGGTCATCGGGTCAAATGTCAAGGTCACAGTGACCTTGAACGAAAAATTCTTGTCTGTGTGATAACTTGTCAATGCCTGCATCCATGGCCCTCAAGCTTGATATTTAGATTTTTTGTAACCAGCTGATGACTCCTTTGGATTTTGAGGTCAAAGGTCATGGTCATACCACACTCTTTCCTCACACTTTGAATGGTCATAATCTTAAATCTGCCTCAACGGCATCCAATGTCAGTGACAAACCAGCTGCCATTTCGGTCCTTGCATATTTCATTCAATTGTCCATATAATCCTGACAACATGGCGCTCAGGGGGGCATAATGTTTGACAAACATCTCTTGTTGAATAATGAAATAGAGTCTGCACTTTGAAAACTGACCGCAAAGGCATTAAAGCTTCGAAATACAGACGGTAGAAATGAATTATAATGATAGGATGTTCGGGTTGGAACTTGCAGCAAATTATCTGCGTTGCGCAAACAATAGTTATTAGAGCGCCGACGGTTTGTAGGATTAGGTCACGGAGATACTCTGGTGCAAGATGAAATTTCATTATTGCATTATTATATGTGGATTGTTTACGTTTCATGCATTACATGGGAGAAGAATAAAGAATGGAGTTGCCAGCATAACAATTATTAGCCCAAATGAGGGAGGAGCCCAATAAAAAAATGTCGCCATTAAAAGGGATAGAAACATAGAGAAATAAAGAATAATTGCCGATGAGCTTAGAATGAAACCACCAATGAAATTTATATAATGAAGAGTTATAATTTGTGAAAATAAATCTACAAATAGTTATGTGAGGTATTACATTTAAAGCAATTATGTAGTACTAAAACTTGACACAAAAGGAAAATGAACATAATAATTATTTACCTGGCAACCTAAGACAATGTTTAAGTGTTGTATACAAACTCTTATGTGTAAAAAAGGGCAGATACACTCAGTTTTAAGTGTAAATGTAATGGATATCATTCTCACAAATAAATAAAGTTAATATAATGTTCTTGTTAGTAAGTCTATGGTATGTATTACTGTAGATGTGTAATGCTTGCCCTTGCCCATTTGCTGCAGTATAGCTTGACCCCGCCGTGACGCCATCACGACTTAAATTGTGTATAAATGCCATAAGTGACATGAGATAGACATCTTGGTTCTTTCACGTGATCGATGTAAAACACCAATACACGGGATACAATTTTTCTGGGGTAAACCAGTACTGAGTACACCATTTTCCGAGTACTACCCTTAAATTACCGACTGCTGGGCAAGGGTTACTGGTACCATTGAAGCGCTCTTCCGTTGAGCTATCGGAGCAGCAATATCGATGGTCAGTGTTCAATAGTTAAATATGCTTATTATAACGAGGGTTTAGATGGGTCAACGATGATATCAGGTAAATTATCTAGTTTCGCATTCAATTTTGCATCGATTGAATCAAAGGTTTCATTTATAATTATCATATTTCCGGCCTGTGATGATTTAGAATGGTGCGGTTGGGCTGGTTAAAGTGTGTGGGGTCCAAAAGACACCACGTTTACTTTAACCAGCCCAACTGCGTTCATAACCACAACATTTATTATTGACATTTACAGCAATAGGTTATTATTTAATTTCTGAAATATTAAAAACACTAAATTTCATATCAGAACACCTTGCAATAATTCTTTCTCACTCATTTTGTAAATCGAACGACACGACCGTAGCCGGAAACAGTTATCATTTGACGTCATAATAACGCAGGAGATACAAGAGATCCGGGTGATCTTTGCGAAGAGACCTCTTTGTGCTTAGCGTGCTCGATGTAAAAAACCGATACACGGGATACAACTTTTCTGGGGTGAACCAATACTGAGTACACCATTTTCCGAGTACCACCTCATAGTTGATTTATTAAATCACTTTTGAACGTAAAATTGGAACGCCAATGACAACAATTAATATTTACACTTTTTCAACATATTGATTGTTTAAAGTGGCCTACAGGCACAATACAAAATAATTACATAAATAAACACTTTTTAATCTATATTAAGATCAGTTTTGACTTGAATAATAACTGCATTTATTTTGCAAGCCTTAGTAGTGTTGTTGTAAGCTGATTGAGTCGGATGTCGATTATCATTTGTTTTGTTAATTAGTTAAGACACTAATTGGCAAATCACGCGATGCTACATCATCACTGACATGCTATTCTGTGACGTTTAAAACATTGAAGTAGAAAGTTTAAAGTTTTGTTGCAGCTACGAAAATTTAAAAGTTAAGGATAATTGGCATCCGTCTCATTACAATTAGTTTTTATCACATGCTTACCCTTGTTTTCCGTGTAATATACCCATTACGAATATTTTTATCTTACACATGTGTAAGATAACTTATCAGACATTTCTATTGGCTAGACTTATCACACGCGACCTAGATATCCCTCCGCATTGTTTGTACACAAAATGGTTTAAACGCCAACAAATACTAACCTCAATAATGAAGCGGAAGGACTTCCGGGAGACAAATGGCTTACGAATCATAGTGCCAGAAAGCATCTTGTTCGAAAACTTACTGATAACAATGTTCCGCCAACCAGATAATGCAGATTACTAGTCACAGAAATATCCAGTCAGTCAACAAATACAGCCACATTAGTGACAAACAACACGAGAACATTTCAAACATCTCCATCTTAACAGGCAATATGCGACCAATGCCATAAAATTTGCTTGCCAGTTTAATCAGCTGTCGGTTACCAAAACACAAATATGAATTCCGCAGCACAGGTTTCTCATCACACGTACGTCCCAAGACGGTAAGAACAGCTTGTTCTCTGGAAACATTCTTGATGGAACTTTTTCAACATCAACATCCATGCAGTGCAGAGTAAGGCTTCGTCGTAATCATCTGCATGTTGTTAAAATCCATGTCCACTAAGAAAACGCTTTAAAGTCATCATAGAAAGCGACAGCGAATAACTTTTAAATCCGTGCACACAGTAAAACTTGACAGACGATGTAGGTCACATAAACCGCGTAAAAGCATGTACTCTCAGTGTGACGTCATCAAGTTGTGTACTTATTGTGTTTTAATGGTTAAAATTGTTCGTTATTCATGTTGTTCGATATTTTACTACACATGTTTATACTTGTGACTTGTTCAGCGCTTTATCAGAATAAAAACTTAATAACTGCTAGCTTTTTTTGTCATTTTCATTTGGAACTATTTATATGGCGCATCGTTGACATTCCACTCAGTGTACGTTGGCTGTCAAACAATGGGTTTAGAAAGTGGAATGTGGAACTAAATTGGTAATAAAAACACCGTTTTAAGCATGTGATAAAAAAGATCTGACACTCGTTGTCATTTTATACAAGATTTTTATTAAACTCGTCCATGAAAGTTGTTAGTAAGCTCGCCAGAGGCTCGCTTACTAACAAATTTCATGAACTCGTTTAATAAAATCTTGTATTAAATGACAACTCGTGTCAGATCCTATATATAATATTAAATTTGAAGTGACGAACTTTACATAAATCGTGATAAGAATCTTCAGCAATGTCGGGGAGAGGCAAACCAAGGGGCAAGAGAAGGACGTCGTCGCCCCCCAGTGATTCTTCAGCATCAAAACGGCCAGTGAGTGAAGAGCAGCAGCAGAGCAGACAGGAGGCGAGGTCGTGTGAGATGGAGACGTTGTGTTTGGCTAGCGCCGGAGAAGCTTCAGGTGAGGGTGAAATTGTTGATTTAGATCATTACAGAGCATTGTTAAAAGAATCAAGATCCATCAATAATAATACCGATAGCAATGTCACGCAACGGTCTCATGTCTGTCATGATAAAGCAAGCAATGTTACTGGGTGTGGCGGTTTAATTTCATGTTTAACGCCAGCTATTTCGACTGATAGTGCAAATGTAGGTATTTGTGCTAGCTCGCAGGTAGAGGCAAGCATTTTACCTGAGCGCATAGCTGTCGCGGGAAAGGGGATCGAACCAGCCCGTTGTTTGTCTGATGAGCTATTTGTGCACGTGCCGACTGCCATTAGAGAGCGAAATGGAAATGTGAATACGTAAACATATGCATGATGCTCAAAGGTGCAATTGAGCTCCAAAGTTACTGTGCAGCTAACACATTTGTTCTCTCAGATTCAGGTTTACTTGAGGCTAAGAGCAAAGTCTGCAAAGACATAATTCACACCATTGAGAAATGGACCGATGCATTCATTGTTTTTATGGCAATATTTATTAAGTGATACCCAGAAAAGACGGGGGAGTTATTGGGGTATATGGCTATTATTAGAGAAATGGCGTCGGGAGTAGGTCATGAGAACTGGAAAATGTATGATGAACAATTTAGGGTAAGGCAGGCAACTTCCCATTCATCTTGGTCTGTTATAAATCATGATTTGTGGTTTAGATGCATGCATATGCAGGTCAGGGAGTCTGTTAGTAGGCCAGTCGATCCGCCGACGCGTACATGTATATTGTTTAATGAGGGACATTGTACGTGGCCAAACTGTAGGTTCCCACATGTCTGTTTGGGGTGCGGTGGTAGGCACTCGAAGTCCACTTGTCCAAAATCCGAATGTGAATAGCCCTACCCCTGGTCGAGTATATTCAGGGCCAATCCGCAAGGCTAGTGTATCGCCATTGATCGATTACAGCAGCGCCTCTAGGGGTCAGTCCTTTCGTGGCCGAGGGGGATTCCAAAGGCGTGGTGCCGCATTTGGTACCAGTGGGCGTGGCCGCGGCATGGCAAGGCCATATTATGGTAGATAAGACTAAGCTCAGCCCAATTGATGCGAACGAATGACAGTCATGTGAAAACACCTTTCTCAATGATTACAATTCAGTCATAAATTTGGACATACACAACCTAGCATCTTCACCTGTAAATTTGACAGTTTTGTGGGATGAACTGCAATTTTATGATGGTAGTGATACTGAATAATTAGCTGGTTTTGCTAATGGTTTTAGTTTGCATTATAATGGACCACAATTAACCTTGGAATCAAAAAACCTCAAATCAGCTCTTGAGAATTCATCTATTGTCCGTCAAAAAATAGTAAAGGAGCTTTCATTACAGCCCTTTCGCCGAGCCACCGCTTAGTAATTTTAGGACGTCACCTTTAGGTCTGGTGCCAAAAAAGCAACTAAATGAGTACCGCCTGATACACTTGTGCTTTTGGGATTGGAGCTAGACACTGTTAAGATGCAGGTCAGAATTCCGCTCGATAAAATTGCTGAAATAATGGCAAAAAATAGAGGTTGTGTTGTCCAAAGATGAAATGACGCTCAGGACCATGCAAAGTCTCATTGGTTCCCTCATGTTTGCTTCTAGGGCTATTATGTGGGGAAGGCCCTTTTGTAGGCGTTTGATAAATTCAATTTGTGGTTTGTCAAAACCGCATCACCACTTGAGGGTGAATGCTAGATTTGGAGATGTGGAACAAGTTCTTTGCTAATTTCAATGGTGTGTCAGTGTTTCATGACAGATTCTGGTTGGCTAACGATGATGTACATTTATGGTCTGATGCGTCTGGTATAGCGTTTGGTCTATATTACAATGGCAGATGGTCATTTGGTGCGTGGCCGGAATATTGGGTTAAGCAGAAAATAACCAAGGATATTACTGTGCTAGAGTTTTTCCCAATTGTGGTAGCATTGCATATTTGGGGTGACTACTTCCGTAACAAAAAGATTCGTTGGATCTGTGACAACAATTCGGTGGTTAATATTATTAACACTCTGTCTTCGAAATCAATTAATGTTATGACGTTGGTCCGCGTATAAACTTTGCGCTGCCTAGATATTAATGTGGTGTTTAAAGCAGAGCACTTACCGGGTGCACGTAATCAGATCTGTGACGCAATTTCTCGTTTGCAGTGGCGGAGATTTCGAGATCTGGCACCGGGAGCAGACCAAGAGCCGTATCAGGCACCTCCATTCCTCTGGGACGTGTTCAGGCCAGAGCAGAGGCGCTTATAGCTAATGGACTGTCGACTAACAAAATGCAAACGTTTACTCGAGCGTTTCGAGCGTTTGAGCAGTTTCGTTTAAGTTACAATTTACCACAACTGTGGCCAGCCCCACAACGTCATATTATTTTGTTTATGGCTTTTTGTTTTGAGTCAAACTATTCACCTTCGACAATTAGCACATATGTTTCGGGACTTGCTTAATGGCATAAACTAAACGGTTGGTATGACCCTACGGGATATTTTGTCGTCAAAAAAGTGCTTGAGGGGTGCAAACGCACGCGAAAGCAAATAGATACTAGAATGCCAATAACTCAACCACTGCTTACAAAAACTTGGGTTGTCTTGATAGTGTTTGCTTTGATGCATACGAGGTGGCATTATTTAGAGCTGCCTACTTATTAGCATATTTTGCATTGCTTAGGGTAGGCAAAATTGTATTTACTACGGTGGCTATGTCAGAAAGGCCTTTGAAATTTGATGATGTTTATTTCGTAAGCAATGGTACTGCTTTATGTGTACGAATAAGGGTGTCAAAAACGCAGCAGAAAGGGGCCCCAGTAGTAATCAAGCTATCTTGTGCTGGTCTGCTGGACTGTGCAATTTGCAGCGTCAAAAAGTATCTGGCTATCAGGCCGATTGATACATCTTATCTTATCTTTGTTCATAAAGACTTAAGGCCATTTACGAGAGCCCAGTTTGCGGGTGTGTTACAGAGAGTGGTTGGGCAGTTGGGTTTGAGTTCCGGCGTGTGTAGAACACATTCGTTTAGAATTGGTAGAGCCACTCAGCTAGCTAGTGAAGGCGTGCCTCCTGAAGTAATTATGAAAAAGGGCCGGTGGAGGTCCGATGCCTATAAAAGATACATACGAGCGTAACACCTTTTAAACTATGGAACCTCCTGGTACATGACTGTCACTGTCCGAGTTTATCGCCAAAATTAAAAAAAAAGAAAAAAAAAAGATTATATTATTTCAGACGTATGGATAGTGGGCGACTCGATAGTGAGATGGGCGGGCGAGCATGCCGTGGCAATTAATAAACCAAATCTTCGCCTTCCGGGTGACCTTGTAATTGACTGGATGGGCAAATCTGGTATGAAATGGGATGATTTTCACGCAACTATTCAGCTAAAGGCATTATTCGCAGCTCAACCGCGTATGGTCATAGTCCATCTGGGTGGTAACGATTTTATGTCGTCCAATGTTAAGTCTGTGAAGTTTAAAATTAACTCAAATATAGATTATCTAATTTCCATGTGTCCGGAGAGTACGATTGTTTGGTGTGATATTTTGCAGCGTCGTTTTTTGGCGAGGAAATGCGGTTGCAATGGAGGCTAAGCGTCGCAGGGTGAATCGTTTTTGGACATTTCGCTGTGAGAAAGAGTGCCAAATTTGACATTTTAGATATCGATATTTCGGCTAAGGATCCCGGCTTTTATCGGCCTAATGGGGTGCATTTGTCTTTGATGGGATTGGAAATGTTTCTTTTCAGTGTACGAGAGTGTATCATTAAACATTTAGGTGGATAAATAATTTTGGGGGAATAAATTGATATTTATTCGTGGCGGAAAATTCTTTGTGGTCAGATTCGAGCCCTAAGGCGCATTAACGATGGCATTATATAACCAAGTATAACCAAGTACAAAATTCACTCACTACCCTGGGTGGTTTGCTGTCCTGAGTCAAGGTTTAACATCCTGGCCGGGATTTGCAATTTACCTAGGTTGAACTTTGTTTTCATGGGGCGTGGGTTGTTGTTCGTTCGAGTAGACACGCCCATGTAGGTTCCCCTGTATATATATTTTGGATACAAGCATAGACGAATGTTTTGTGCAGTGACACACATGTAGTTGTGTCGACACACATGTGGTTGTGTCGGTTTACAGACATGTTGTAGTAGTTGCATTGTCTGTATGCACGATAATATAGAATGACGGGATTTGTCAAAATTAGTACGTGTACAGTCCTCGTTGTAATAGTTGTATTGGGGCAAATGTACATGATAATACAAACAATATATTACGGTAGCACTAGTAGGCCGCCAGTGTTAGCGTAGGTCAGTGTGCGGTGGTTCTCAAATCCCAAATACATAACAGGTTCAGTGCCATTCATAACCGCGCGCTGGGGCTCGGATCTGGCCGCTGGGATTTTTTCTTCTGGGTCTCAGCTATGGTGTCGAACGATCCTAGCAAGGCTATCCGATTTCGCGATCAAACTATCCCAAAAACTTAATTTGCAACTGAATTCGATTTCATGCATTTATATCCATAATATGTATACAATGATGTATGGAAATAACAAATGAAATGTTAGTTGGTCTTTGTCCTTATTTTCCTAGGCGAGTCAATAAATAATACAACATGATTCGCGCTCCAAACATAAAAGAAAATGTTGCGTTCATCGGGAAAAAGTCGCAATTGCCGAAAGACCGTTTATTTGAGGAATGGAAGGTGAGGTGTAAATATTTCGCAATAAAATAGAGATGATGAAAATACAACATATGGTCTGACAAAATTGAGAACATGATAAGCAGCACATACACATCGGATTGTCTTGTCATCTAATAGTCTTATGTTTCTACTTGGCACAATTTATTTTGATATACTTGCCATAAAAAAAGTATGTGTCACAGATAACACTATGCTGACTTCATACTTGTATACACAGATGGAATATGATATGACGCATTCAAGTATAGATAACGATACTTAAAAAACAATACAATGATAACTTAAACAATTACAAATGTCAACATATTATTAATAGTCACATGTCATGCTGACAGTTTTATTTTTTCAGTGCGTCTGTACCTGGCACAGAGAATAACTCAAATAGAAAGAACAATTATGCCACAACAAGCTACAGTTTCCAACAATTACCTACAAGACACATAATCAATAGGAGGTAAGTACGATGGATGGAGAAAGTTCATCTCGTAAATCGTAGAGTTTATCGGTTGAGCCGAAGTGAGCCCAATAAATTCATTATACCCCGTTTACACAGGGACCGCTTCTACAAGGCTCTAAACGTGGTTTCGAATCTTGACCAATCGTGGTATCCTCTTGGTAGATCGAGAGAGGCTCTTCAGGAATGCGATAGAATCGTATCAGGATCGCGAAGATCGTGAAGCTCCATGAACCCGCCACGTTTATTTTGAACATGTTTAAAACAAGCGTAGTAGGGGCGTGGCTAAAATGAACCGGGATCAGAACGTAATGAGATCGACATATGCGTACAAGCACCCTGGAAGCATCGTGGCAAGATCTTCATTATCGTAATATCATAGTAGTAAAATCGGCGAATAATTGAACTAAGTTTATACCACGCTTCTCCCATACTTCCACTACGCTCCTGGAACGCTCAGGAAGATCACATGAATACCACACGAAGACCTTGCGCCGATCAAGCCGCGACAATATTTGCATGACGTCACAGATTTGCTGACCCACCCTTTGCCTTGATTTATCCATTCAAACTCTGAACGTTACGCAAGAAAGTATGCATAAACAACGTATTAAACGCCAGAAAAAAGCCTTCCAAAGCAACAGCAGAGGTAGCTGACGATCCCTCTGTTTGTCCGTCGTCGACATCTGTGCCATCTCCATTTCCCGCCACGACAAAAATGCTTCAACCTCCGAGGAAATAAACGAAACATATATTGACGAAAAAAGCTCGACCAAACCAGAAGACGCAAGAAACTACAGACTGATCTGACAGAAGACGAGGAACAAAATCAATAATGGTAGACTGGCTCGCCGAAAACCCAGTTTTATACAATAATAAAACCTTAATGAGTACAACGATACAAATAGTAAGGATTTCTTGTGGAGGGAGCTGGCTTCCCGTAATGGAAATCATGTCGTGCTGATCAAGCAATGGTACAACAGTATTCGAACAAGGTAAAGGCGTCTCCGAAAACTACGATCTGGTGCTGCTGACCAAGAGCGGACTAAGAGGGACAATTGGAACCTCCGTTCGTTTGATTTCCTGCGGTCACGCATTATTGAAGTGCAGAATTTAATTGTTGTTAGCGTAAGTTCGGATTTTTTTCATTGTTTATCATGATAACGTGCAGTAGAAAGAACTTGTGTTAAAGTCATTTTACTAAAGGAGAGATTTTTATATGATAATAATCATGCGTGAATGTCTCTAAATAAAAACAATTGCGTTGTCCTTTTTGCAGCTCGTGGAAGATTACGTCGGCACCAGCAGAAGATACAGAAACGGTGTCTTTAACTGACGAACATGCTGAGCAGAATGCCGAATGTATCGAACCGCAAGCAACAGTTGCCGTAGCCAAGCCAGATAATAGAGTCCGATCCACGGCACTAACCTTTTATAATATTTATCCTGCCACGTTTTTGATTTATATCAAATTCGTCGAGTACACTATACATCTGTTAAAACAGTAGTTTTGTAAAATAGGTCTAAGACACTAAACATTTCAAAGTTTGGCTCATTTAACAAACTAATTGTCAGTTAAATTGTTATAAAAATATTTTACTTGTTCTGGAATAATTATTCTTGGCATAATTTAGTAGAATAAAGCCCATTTACGCCTACAGATATTTTGAAAATATATTTCACCATGTTAGGCCTCCAAGCTTTGGCTAGCCCAGGGAAATCAATCAACTAACTGACATTTTTAAACAAATAAAATTCTGGAGACAATGAGCCTGGTGAAAGACATAGACGTATTACTTATTCGCAAATATACGAAATACTTAATAAATAACTTGTTATATGTCTAATTAGAGCATTTAAACATCATTATTCATCAATCTCTTTCTGTATGTACGCTGTCATTTTGTGTATACATGCGTCATTAAAAGTAGGTCTATTAACTCAATGAAAACTGGACGAAAGGAACGTGGGCTAAATAAAACTTTTGGATCGTATTGTTAGATACCGTTTTTACTTTAGCAATACCGTTGAAAGGTAATGTACACAGCACACATACTCTATTTATTTCTAAAACAATCAGAAAAACTGGTCACATGACAAACTGATCCCGAGATAAAACATAATGAACATACCTACTGCTATTTGTTCTTAATTTAAAGACGGAGAAAATGTCATCATGATATAATTAATTCCATAGATAACCTGACACAAACACAATACAAATAACCCCAATAAGCAGTTACCAGTCATATGATATTAATCATACATCTATATATATATCTACATCTATAATATCTGGACCATCTCTGTATGATCCTCAAACATCCACTTCAACTATTATCAGTTGTTGGTTCACTATTGAAACTGTTAACATGATTAAATTATTATTGTGTTGGATTGTGGTACAATGTCATTGCTATATTTGAAAAAAATATAAGATTTTTTTTTCTCAACAAAATATTCTCTGGCCTCCAACATACAGGATGGTGTGCCTTATCCATGTATTGAGTGAATTAATACCACAGGAAATGACAAACATCCTGATCATTGTTTGTGTCCATTTTAGACAATATAACTTCTCAAAAAAGAAGCAGGAATGAAAAACCTTTAAATGCCGGTACCTTATTTCTGAAAATTGAACAAATTACTTTGCTGATAAGGTATTCATTCATGGATAGTGTGCACCCTCCATTTACCTACTAACAATATAATGGATCTCCTACACTTAACTAACAAGCAGCGTAAGATACGTGTATACTGCATTGGATGCATGCATGGCCATCAAAACATGACAACATTTTTGATGGTTGTCAAAGTCAAGTCAAGCCAATATTTGCGGCTCTCTTGTTTTGGTGTGTAGTCACTTTGAACTTGACATCATATTTCATGATTAGGCGAAAAAAAATGGTTTGGTTCGGGTTACGTCCTTTTCATGAACAGGTTGGGTAGGCTTTTTAATTTCTTTATTTTATTTTTATAAGGCTTTATGTAAGAACGTTATTATCATCATTGCAGAATTGCGATAAAGTAATATTGAAACACCCTTGATTTTTTCTTTCAACTGACTAAACAGTAATGCCGGTGCCTATTTCGTAGGTAGGGTCGGGTAACCCGAACCAAATGTGTATTTAGGCCTTACATAATTTTATTTTGATGCTCATTTCTGCTTGATGCAGTTTTCCATTTATTATTATAATTATTATTATTATTATTATTATTATTATTATTATTATTATTATTATTGTTATTATTATGTTTATATCAAAATCAGAAACCTAAGTAGTTTTTCATTTGTAACACAATGTGTATGACATTCATTGAATTAAAGCAGATAAGGCTTACATCCATAACATTAATATTAATATTCATTAAAATCAAATCATTTATACTGAAGATTGTAAGCAATATAAAGCAGATATATAATTGTTTCTGGCAACTTTTACAAATATTGATGTTTACTATGTGTCTGAATACTGACTTTGGTAACTACTCAGGAATCCAATTCAATAATGTGAAAACAAACGAAAAACTCTTATTTTGTATATATCCATTACATATTCTGTGTAATAAACAGTGACTTGTATTTGAAAATAAGACTATATTTACCAAAAATGCTCTGCTTAAATCAGATTGGAATTCACAATAAATACAGATAAACAGTTTAAAGCCTTGAGTCTGAAATGTGAGTCAAGACCTTTAATAAATATGGGCCTGGATCCAACATATAAATGTAATTATCATTTTGTCATAGGGTGCATCTTAATGCTTTTTACTGTTGTGATTACAGGTCAGTCCCAGAACATGCCAGTCAGTGGACACACACAGGTCAGCGAACTGAGTAGCTCTTCTGTCCCACTCCTCCAAGGATTTTCAGGCTCCCCAGGGGTCACCCCTCACCAGGAGGCGAGACCACACCCACCTTCCATACTGCAGGCACTGTCCTACCAGCAGAGGGCCCAGGGATTAGGAGGAGGTTCTGGTCCAGGGGTGCCCCGCCTGATCGGGCTTTCGGTTCAGGCCTACCCGGGCTTGACCCAAATCTCACCGCCGGTATACACATTGTGAGCCCTTGTTACCAAATCCCCGGATGATGGGAGAGGCCGGATTCTACTTTGTTGGTAGGTGTGAGACATACATTGTCTGTTTAGAATAACTGCTCTATTCCGTGAAATGTGTTACTTATCTTCCTAAACTTTGGCATGAGTGGGTGTTAAGTGATTTTTATAAGACTAAATTAGTTCATTGATGCAAATTAAGTTTTTTTTTATTATTTTAATCTCGTGATGTAAGTTAATGGTTAGATATATAATGCCTTAACATTTCAATTGCCCATATTTACCTTTATTCCAGGAGTGGCTGACTTCTGTCGATGTTATGCCTGTGGCGGTGGATTTCACAATTGGCAACCAGGTGAGTCATGTTTGTGTTTTTTCTTTCCTTTCCAAAGTTGATCTAATTTGCGTTGTTATGTTTAACATCTATTTATTGTTTATTGACCATTTACCATCCAGAACCTAAATAAACGACTTTTGTCAATTCATGGAAGTACTGCGTTTTATAAACATTACGTTATAAGTAGTGAGCAGGACAGGACGTACGATACTGTATCGACACATAATTTATGTGGAAATTTCCTTAAAAAACGGATTTAAAGTTTTCTAGTTGAGCTTAAATTTGGCATTTAATGTTTTCATATTAAACGTAAGTTTGTTTTATACCTTTTTAGGATCCCAATTATGGGAAGTTGAACAGGTTTTATGTATGAAAACGGCAAAACCTTAATCGTTGGATACACGATTTATCTTAAATGGCCGATTGTAGCAGGACAGTCAGAGCCATCATTAAAATCAAAACCACGTTCTCTTAATTTAAAATAGACTATTGACATATCATAAACAAACTCAACTTTATACACTACTTAACGAACTGTTTGTAATTAAATAGTTCTAACTACCATTTAAAAACATTACTCTTGAATACAAGAAATGCGTCTGCAAGTCCCTGTCTCCCACACCCCGGGAATTTATTTAAAGTGACATCGTTTGTTTGGACCTTTTTGTCTGATTATACAGAATGACCTTTTTTAAATGTTTGTTGGCGAGTGTTGGCGAGTGATGACAATGCCGGAAGGCCGTTACTGGCGACATGATGAAAATACTTGTAACTTACTTATAAAATTAGTTCTTATTATAAACTGTCGGGCAATTTTAATCAGGCAATATAGTACACTCTAAGTCTAATAGTGCCAATATGTTTTAAAAGTAGCAGTTTCTGCTTTAAAGATTTGTGATGCATTTAAAGATTTGTTATCTACTTGTTGAAACATTATACAGTTTCACAGTGATGTACAATCATGTTATTGCTGATATGCATCGAAACTTATTATTTTCCTTATAACTAGAAAGGTTTTATTAATAAGTACATCTCATGCTGATTCAAACATTGCCGTGTTTAGAATGTTTGCGATTACTTGATATCATAATAGCCTTAACGAAATACCTTTTCATACTTGAGAAGTTGAAGAAGAAATCCACTTAATTATTTCCTTTAAAGCTAAGATTGCCGTAGAGAAATCGAATTTTGTCAGTAAATATTAAGTATTTGTCTCCTTGGCAATGACGATAAATATGTGATGACTAACTTGTCTAAATATGTGTGTGAATGATATCAGTTCAGAAATTGTTTGATAAAATAGAATTTAAAACACTACGGCCACATTGTCTTGTTGCTTATGTAATGTACGTCATAATGTGTATTGGTGAAAAGTATGAGAATGAAATAGTTTGATGTTTTAGTATTCTGAGTCAGTCTTTAAATGGACTTTCATTTTGTTTCAGAACTTTCAGTACATGCATAATCATAGTGTTATTGTGTTATTGTTACAAGTGCTATTATTATGTTGGTGGGTTACTGTTATCATAATTCTCATAATATACTAAATACTTAAACATGTATGAATCTTTATAATACCATCCGTACTATATTATGTATATGAAAGTTTAAACAATTATTTTAAGTCAAACGATGTGAAAATAAAAATCATTTATTTTAAAGACAAAGTTAGATAAATACAGCGTTTTTTACATTTATTATATACTGGGATTAACATGGTTATGAAAAATTATAATGCATGACCAATGATTGGAAATAAAATGTATCTACATGTAACATTTACACCAAAATATTTTGATAAGATTTGAAAATAAGACCAATAAAACATATAACTTCAGGTTGCAATAGTATCTGTTTGAACAAAGACGTTTGTTTTGAATACATTTTCAATAAGCTATATGACCCGTGAGGAAAACAAAAAACACGAATAAACAATTACAAATTGCATAATTCAAGTCATTTACGACTGCAATGGGAATACTTGACAGGCATATTACGTTTCAAGCTTTTAGTGATCGTAAACATGGGCGGTTTGTCTCATTACAAGTTCGTTGTGGCACACATTCATTCAGCGGCCGGTTTGAAGAATTAGGTTTCACGATGATTACCGCTTAAAAATCCAATTGTGTTATATCTTTTTTTGGTGAGTAAAATATTGAATGAACACGTTCATTATATTTCTTTATAACTTAAAGCTGAAATTGAGACCAAAATTAAAAAAAATAGTTGACCCGCCCTTTGTGTAGTCACATGGTATTTAGGCGCGAAAATTAAACTGCTCAGGCGTTAGTTTCATCAAATAAGAGTTGGTCAATGGTAAATGATTGCGACTTTGTGAATATGTTATAAAAGCAAATAAAAAATATTTATGTTTGTACAAAAAAGAAAAATCATCGAAACATGAACGTTTAAGATACTTTTTGGTTAAAAATCAACAAATTGTTGATATTTAGATTATTAGAATTACCTAGGTATGTTTGCATAGTGTATAACTTTACTGGAATGACTACGTTAAGTTTTCTGGTTCATGTGCAGTTTAAAGTTAAGTTACAAGGTCAAATAAAAGAAAAAGACTCTAGAGGTCACGAGTTTGGCTCAAACGCAATGGAATTTGGTCAGATTGTGTTTTTATTTTTCATACAATCATGTTCAAGTTTGATACTTGCAAAATGTGCAGTCAAAAAACTAGGTTATTATATCAAATGTGTTACGTCTTGTTGACACTCTAACATTCACAATTTATACCCGATATTCATCAAATAATCAATAACAGGTTTGTTTCTAAGCGCAAACATGCTCGTTTGAGCGAAATAAAACCATATTAGCCATCCAGTTATCTGCTCTCTTATGTTTTGAATATCCTCGTCAGCATACTTTTTTTAATTATTTGTGATTCGTATGCAATTTGTATTTTCTTTAAAATAATGTGAATGTTGCTGTTATGCTTAGTTCTTAGTATATATCGTTTGTTTTGATTTAGTGTGTATTCTTGATATTAATTAACTTCAAGGTAAATGTGACTTTATTTATTAATACACGTCTAAAGACGCTGAGCCAGTTATCTCCCTTGACAAATGAAGTATTTTAAGTACTTTTAACTTATGGACGTATTAAACCTATTTTCTCTCAATAACAGGATCTTTGATATCTCCCTTGACTAATGCTGTGGTTAGTACACTAGCATTTTACTCGATTCATATACATATTTGGTGATCGCACTTAATTATAGGCTAATGATAATCGTTGAGTTTTCAAAAAGCTTAATTCTATAAAGATCAGTCATGGCAAATAACATAAGTTTTGTGAGCAGGTTTTTGTCTATCAATAATCGGTTATCGGTGGCTGTACCCTCTACGCTTTCGCTTGACAGCTTAGAGCGCCGTTGCCTGAATGCATTTTAGGCTTACGTCATGTACTCGAACTTAAAATAGATTTGTAACCAGGGTAAGTGAATGGTATTAAAAAAAAACAAAAAAACATGAACTATTACATGTTTATTAAAAGTTAATTTCCCCGTTTTTGCCTTTTTCAATTGCTTAAACATACATTGGAACACACACGCACGCACGCACACACGCTAACACGCACACTCGCACGCACATATATATATACAGGGGTATTTATTTACTCATGTTGTATGTTTATATAAAACAAGTACAAATTTAGCAACTGCATTATTAATGGGTGCACAGTTGTCAAGATTTGGGTCAACGGTAGCTAATTATAAACAGTTGTATTATATATTGCATTACACCCGTGGTAATTCATTTCACGGAAAAGCTACTAAAATAACTCAGTTTTCGGAAGAGTTTGCTATAAACCTTTGTTTGACATTCCGCTAGTGTATTGTATCGATATAAAATAGAAACAATTTCGTGTATCTATATTTAAACATAGTTTATAAAAAAGTATCATAATATTATGAAGAAGGACTTTTGCCTAATTAACGAATAATAATACATGTACGCTAAAGGTAAGACATAATTCATTTAACAAACATGCCTTATTATATCGAATTTAATACTATTAGTTTTAGAAAAAAAACCCGGAACATTTAATTAAAATAAAAGGACACCAAGAGGTTGAATACAGGTGAGCTGTTATATGTATTTGTACTGTTTTTAATTCAAGTGTAATGTACTTTGATTACATATTTACTTTGCTGTGATATTTTGTATCATTATATCATTTTTCTAAAGAATATTGAAGCCTCCATTAAGTGTTTTTCAAAGTCTATTACGGTCAATAAATCATTAACTTAATGGTTTTTTATCATTTGGAATATCGACATGAATACAAAAGTTGTTTATTGAAACCAAAAATGGAAATTTTGATATCTATTTTATCTATTTTGGAACATTTTGGAAATTCCCTAAAATATTTATGGTATGTTTGATATACACGTCATATAGTATTATAGTAGAATGTAATGTTTTTTTGAACTTATAGCAAAGACTGCCAACAATTTCGATATGTTCACCGTAATATGGGATTGTTTATTAATCATTTCACGACTGCATCATTTTGAGATCATAATTTAAGTTTTCTCAACATTAATTTGAAGTTTCAACAGTTGCAGTAGTCATATCACTTAAGGGTATTTTACCAGTTTAAAAAAATAAAAATAATGCACCCATGACCGTGTTCAAGGAGTTTTTCTTTGTCTTTTTCAAGTTTAATAGTGCTTTTACTAAGACTATTTTGATGACTAAAAATGGCTTATGCCTAAGATGTATGTTCTGTTAAAGATTTTATACATATTTATTTTAGCTCTATTGTGTAGAAAGCTAACAACTTATTTGCAACACTCTAGGGCTCGTTTCCTGGGTCAAACTCACCAATACTAAGTTTCTATGTGTGGCCACAAAAAACGTTCCTCGAACGGAAATCGAAGCCGGGACCTCTTGGTCGGGAGAGGCGGACACTCTACCTCTGATTCATCCCGACTGATATTTTTTGAAGCTAAAGGTATAATTCATAGTATTAATTTGCGGCTTAATGCTATCGTAAAGTTGCATGTATATTTACTACATTAAACGAATGTCACTGTAAATCATTTTGAAGATAACTACAGCTAGTGGTCAACATTTCGAACAGGTAGTCTTACCACAAACGCCATCATGCAACCTTGTGTAACGTGCGACGTCGAAGACGCAACAGATCCCATCAGCGAAAAGCATGCTCGACCCTGAAGGGTTCCGCTGGTCTTTATATACAGTAAATTCTCAATCCACACAGAGCCCGGGCTTGGCTAATTTGCATATTACCAAACAAGTAAACACACGTACTATGAACGTACTCCCGTCTATAACGAATATTATACTTTGAATGCACATCCTTGTTTCATGACTTTTCCCTCCGAGAAGACTCGTCCCGAGTCTTGGCCTGGAAAACTCTAGGGCAAGATCACTCCAATTCGGCAGTTGTCAACACCCTACCGCTGCCACCATTTGTAAATATTTATATACAGTAAATGCCCAATTCACACAGACCCCGGGCTTTGCTAATCTGCATATTACCAACCAAGTAAACATACTTACTATGAACGTACTTCCGTCTATAACGGAATATTATACCCTGAACGCATTTCCACCGCCCATAGCGGACTGTTTCATGACTTTCCCCTCCGAGAAGACTCGTCCCGAGTCTTTGCCTGGGAAACTCGTGGGTAAGATAACTCCGATTCGGCAGTTATCAACATCCCACCGCTGCCACCATTTGTAACGTGCGACGTCAAAGACGCAACAGATCCTATTAGAGAAAAGAATGCTCGAACCTGAAGGGGTCCGATGGTCTTTATTTACAGTAAATTCTCAATCCACGCAGAGCCCGGACTTTGCTAATCTGCATATTACTTACCAAGTAAACATACGGACTATGAACGTACTTCTGTCTGTAACGGAACATTATACTATGAACGCACATCCGCCGCCTACAGCGGACCGTTTGAATTGTTTTTTTTTGCAATATATTTTGCATCAAAGCGAAATAAACGACATTAACAAATAAGCTCAGGTCAGTCATATATGATTTGGAAGCATATGTGAGTCCCATATATAGATTAGACCACATTTTCTAAGAAAATGTTTGACAAATTAAATCCAAAGTAAAGTATTACTACATAGATTTACATCTGATATATAATTCCTCAACATAATTGTGTCCATAATTGTTGTTAATTGTGGGTACATTTCTATGTATTAACATATTTGTCCGTGGGTATTGAGGTTAAAATATACAATTAACCTGCCTGTTTGTAGAGTCCCGCCCGTGTCAGTCTTACATTTGATCAAATGTCATTTTTATTATTTACTTGTAGAAACTCTGCATGGCACGTTTGCTTGTTATCCCCGTGAACTATAATATATAAATATCGCAAGGCTTGCAGTATGACAGAACATTAATATCGGTTAACAGTATTTAACCGAATGTTGACAATATGTATTGTTACACTGGTAGACATGCGATATTTATTTTAATATACCGAACACAATTACATATAGTCCTTTCGCTATTACAATAACTACAACAATTTTAATAATTTGATTGTGTAATCATTTCTTTAACAAAAGACTTAATGTAAGAACAGAATTGATATACAACAAGTTGCAATCACCGAAGGTTACAGATTGTGCTATGTGACAGTTTCATGTCAACTGGTAAACATGTGTGGCAGTATATAAATTGCACATGACTTCTAGTATGACCCAGACTTTAGGTCACGTTTTTCAGCGGCAATACGTACTTAATAATTGTTGAGTAAGACCTTCTTAACAGACAGCTGGTGGCATCCGCTTGTACAGCTCTTGCTTACTGTGTGTATTATTTTAAGTTTTTTTAAGCTATTAAGGCATTGAAGCATTAACTGTAGAAATATAATTCTTACACCATATATTATTAATTATTTACAAACATAGTACAAAGTAGTGAAACGTAAAACAGATGTATAATGAAGGTATTAGGAAGAACTATCATTTCCTACCTACCCAGACTTAAAACTGTAGATAGGGAAACGCCAAACACACTATTTATTAATTTCTTGCCTTATAACATTTATACTTACATTGTCATTTTACATCAATGGATACTGTTTAAGTGATTAAAATCCATCAATGACCTTTTCTTGTTTCAAGCTTGAGGAAAGATCGTAAACAAGAAAGAGAAGTGGCCATGGCCTCCATACAAGGTAATCAAGGCACATACCTCAAATTTGTCCACTTATAATATATAAGATCGCAGTGTGATATACAAATAAAGTAGTTGTCTTCAAGTTGATACTTGCTCCGATGAGGCTAATAATGTTTATACTTCATGATGAATGTTAGGACTGGTAAGCAGGTTACCTACCATCCAGGTAACTTTTGTTTTACTGCCGCTTAGAAGCCCAGGTATTTATTGTTTAAGATATTTTGATAATTATGTTACCTGTAATTGGTGTCTTGTGGCGGTGTTTGTCTCTCGTCGACACTGTTCCTTCTAACAACATCCCAGTTAATTGTTTGACTGTGGGGCTTGTACTTTTAGTTTATTTTCCATTGCTATGTTGAAACAACAAATAATTGAATAACGGCACTATTCAAAAACTATTAAAGGAACTAATATGTCATGTTTTCTTCATTGACTATTACAATAAGCACCCATGTACAAAAATTAGGAATGTGACTTGCTTGGAGTTCGAATACGAAATTTCTTAAAGATTTTCGATGGACAAAATTTGAATTTAAACCGCTATCTGTTAGAATGACTATGGAACCAATCCAAAATAATTTGGTTTGCATCATTGAATTAAGTTACGTGCCTCACAATGTGAAGCGTCATACACACACGTATGTGACAAAAAGATTGAGCATTTCAAATACAAGAAAAATATGCAAGGCTTGTATTATTTGGTTTGTAGAATTTTGTGAAATATTGATTAATTTCATATTTTCTAGGGCGATGCTCAGCAACCGGCAAGCCTGTTGTTGAAGAATCTAACTGTAAGTATAATTTTGGTCTGAATAATTTTAAATTTTAACAAAATAAATAAACAATAAAATTAAATCACCATGCAACACCTCGCATGCTTTCGGACGTAGCATGAACTGTTGTTTACCATGTATAGTAAATCGGAACACGAACACCGCTGAACAAGAAGCGCATACTGTTGCCGAAGTACCCATCACGCGGATGTACACGGCGCGTGTTCAAGCCAGTTGCTTTCAAAATTAAAATAAAGGGTCAAATAGACATTGTTCCTGTCAACTTCATAACATCTCAAACGTATGCTTTTGAAATATTTAGATAACTGTCCATTACATCGTTTGGAATTGTATGAATAATGTCCTTTCCACTCCTAAGTCAAATGTAATCTCCCCTGAATACCTATACATATAGTTCGAAGAAGTTTAATGTAGCATGGATAAAAAACATTATTTTCACATTATGACATTCAAGCTATAGTCAATATATGGCATTAGTCATACATTGAGGTCAAAGTTCATATATCATGCTCTTGATGCTCAATAACCGAAAAGGACTGGATAGATTTGAACAAACTAACATAAATATTGGTTCTCTTCTTTCGGTATATACAACATGCCCGTTCAAGTCACGCCATGTCATGGTTTGATAGATAGTAATATTCATGACAGTCAATAATTATTGCACGTTATATATTTCCTCTTACACAGAAGGCATTTTAAGCCCTGGACTTGGGTACCATATATATTCCTTCGGGTATGTTATTGTTGAACAGCAGATTTGTTTTCTCCAAGTATTTGCTTTCTTTGTAAGTAGTAATAATTTAAGAGCATATTTTGTTGAGAACATGTTAACCATGTGTTTGGTTTACACTAGATCCGGTACAGGAGGAATGCGACAATAAGTGTGAAAACGATGGGATCATCATAGGTAAACATTTTCCATGTTTACACCTGTTCTGCAGACTGTGTCGTGCTGATCCACTGCTGACAAAGCGTTGTCAAGTTTGTAACGACGAAGTGAAAGACTATCAAGCACTTGATCTTACTCCACCAAAGCTCTTGAATGGCATAGAAAGTGTAAAAAAATGTCCGTTTTGTAGAGTAAACGATTTTAGAGTGTGTAACTGGCCTTGTGGTCACTGTGTTTGTGGCATATGTGCCAATAACAATTTTGTGTGTATAATTTGTGAAAAGACTGTTAGATTCCAATATATGGTTGATGTAAACATTTATTTTGGAAATGGCGAACAATTTGGAGATAAGTTTAATCTTACATGTAATTCGGATATGTTTGACCGCCAAACAGGGCGTATGAAATGCTCACAATGTCAAAAGTTTCCAGTTCGAATAGTGTATAGAAATTGTGGTCACTGCGTGTGTACAGGATGCTCAGTTGATAAAATTGGTCGTTTTTGCGGAATTTGCAAAAGCCCCGTAGTGCAGTTGTGGCCCAAAGAAATATGTTTGAATCCAATGATTTTTAATTAAAAAGTAGCAACAACCCAAGGCTGGTATTCATAAAACATCTCGTTATTTCTTAATATAAAAGGATTTCATAAAACTTTCATAGTCAGTAATAGCCATTGTAAAGAAAAAAAACAACAAACGTTTTTAACATAAAAGTATGTATTGTACATACAATTAATTAAAAAAAATAATATTTTATTTATTATTAATTTTCATATCACGTGACCAATGACATACTTAACTTGGGAATATAGTATGCAAATGACTACGTATGTTTTATAAATATTGGCCCAGTGAAACAAGTGTAAAAGTATTAAATATCTTGTGGTATTCATTTGCAGAAATAGTAACTGCAGATGTAGACTCTGTCTCTATCTCCAAGATAAATTTACCTGAACTTGTATCTAGATGTTGAATTCAACGTCAGCGTACAGTGTCCCTTAGTTTGATAACAATAAGCATAGTTAGTCAACACAAAACATTTTAGTCAGTAACAAATGATAATAGCACAAACCATTATTAAATATGTACTTTCTACGTATTTTAATATTAAGCAAATATGTGGAAATATACCCTATGCTTGAGAACATTTTGAACTACAATCATTCCCTTTGAGTGGCTGGTAACCCGTGGCCATTTGATGACAGCTATGGGTATAGGTCAATGGATAAAATTATTAATTCACGGTCGACCGTGGTATATATTTGTCCATGACATCATTTTAAAAAGAATTGATGTAGATCTATGCCATTTGTTCTTCCATGTTTCTTGTTTAAGAGTTTTGTTTTTGTGTTCTATGTTTTTGGTGTTTACCCAGTGCCATTAAACCGGGTTTATGTTTAAACATTTTGCTACTGAGCTTGTTTATGTAGTTTTTTACATAACTATGAATCTTCAGTCACTTCAGTGGTAGATTGCCCTTGACCGGTTGATTGCACCCATTGCTGTTGGAGTCAGATTTTTTAAAAGTCAGCAAGTTGTGTCTGCAACGTTTTGTCTGCACATTAAATTGCGCTTTGACCCCTATAATTATAGGGCTTGTAGGTCAAATGTCAATGTCACATTTAAGACTGTTAAGAACATTTTCCCGCATAATTACACACTCGAAAACAGCTAGACCTAGGACCATGTAACATCGGTGATAGCTTGTTTTGACTTATAAATTTAAATAACCTCTATTGTCTTCGGCATCAGTAGAAATAAAGGTTAATGTTACATAAACTGTCATTTAAACTCTACGTTTAACATTTAATACAGCCTGGCAACTGCATATTACAAAACGTTACGTTCAACAAAAACGTTAGATATTGAAAACATATATGTCAAACCAATGAAATCGATTATTAAGATTCAATACGTAGAACCCTTAATCTTTAACAGCATAACAGACATAAAGTCAAAATTTCATTCTTCATGTAAAGAAGTATATATTCTAAGGAATCATCTTATCAACTAACGTACGGCGCAATATCGTAAGATCTTGATTTTCAACATCGAGTAATTGACATAATTAAATAGAACCTGCACAATATAACACATATTGCCTAGACTATCAGCATTTTATATTATAAATACTCAGAAAGATCAATTGTTCAACACGACCGTTGAAAATATGCGTGTCCGGTTAGCGCAGTGGATAGCGTACTTGCTTCTCGCAAAGGTGACCTGGGTTCTGGGTTCGCCCGGGTGGATAAGAGTTTGGTTGGTAGTCTCAAGTGGGTTTTCGCCGGGCTCTCAGTGTCCCCCACAACACAAAACCGCACTTTCATGCAGCATCGTGCCAAAGAGAGTGACCTAGTGTCTAGGGGATATTATGATAGGTACCTTGTGTAACTATGACTGTACAAAAATAGTTATAGCCTGTTTCACATTATGTAATGAGTAATAAGATGTAATGGAACATCTCCCTTCTTTCGAAATAAAGAAAATGATATCAATTAAAATTCAGTTAAGTCTGAACTCTTACACTAAAAATATTTAATTAATCTAAACGTGACACAAACAATACATGTATGGATCGAAATCATTGCATGTCATGAGAACCGTTCATAAATGAAATGTGCAACAAAACAAAATCATAGAAAAATTAAGATAAAACTGTACACATAAACACTTCTTAGTGTCACATTGGCCACTGAAAGTTATGAAGTTGGCTATATCAGATTACAACAACAATGTTGAATGTCACACACTTAATTAAATGAACTGCTGTAAGCAAGAGTGTTTATAAGTCATTTAATTAACCCATTCATTCCCAGTGATAAGAGTATTGGGTCGCACCATTCTGCCAGCTCTAGTTACATTACTTTGTTGATCATTTAACTGTTTTTTGGAGGACGCTGTTTCGGCAGCTTTGTCATAACTAGGTTGATGGGCAGAATTTAATGGATGTGGTTTCTGGGCTTAGATATGATTTCTAGAGTCTGCAATGACTTTTGGGCTAAATTCCTCTATATGTGGGAATTTGTATGATTTAGTAATTGCCTATTTCGACGGTAAAGGTCACCATCTTCAGTTTCAACAATGTATGACTTGTCATTGTGTTTTGAAATAACTTGCGCAGGATTCCAGATTTTTGCTGTTTGAAGTCTTATATCTTCCCTTCTCTTTAAAGGTTTTAAGTGTTTAGATGACCTATCATAAAATGTTTTTTGTTTTTTTGACTTTGTGCTGCTTATTTTGTTTTGGACAAATTTGGTACTGACGGTCTGTGGCTGCAACTGTTTTCTTGTAACTGGTAATATGGAATTTTTTCTCCTGCACATTCACAATTGTACTGGTGAATATCTTAAGTCTTGCAAAGGTGTGCTTCTATATTCAAGAACTGCTATGTAAGGGTTGTCTTAAGGTCTTTGGCCTTCTATATAGTATTTTGACTGACTTAACCATAACCTCTGCTAGACCATCTGATTGGGGTCTTAACGGTTAAGAAGTCACGTGTTCGAGACTGCAGTCCCTTGCAAAATCTTTGAATACGTCTGATGCTTATTGCTAGCAAAATGTATTTTCAACTTTGCTATTATCGTCTAACCGCGTGTTTCCGGTAATTTGTTTTCTTTAAAATTTATAATCAACACTCAACAAGTATTCGTGTCCATCAAAATAATATAAGTCTCTGTATGCATATTGCCATGGCCATGTTGGCGTTTCATGGGGCACTGAAGGTTTTTTGACATTTATGCTCTGTGTTTCAGACAAACAGGACAGTTCAGTAAATAGCCAGTCATTTCTTTTACCATTCCAGGCCAGAAGAATGCATCGCTTGCCCTACTGACTGATTTATCTACACCCATGTGGCCTACATGGACCTTTGCCATATGTTCCGTGCGTGAATGCTTTGGAATAAATATTATCTGCCCTCTAAATATCAAACCATCCTCAGTTCATCCCAATGATTAATCAATTCAATTTAGGGCCAACCGGTTTCTATAGTCCGTTTTATGGTTTTAATGTGAAACACGGTTTATCCCCAGTATATTCAAATTTTACTGACTGTTCCAAGGCGTCACCTAACAATCCTTGATAAACACACCTAGTTATTGTATATAGTATATATGTACTGTGTTGTTTGTAGAGTTTTGCGCTGTTGCTCCATGTTTCTGGTTTGTGATTGTTTGTTTTTGTGTTCGTCTCTGGCGTTTACCCTGTGCCATTAAACGGGGTTTGTGTTTAAACTTCCGCCTACGGAACTTGTTTCTGTAGTTTTTCATATAGATATTGTAACAATCCCTAACTGCTCAAGTCGTCTGAGTGTAAATGTCAAACCTTGCAACATTGTGTAAATATGCCAATCTAACCCTTCCATTGCAGCTAGCTGATTGTTCATTGGCTGTCGAGAAAGCAAGTTACCCATAGGTACTTGTTTTCCATGTACATATTTGACCTCAATGTCATATTTTTGAACCCTGAGCAACATTATCTGTATACCCGTATACGAGGAGTTGCTGCAGACAAAGGTTTTTTTCATGATTGCTGCAATGGATCATAAACTATGACCTTTTGTCCATAAACATACCGATGAAACATTAGGCAACCAAATACTATTTCGGGCATCTCTCGCTCAATATTTGCATATGCACTTTATGTCTGAGTCAAAAGCAATAGGGATCTTGCAAAATGGCTGTATCAACACCATATTTGCTGGCTTCACATTCCAGGATAACTTGTTTCTTATTGTCAAAGTATGCAAGTACAGGGTTTTTTGACACCACGACTTTTATTTTGTTGAAAGCGTCAATTCGTGGCTAGTCAAATAAGAACTATGTATATTTTTAGCAACTTGTGCAAAGGACTTTTAACATCGGCTAAATTTGGTGAGAACATCTGTAAGTAGTTCACCATCCCAAGAACAGTTTCTAGCTCTGCTCTATTTTGAGGAATTTATAGTGACGAAATTGCTTTGACCTATTCACTGTCAATTCAATTTATAACCCTTGTTCAGTGATTATATGACCAAAGAAACTTACCCCTTGTACGTCAATCTTGAGCTTTTCACGATCGAACCGTACGCCTATTTGACGTGCTCTATCAAGAACAGCAAATAAGTTTCTGTTGTGTTCAAGCTTTGTTCTCCCCAGGCAAGAATATCGTCAACGACACATGCCTTTGAATTTGTTATCTATTGTCCGTTGCCTCACATCTGAGCTCAGGCCAAATGGCGTTCGTTCTGAATGTCGTAAGATTTGACGACTGCTTATCTAAATTGATAGACCTGTATGCATGTGTAACGTCGAGAACACTTAAATGGTGTGCACCGTTAAACCTACTGGTGACGTCATCAAGTGTACGCATAGGGCAATGGGGCCGTTTGATAACTTGCCAGTTGTTGACTCCTCAACTAAGCAACTCACCCAATCAGTCGGCGTGTCTTTAACCTTAGTCACAATGCCCTCCCTTTCCGTACGGTCCAGTTCGTCCTGCAGTCTAGTCTTAAGATCTTCTTGGACACGTCTAGGAGGTTAACCCTAGGCAATGCATCAAGTTTCAGATATAGTTTGCATTAACCAGGCATGGTGCCTATACCTTTGAAAAGGTCACCATAGTCATTTAGGACTGTTCGCTTGTCAAGGTCATCCTCCACAACAGAAAATGTCAGTGAGACAAGTCCAATGACTGTGCATGAATTTAGACCTAAAAATGGGGACGCGGGGCTGTCTACAACACGCAACTCGGGGTGAATTACTTTTGACTTTTAGCGGCATGCTTATTTGAGTTAACACACTACTGGTAATGTATTGCCAGTGTAGCTTGTGAGAGTATACACAGGTGCTTGCAATTTATGTGAAATACCAAGTTTCCTGAACTGTCAGTGAAAGAACCTTTACTGTAGAACCTGTATCGATTTTAAATTGGATGTTCAAATTTAATGGACCAATTTTAATATTAACAAAGGTATGATCTTGCAAAGTGGTATTTACCGCATCAACATAATACTTGTCACTTTCATCTGAGCCGTCCTGTTCTGCCGTGGAAACGTTGTACACGGGATTCGATTTGCCGACACTTGAACGACAACACTTGGCAAAGTGGTTATTTATTTTTTGCATGAGTGACACATTTTGCCGAGCGCCGTGCATTTGTCCTTTTTTCTGTCGTGCTTCCCGCCAGAGTTTGTACACGTTCGTGCTTGTGATGTCACTTTGTCAAGTACAAGTTGTTGTTGCTGTTCCTTGTCTTGCTCGATTCATTATATGTTCTATTTGTTACAAGATTAATGTTCTGGCTTTGGGGCTCAATCGTCCGCATCTGCTGTTTGTTGTATTCCACAGACTGATGCAGTTTGAATAGTCTTGTCAAGGGTAAGTTGTTTTCCGTCAATGATCAATTTCTCACGTATTTTGGATGAATTGCTGCCTAACACCACTCCTTCTCTGATCATCTCATCAATTTCTTTGAATTCGTATTCCCTGGCTATCACAATAGCCGCGTTATAACTTGATCCACAGTGTCATGTTCTTGTACCTGGTTGTAAATTTTGTATTTGGGTTGTACATCGCAAACTTGTCCTCTGTCGACTAAGGCCATATTGCATGAATATCCCTGCCGATTTCTCCAACTTATATAGGTAGATAACTGATTCTTCAGGTTTCCCTTATAAGGGTCTTGTAAATTTAAAATGTACATGTCTTGCGAATTGCTCCCATTCGTCAGCTGAGTTTCTTTCATCCCATCGCATGATCGGAGGTGCGATTCCCGCCAATTCTTTACTCATACAGATGTATACTTCCAGACAAAATCACAATTGTCATAAAGTTTTCTTCTAACACCATATAATGATGACTGTGAGGTCGTAGTCAAGTGACTATTAGATAAAAACGTGTGAGGTTATTTCATATAGAAATACTAGCTATGTTATGCAACTTTTTCAAAATTGGACTGCATGCTCAGACCATGCGAGCCGATATATACAATAATAGTTATAGTCTGTTCCATATTTTGTTATGAGTGTTAAGACAAAATGGAACACCATGTATCACGTCTTATTTGGTGTGCAAACACGAATCCGTCACTACCGCGCGTCCAAAAAAGCGTCATATCGTAGTATTCCATTTTTTATATACTTTTTTATTTATTTCTTTATATTTTTCCCATTTCAGTATGACTATAATTTATCGCTATCTTTCAAATTTATTTATATAGAATAACTGGAAAGTATAACTATGCTACGTACTTTTTTGTATTGAAGTCAAGGGTGGCTACTCAAGCAAAACAGGTTAGCAGTTACAGACTTCCCTTTATTGAGCAAAATAACAAAAACATTGTTTTATATCTCAGCAAATAATTAAATTGCTAATAAAAACCAATAATTAAATGTCAAAGCGCGGAAATAAAATCCCCATGACAATCGGCATGAACCGGCATACATCCGAGGTTGTATTTGATGGAAAATGCCGAATGAAACCATAAACGGTACTATTTATTACACGTATAAACAAACCGTCTTTTCTAGTTCATACGTAACGCGACAATTTTAAAAACATGGTCGAAAGTGAATGTTTTTAGGATTTTTCAATATGTTTGCAGAAATGAGGGAAGTCCGTTAGTCAATCGCTATCACTTTCGATAATGCGAATTCGCCTTTTTTGTTATGTTGAGCTGTTCATGTTGATATAAATGTTAAATTTCATCATCTTCGAATTGGTAACCAATTATCTAGATTATAGAATGATCGAAAGTGTTTTCAGCTAAGAAAATGTTCCTCTCGCTCATTCCCATGTCTCTTTCAATTTCATGTTCCTGGATATTTACCTGCAATCTGTGGTGTTAGTAACGAGAAAGTAGGTCCTTGACCTCACCCGAACTAGCATGATACGGTATAAGAAAAAGACAGCAAGTGATACCGATTTTTCGATGCGGATTGCTGTAATTTTGCTAATGAATTTGGAAAAGAAAAGTAATTGTACATAAAACACGTTAATATAACTTTTTTTAAAGTTGTTATGAAATAAATAAAATAATAAAAAATGGTCACAAAGTTAATCAGAACATTAAATGTAAAATTTAAATGAAAATGGAAGGTTTGCTTCGCTCTCCCGCTCTTCCTATCTTCTTTATTCCAGATTATATCTGTATTATATATTCATTTTTTTTAAACTTTACCTGTAGTTTTAATCAAAATCAGGAATCAAATTTAAAATGTTATGTGATAAATTTGTTATCGATGCACGTATTGTTATTTTTTTGATGTTACGTTGTACTTAAATGTTTTTTAAATGTACAAGGTTTAATTTCGCAATCTGCAACTAAGAAAAATAGGTTGTTTAATATAATGTATATTTTTTCGCCCATGTGTGTTCAGTTAAGCAATAAATTGCGTTATTGATGTCATTATCTGGGTATGATCGCAGTTGGGCTGGAAAAAGTGTGTGAAGTCCAACAGTTCATTATTTCTTTCCAAAATAGTTAATATTATACGTAATTTCATTGAAGAAAACCTTAGAGTAATTATTTCCCACCATGCTGTAAATCAAACGGCCCGACCGGTTTATACATTTTACCGCTTCGATAAAAAAAGACCCAAAATACAGATATTTATAACGTAAAACTGAATCGCAAAAAAACAATACATTTTACAAATAATAAATTAACACTTTTCAACATGTTGATTCCAAATTTTCGTGGGCTGCTAAACAAATGCAAACAATAGTACGTTAGTCATATTATACGCGATGTTTCGCGATCCGATATAATTTAAGTGATTGTAGATATACTGTTCCAACTCAGATTGAATAACATGCGTTCTTTATGAGTATATGATTTTTTTTCTTTCAAAAATGTATTCATCATTAAATGATTAGGAAAAAAGTTTAATGTTAAAACATGCAATTCGTCTTTAATATCTGCAAACTGTTGAAATACTTATCTTTCTTTTGAGCCCTGTTTTGCTAGGAGTGTATTTGTTCTGTTTATGTAAACATATGCATCTTGGGAGTGTAACCATTCTGTCTATTTAAACATGTGCTCGTTGGAAGTATTTGTTCTGTTTAGTTAAACATATACATCTTAGGAGTTTAACTATTCTGTTTATTTTAACATGTGCTCTTTAGAAGTCTATTTGTTCTGTTTATGTAAACAAATGCATCTTAGGAGTATAACCATTCTGTTTATTTAATCATGTACACGTAGGAATCTATTTGTTCTGTTTATGTGAGCAAAGGCATCTTGGGAGTATAACCATTCTGTTTATTTTAACATGTGCTGGTAGGAAGTCTATTTGTTCTGTTTATGTAAACATATGCATCTTAGGAGTATAACCATTCTGTTTATTTAAACATGTACACGTTGGGAGTCTAATTGTTCTGTCAATGTAAACCAACTTGTTGGGAGAAGAGCCATTTTGTTCTTTAAGCATGTGCACGTTTGGAGTATATTTGTTCTGTTTATGTAAACATATGCATGTTAGGAGTATAACCATTCTGTTTATTTAATCATGTACATGTAGGGAATCTATTTGTTCTGTTTAGGTAAACATGCATGTTAGGAGTATAACTATTGTGTTTATTTTTAACATATGCATGTTAGGAGTCTAATTGTTCTGTTTATGTACATATATGGATATTGGGAGTATAAACTTTCTGTTTATTTAAACATGAGCACGTAGGGAGTCTTATTGTTCTGTTTATGTAAACATATGGATCTTGGGAGTATAACCTTTCTGTTTATTTTAACATGAGCACGTTGGGAGTCTAATTGTTCTGTTTATATAAACATACGGATCTTGGGAGTATAACCTTTCTGTTTATTTTAACATGAGCACGTAGGGAGTCTAATTGTTCTGTTTATGTAAACATATGGATCTTGGGAGTATAACCTTTCTGTTTATTTAATCATGTACACGAAGGGAATCTAATTGTTCTGTTTATGTAAACATATGCATCTTGGGAGTATAACCTTTCTGTTTATTTTAACTTGAGCACGTTGGGAGTCTAACTGTTCTGTTTATGTAGACATATGCATGTTAGGAGTATAACCATTCTGTTTATTTAATCATGTGCACGTTGGAAGCCTAATCAATCTGTTTATTGAAGCATATGCATATTTAAACATATGTATGTCGTGAGTCTATTAGTTCTGCTTATTCAAAAATAAGCATGTTGGGATTGCGTTCTGTTTCATTTAAACATATGCTTGAAACTAATAAAGATTTAATTTAATTTACCTTTTTGTTGTTTACCTTGAATAAAAGTAAAAGTACACCATACTGTTGCATATCTGATACACAAATGGCATCAAGACAAGATCTCTCTAGATCTGAATTACTTCTTCAATATATATCTGCGAAAATTCTTCAGGACATCACATACGATTGTAATAACTATTTAGGACATCGCATATGTTTGCAATATCTATTTAGGATATCATACATATTTGCAATAACCATTTAGAAAATCACGTATGTTTGCAATAACTTTTTAGGGAAATCACACATATCTGCAATAACTATTTAGGACATCACATATATTTGCAATAAATATTTAGAACACCGCGCATGTTCGCAATAACTATTTAGAACATCACACATATGTTAACAATTACTATTTAGGATATTACACATATGTTTACAATAGCTAATTAGGATAGCACACATATGTTTGAAATAACTGTTAAGACTGCCACATTTACTTGCCTATGAACATTTGCGTCGTTCGTGATTTTCTTTTGATTTGCGTGATATGTCGCTATTTACAATCACGATCATGACATTCTAGATCTCGATATCGATATTCTACGAAATTAAATTAAAGCTTCATGCATTTCTATACATATTCATTTCGATGACTTGTCGTTGAAAAATTGCTACTTATAGGACACGTTTGTTTAACATTTTGCACATACTTTGAGTTTTTATATCGAACTTATATCTTCTTGTTACTAAGGTAACGTTGAAATGACGTATACATCGTACCATTAAGACAAGATGTAATGTTATCAACTTTTATTCGTACATACCTTTTGTACATGACATTACACATTGCAATAGTTCGTTTTAGAGATCAACCATTATGCATGAATCAGAGTGGCACATTGATGAGACAGTAAGTTGAGATGTCACCAACATGAAAGCATTCTGCACAGAAATTTATCTTAGCCCATAGCAAATGTTATATATCTTCGACTAAGTCACTTAGTGCACATCTTGTCTCAAGAATAAACACAATGCTGTGGTTTTATTGTTTATGGTTTTGTTCCTCAATTCTCTTTTGGAATTTTTCACATGTTTTTGTATCCAAAACTTTAATTTATTGCTGTGAAACATTGTACATTGTTTAGAACAGAATCTCCGCATGGCTGTATTGTGTCAGAGGTTGCAGTATCATTCAGAGAAAGTGAACACAAATATATAATCAATACATAATAATATGTATTTTTTTATTAAGAATTATATTCTAATGATTGATACTGCTTCGTCTGCAAGTCGCATTTATGTTAACAAACACTTTTGAACTCTTTTCTCCAATGAAAAGCTGTCCAGTTATTTAACTGTTAGATCGTAATGGTCATCTAACTGTAAATAAAAATAGAATACAAAATTGAAATAGAATGAAATGGAATTCATTTATTTGGTGAAGCAACGATGTGATTTCTAAATTACAAATGCATATTGATTAATGGATATTGGTCATGTAATTCGGCTTATTCTTTTTGATATATCTATGGATGAAAACTTCCTTGAAATATTACAGTTTTTTCCCTTTCACGATTTAAATATAACGTCGTTAGACTTTCCACTGTCTGAACCGTCCGGACTGTCCGGACTGTCCCATCCGTTAACACCGGAGCCACCAGAAGGTGTCGTCGATACAACATGTACATCGTTGGCAACACTACAGGCCTTCACAACCGTCTCATGTTTGATAACCACTGGTGGTTTCTTTCCAACCGTACGTGAAACCACGTCTGATTCCTTTCCTTGCGTCTCGCTCTGTGTATAGGTCGATGTTGCAGGAACGCCCTTAGCTTTGACAACCGTCTTGGGGGCAACTGTTGTCGGTCGAGGGGCGCTAGTTGTCTGTTTTAGAATATTCGTTTAGGAGCAGCCTTAGTCTTGACAATATTCTGTGGTGGTTTCGGAATAGACGCTTTCCTGCCCATAGGGAGCTTCGGAATAGAAGCCTTCATGCATGGATAAGAGCCAGCACAAGCTGTAGATTCGCCACTGCAAAACATATTCATAGCTGTACTCTAGTGTTTTTCGTGTCTATTGATCATATTCATTGGCATTGAACTATGGCATTGAAAAATATCATACTGTTACATATCTGATAAGCATTACCTAGGACTTACATGACCATAAGCCTTAAGGTGTCACCACTAAATGTGAATACACATATTGGTTCAATGTAAACACGAAATCTTACCATTTTTCCTTCCGATATAACTTTGTGGCCCTAGTTTGACGAACATTCTAAAGTTCTTACTTATTAGAGTACACTATTAAAATCTTGCGTATATTATACATAGAAATGAAAAACAAAGTTTTCTTTCATATTTTGACTTATTGTTTATTTCATAAAAAACATTTTTTGTGCGTTTACTTTTTTCAAACGATCATTTAATATGCAAAAAACGTATAAGTTCATTAAACATATTGAGTTCTAATTACCTCGCTTGAATACATTTGTTACTTCGACTTTTACTGATTCAATTTAATATATAAGAGCATATGATTATAATCTGGTAAAAGATTTAAAATGTTGGACCATGCTAGACTGTATAATGGTTATATGAAAGTAGCGAATTATTTGGTATTTACTAGGTGTCGCGAATGATAATGGTTCGTCTCTCAGGGCGACTGGAATTATCCAAATACACTTTTATGAAGAAATAAAACAATAAAGTTTCCAAATTTATCAAACGATGTTTACGTCTCCATCGACAAAATATGAGTGCAAATACATCAAATTACACAAAAGACAAATTCAAACAATGCCGACATGTATATTATAGAAATAAATCATACCTGGAATTATCCAAATACACTTTTATGAAGAAATAAAACAATAAAGTTTCCAAATTTATTAAACGTTGTTTACGTCTCCATCGACAAAATACGAGTGCGCTTTGCACGAGGAAAATACCGCCACCAGCTGTGAACGAGGCGAACTACTTTAATAAATATAGAAAGTGAAAGCGAAAATGACAGTGAAATTAGTATATGAATTAGTGGATAATAGGAATGACTGAAATGCCCGAAAGGAATGAAAGAATAGGACAATTTATTATCACAAGAAAGATGGACTTGGAAGGTTTGTGTACTGGATAAACATACATGTAGACATATGACACTAACACAAACATATAGAGCAGGGCAAATTGACCCCGCGACACTATTTACGCAAGTATATTCGAGAAACTCGAAAATTAAATCGATTTACCTGCAATATCGTAGGCATTCGTTCTCGTCGGATTTACCAGCAACAGAGCAGACAGGAATTTTTCACCACACCTGAACATTTAGTATCGCATATTTGCCGCGGAGAAATGATTTTCTTTGCTAACATCGAAGCTAGTGCATGTGTTCGTTTTGAGACTGGTCCATCCACACTTATGGAAGAAGCGCCAGACTGTGCACCAGTCACAATTGGATGACGACTACCATATTTCGTTCTTGTAATAATCTTAATCGTATCCGAATTGTAAGCCTTTATATCCGTCTGACCTGGATGGCGACTGCCAGATTTCGTTCTTGAAACAAAACCATGCTTGTTTCCATTTGTCTCCAGGTAGGCGTTCTGGCGTTTAAAAGGACAGACCCCATCACACATTTTCTTAACACCACTGAAATATAAAATGAAAAGTACAAGTCTGCAAATGTTGTTGTTTGAAAGCATAAATTTGTAGAAAGTTAACAAAGGTATTTATTAGAGCAGGTACCTTACTATTATACTGAAACGTAATGTTTATCATTCATTATCTGTTTAGATCTAGCCAACGCTCTTACCTCGGTAAGAAGCACTCTGACAAATATGTCATACTGTCCGTGCCGCAGACTGGAATCAATTTACACTTCGGTGATGGTTTTGCTTCCTTTATCAAAGCTTTCTCCTCAGATGAACCAGGTATGTATTTAATATAATCGTTAGAGCGAGAAGAAACACTAGATACGGCCGGAAGTCGTTCTGAATTTTCATGACGTGAGCCACTCCTTAGTCTAGTTTTTGGATAGGTTTTACTTTATATGAATTTGGATCATTGTGATTGTTGTAGGACGGTTTGCATTTATTATATCGTAAGTCTTAGATGTCTTCTGTAAAGCATAGCGAGGGCCGTTGTGACTATTGTTGCCGTTGGTTTCAAGCCTGTTTGCATTAATGGTTCCATAAGATTTTGCTCCCTTTACTGTTACATCGCGAGGATCATTGTTATTGCTGTTGTTAATGGTATAGGGTCTTTTGGCATCGACTGCTCCGTAAGTCTTTGGTGCTTTTACCTTTGTTTTACGTGGATTATTGTATAAATTGTTGTTTGTAACCGGTCGTTTGACATAAATTGTTCCGTAAGCCTATGACTGATTTACAGTCGAATCGCATAGATCATTGTAATTGTTGTTAATTGGTGTCGGGTCGACAGGTCGCAAATGATCAATAAATCTTCTTTGTTTTTCTTGTGTATCTCGTGGACCACTGTAATTGGGTTTTTTGGGTGTCATGTTGGTGGGCAACAACTCTACCGTAAGGCTAAGATGGTTTCAAGGTCGTACCTTGTGGACCATTGTAATTGTTGTTATTGGTGTCGGGTTGGTAGGCATCAATTGTTCCGTAGGGCTTAGATGGCTTTAGGGTTGTATCTTGTGGACCATTGTAAAAATGTATTTTTTATATGCGATAATTCGTGGTTGTCATGGATATGCGCGCAGTGATTCAGATTATGATAATAGTCAAATCGGTCTTTAAATAGTTCTAAGGAGAGTGAAGCTTTATTTCTTGAAAGATGCGTGAAAACTGTTTTATGGTGACATTTGAAGCGAGAAATAATTAATTAGCGTTCTAAATATTGCCACAAGACAGGGTTTCCATGATGCTACAGACGACAGTCTTCAACAAGGGAGGTCATTACAATGTCGTGACCATTAAAAAGGAGTTCCATACGGGCATTTTATCTTCGCCCGTGGGCAAGATAAGAATTTCTAGCATCGTTAAATTATTGGACCTACTTATCTGAGGTGGGAGAAAGTATAATCGTGTTTGTACTAAACGACCTTGACTTGACAACTTACGTGCATTGAAAAACGCTGGCTGATGTTTTACCTCAGTTAATAGAGAACACTACATGTGATACAGCAGTCATGTGTACAAAACATACAACATAATCACGAGTGCTCTCAGATAGTCTCGTGTTACGGTACACAACCACACATGAGCATAGTTTGACATATTTTGTACCATGTTTGAGAGAATCTGTGTTGTGTATGTTTACACTTTAAATTCCATATCGAAACACAACTAATAGACATAACCATTTTATACCTACTGTGCGGATGAATGACCATACTGTTCACTTACACTGCACACATTTTTTACGTTTTGGTATGCGACAATATGGTACAAAGCAGTTAAGCCACCAGCAACCCACGTAATAAGAAGTATACACTCGATCTTAAGCGCTGGTATTTAATTTCAATGACTGGTGTCGTGGGTTCCGTGACTATGTCTTGTATCCATGAATGGCGTCAGCATCATGAAATAACGGAGTTATGTATTTTGAATGTTGAGCATATGGCATCAATAATTTGCGGGCAGATGTCCGAGAATAGTACATTAGCAATGGAGTATTAATGGCGTATATGTGTTATACTCCTCATTGATCAGACTTGTATTTCTCTTCCTTTGACACGCTCTGATTTGTACATTCTCATGCACATTTGGAATCCACAACGCTCCTGTTTTTAAGGGTCAATACAAATGTTAATATCCCTTTAATCAAGATCATGTATGTGGTATAATGGATAGCACAGAGGTAAAGTAGTTACTTATACTTTTATCAATGACAGTTATTTGTACAAAAAATGTGTGTAATCAAGTCATCATTAATGCTTTTGAGGATACACATTCAAATTCGTAGATTTTGTTTTCTTTTTTGTCAAATTAATCCAAACGCCTGCTTGGAAACTAAGAAAAAATAATAATAGTTGGCAAAATATAGATAGCAAAAAAGGGCTCAACTCAGATCAAGTTGAACCTTAACCCCCCCCCCCAAAAAAAAAAAAAAAAAACACAAAAACACACACACACACACACACACACACACACACGCGCGCGCGCGCGCGCGCACACACACACACACACACACACACACACACACACACACACTTATTGGAACTGATAAGAGCACTTAATCGCTTTCCTTCTAGTACACTACTAGTTGTTTTGCTGAACCCACGCTTTTTATGTATTATTTGTTTTGTTTATATGTTGAACATTTAGCGATGTTGTAAATTTGCCCCAAATAGGCAAATATATCCACGAGGGAAGATTATGTCCACGAGGGCCGTTGTCGTATCTTTGGCTGCGTTTATAATGCATTTGAGAAATTGCGAATATTTAAGAAAGTTTGTCGAAAATTACGTGAAACATAATACATTTCTTATTTGATTAACGTTTCTTTCAAAGAATAATATTAGTATTGGAATGCAATCGAGGGTTAAAGACAAAATTATTGAAGAGTATTTTAAAATTCTTTCCCAATGTTTAATTCTTCACCGTGTGAAAACTCTTAAAACAAACGGCAATGTTGAAACTTGGTATCGACTCTTCCAGAAACACAATTTGAATATGAAACTGATCCGATATTCAATGACGTCTTGGGCCTGAGTTTGAGACTTAGACTCTGAAATGCGAATGACTGGAATATGTACTGGGCCCGTATCTACAAACATGTTGAGTCTAAGCCTGGGACTTAGACTCAGAAATTCGAGTTATAACACTTTAATAAACCCTGGGCCCGTATCTCCAAACATGTTGAGTCTAAGTTTGGGACTTAGACTCAGAAATTCGAGTTATAACACTTTAATAAACCCAGGGCCCGTATCTACAAACATGTTGAGTCTAAGTTTGGGACTTAGACTCAGAAATTCGAGTTATAACACTTTAATAAACCCTGGGCCCGTATCTACAAACATGTTGAGTCTAAGTTTGGGACTTAGACTCAGAAATTCGAGTTATAACACTTTAATAAACCCAGGGCCCGTATTTACTAACATCTTGAACCTGAATTCAAGACTTAAGCTCAGACATGCGAGTAACTCTACTTGTACTGGGGACGTTGGAAACGTTGATATATTGATTTCTATGGAACGTTTTAAGGTTCCGTAGTGCTAAGTTGTTGTTTTTTTGTAATATTTGTAGCTTTTTATTGATAAAACGCTACCCTCGTTACACATTACAGAACACTATGTGCTATATCTGTTGCACCAGGCTCAATTTAGGAAAATGCTGATAATAGACCATACCTACTGTTTAGGCCGTTTCAAACTCATTTGCACTTGAAAAAAACGCGTTGGCGCATTTTCAACGCATAACATAAAATACTCCAATGATGGTTGCATGCCGTGTATATATGAAAAGTTAGATCGGTGGTCATCTCTTAGAAGGTTTTGATAAGCAATATAGCGTATCATAGGTGTATTTCATATGCTATAATGCATTTGGCAAATTTGTGTGTGAACTATTTTTACAATATATTGTGTGTCAACGAAAGCTTATAAATGAAACTGTTGTGTTTAGAGTTATAAAATGGTTAAGATTATGATCATTTTCTGTACAACGAATGTGAAACAAATTATTACAACATAATATTAATTACTCGTTGGTAGGATTTTACGCAAGCGTGGTATTGTGTTGTGGGGGCAACTGGAGTACCATGAGAAAATCCAATTATCTGGCTTGGTGACCACAAACCGAACTCACATGTGCCCAGACCGAGAATCGAGCTCGACTTGAGGGTGATCCATAGTGAGAAGCGAGTGCGCTAACCACTACGCTATCCACTGCGCTAACGGGACAAATGGTAATTTATATGTTTACCGTTTACATCTCCTTTCCTTCATGTACACTTAATACATTTCCTGATCGGTCACCAACCATTTTGATTATTAAAAAAATGCCAATGTAATAATAATTACTACTACTACTACTACTGCTACTGCTACTGCTGCTGCTACTGCTACTGCTACTGCTACTGCTGCTGCTGCTGCTACTGCCTGCTGCTGCTGCTGCTGCTGCTTCTACTTTTACTACTACTACTACTACTGCTACTGCTACTGCTGCTGCTGCTGCTGCTGCTGCTGCTGCTGCTGCTGCTGCTGCTGCTGCTACTACTACTACTACTACTACTACTACTACTACTACTACTACTACTACTACTACTACTTCTGCTTCTACTAAAAATGATAAAAAATTATAATAAAAATAATAATTAAAATAATGATAGAATTAATAACTGTAATAGTTATGCCTGTGCAATAACTTCTGACGTGGCATGATCATATTGTTTAACTGATATAAGAAAAGTGTTATATTTGTAATTATAACTTTCCCTCCCCCATCAAAAGTCGCATATACCAAGGCACAACTGAAATAGAAAGCAACACAAATGAGATCAATTTTGCAAATTAAACTTGTTCAAGCGTATCGATACTTCAGGGTTTCAGAGTGATTCAAATATACATTTGCACTTATATTGAAATCTGATAAGTGTTCAATTAGAAAAAAAAAATGCTAATACGTTTTGCACTTTACACACTTATCAAGATATTACAATTTGCATCTTTAACATTTGCATCAATATATTAAAAAAAGGTATTATAATGCTGTTCAATATCCTAGCATCTGCCGTTGCAGCATCGCTCATCGCGAATAGTTGATGGTTATGTAATGAAATGGTGGGTGTTTGTGCACTGGCAAAACAGCTTGTTATATCTGATAGTATCGTTTACATATATCCAAAGGAATACGTGCAGATATGAACGCGTACAACTGTATGCAATTACAATATTTAAAGGACAATCAATTTGTACTTTCCTAAAACACAAAGTAAGTTTTCGGCACTTCAAAGACTGTAATTAAAAGTACGAGTTGATTGCTAGTTGGTGTAAAACACATGCACACTTCACATGATTGTATTGCTCCTATGCGGGTGGCCGCCTCTAAGTAGTAAGTTTCAAATTGCTAAACAAAGACAACGCTCAACCGTTGTCGGTGACTGTTGGCTTTCTTTGATGAGTGAAATCGATTGAAAGGCATGACATATGTTGCAAGTATTCGGTATTAAATTGATTGCATTGAGCGGACCGAAAACACGATCATTCAGTAAGTACTCTAAAACCCGAAAATGTTTTGGTTATATGCAAACAGTAGCAGTAGAACAAATTTAGCTGACACAATTCTTGCTACTTGTGGCATGGATGGGACTTCAAAGGGGAGGTTAAATATGCTTGGCTTGGAGCCAATCATTTCTCGAACTCATATTTCTGAATAGTAAGAATATCTTTTTGGAAACTTATTATGCATTGGTCATTTTAACCACTGCTTAATGGAGGTTGCAATAAAATGTTCAAATAAGTTGTAACACTCATATGTACTGAAATACTTGATATTCCAGCATTTGGTCGCACGCTTTTTAATAAGATGATCATCATTATACACTTTATGCGTTATTGAAGCCCATTTAAAAAGGCGTCCTTAATTAAACGACGCGGTTGTACATTGGAGGACTGGTAATACAATTCATTTATCACATCATATATCGTTTTAGTTTAATGTTTAATGCTGAAATGTTTTTAAAACACGACAAGAGCATTGAATGTTTTTGTTGCCGTCCTTATTAAAACTCGAGGGATTTCATTACATTATAGGAATGGTCCCCTTTGGCTTAAAATTATTTCAGTGTACATGTATACGACAGTTCTTTTTAAAGTTGGTACTCATCGTTGCATGTATATGTATCCGGTCCAGCCACTTTGGTTCCATTTTGTAAAGTGCGCTTTATTGAGCGAATAAAATATTCTTAATCACTCATTTAAAATTCAAAAACATTGCATATCTTAAGATATCTGATATAGAGTACTGTTTATGTGGGTTTCCTGGTGATTTTATTATTATTTAAGTAATGAAAGGGTTTTATAAGTAAACATTTTATGAAGCGTAAAATCTTTTTGGCCTTGGAAGATTACAAAATTTAACATTTCACGTCCGATTTTAGTTGAAATAAAAAAAAAACTCATACCTAAATATTGTTAAATACTGTTGTTTTAAACATGTATTTAACTTAGTGTAACGCTAGCAATAGCCTTATATTTTATACAAAATATATATTGGGTCACCAGGCGTCAAAGTTGTATACCTTAATTTAGTTGTTATTTTCATTTTTGATTGTGATTCACACTGTTCAAAATATCAACATTCTCTTTGTTTTTGTTTTTCCCTTTTATGTATAAAGAAAAATGAAATTGACCTTAGGTCAATCCAAAAAGGCATACAAAAATCACGAAAATGCTTAAGTCATTTTTGTCGCAAACTTAATAACAGCATGGCATGATTCAAATTTATAAATGATTAAGTCGTTTCATAAATATATTTAAATGCTTTATGTTCATAAACATCTATATTCCAAGGACAAATATTTCTAGGGTCAAACCAATATACATGAGTAAAATGCTAAAGTAACAATTTTACTCAGTTTTCTTTTATTAGTTGTTTTGCTATAGAATAGTTTTCAAAGTACAAACATGCGTTTCTTTTTCTATTCAATCATACACAAGACACATTTCAAAATTGGTCTTAATTGGGGCAAATTTAACTTATCATTAGGTACGTACGTAATAATGGGGTAAGAAAATGCTAAATCAGACACCAACGATCAACCAGACTACAGTAGTCAGCATGACTTATTTAGTCAACAACATTCCATGGTCAACTTGATTTCAGTTGTCGACCTAATTCCAATAGTCACACTGATATATTTGGTCAATTTGACTCTTATTGTCAATCTGACTTCAATTGACACATCGATTTCTATGGTCTGCATGACTCAAATTGTAACCTCGACTCATACGGTCAACCGTACTCTAATTGCCAACCCGATTTCTATGGTTTGCCTGACTCTAATTGCATATTAAAGACTCATATGGACACCATGACTCCAATTGACTCCCCAACTACTATGGTCATTCCGAATCCTAATGGTCAACTTGATTAATGAATGTCAATTTGACTCCAGAATTCTACTTTCATTGGTCACCTTAGTTTCAACAGTCAACCTGACTTATCTGTTCAACCTGACTGCAATGTTCTCATTGACATCAGTGGCCTGCAATTGGTAACCTGACCGAATTCCAGTAGCCACCTTAAATGGTCACCCTGAATCAAATTGTCGACGTTATTCCAATGGTCATCCTGCATGCAATGGTTAAATTCAATCCAATGGCCACCACAGGTCATTTGGTCAGCATCACTTCAATTGCTACCACTACTCATTTGGTCAGTCTGACAGCACTAGTCAAGTTGACTCCAATGGTCACCACGAATCCAATTGTCGACGTGACTCCAATGTTCACCATCAATCAAATTGTCGACGTGACTCCAATGGTCACCATGAATCCAATTGTCGACGTGACTCCAATGGTCACCATGAATCCGGTTGTCATTCTAACTTCAGTAATCAACCTGTATCCAATAGTCAACCTGACTATTTAAGTCAATCTTAATCCATTCAAACTGTCCCACATGGTCGTCCTGACTGCAATAATCAACATAACTACAATGGACAACTTGACTGCAGTGGTCAACATAACTGCCATGGACAACCTGACTGCGGTGGTCAACATAACTGCCATGGACGACCTGACTGCGGTCGTCAACATAACTGCCATTAACAACCTGACTACAATGGTTAACATAACTGTCATGGACAACCTAACTACAATGGTCAAAATAACTGCCATGAACAACCTGACTGCAATGGTCAACATAACTGCCATGGGCAACCTGACTGCAGTAGTCAATATAACTGCCCTGAACAACTTGACTGCAATTGTCAACATAACTGCCATGGGCAACCTGACTGCAGTAGTCAATATAACTGCCCTGAACAACTTGACTGCAATTGTCAACATAACTGCCATGAACACCATGACTGCAGTAGTCAACATAACTGCCATTGACAACCTGATTGAAGTGGTCAACATAACTGCCATGGACAACCTCATTGCAGTCGTCAACATAACTGCCATGGACAACCTAATTACAGTCGTCAACATAACAGCCATGGACAACCTAACTACAATGGTCAACAAAACTGTCATGGACAACCTAACTTCAAGGGTCAACATAACGTCCATGGAAAACCTGACTGCAGTGGTAAACATATCTGCCATGGACAACCTGACTGCAGTGGTCAAAATACTTGCCATGGACAACCTGATTGCAGTGGTAAACATAACTGCCATGGGCAACCTGACTGCAATAGTCAACATAACTACAATGGACAACCTGACTTCTATGGTCAACATTACAGCCATGATCAACCTGACTGCAGTAGTCAATATAACTGCCATGAGCAACCTGACTGCAGTAATCAATATATTTGCATTAAACAACTTGACTGCAATTGTCAACATAACTGCCATGAACACCCTGACTGCAGTAGTCAACATAACTACCATGGACAACCTGATTGCAGTGTTCAACATAACTGCCATAGACAACTTGACTGCAGCCGTCAACATAACTGCCATGGGCAACCTAATTACAATGGTCAACATAACAGCCATGGACAACCTGACTACAATGGTCAACATAACTTTCATGGACAACCTGATTGCAGTTGTCAACATAACGTCCATGGAAAACCTGACTGCAATGGTCAACATATCTGCCATGGACAACCTAACAACAATGGTCAACATATCTGCCATGGACAACATAACTACAATGGTCAACATCACTGTCATGAGCAACCTAACTACAAGGGTCAACATTACTGCCATGGACAACCTGACTGCAATGGTCAACATATCAGCCATGGACAACCTAACAACAATGATCAACATATCTGCCATGGACAACCTAGCTACAATGGTCAACATCACGTCCATGGACAACCTGACTACAAAGGTCAACATCACCAACATGGACAACCTGACTGCAGTGGTAAATATAACTGCCATGGACAACCTAACTACAATGGTCAACATCACTGCCATGGAAAACCTGACTATAAGGGTCAACCTCACTGCCATGGAGAACCTAACTACAATGGTTAACATAACGGCCATGAACAACTTGACTGCGATGGTCAACATAACTGCCATGGACAACCTGACTGCAATAGTCAACATAACTACAATGGACAACCTGACTGCTATGGTCAACATTAATGCCATGAACAACCTGACTGCAGTAATCAATATAACAGCCATGAACAACTTGACTGCAATTGTCAACATAACTGCCATGAACACCTTGACTGCAGTAGTCAACATAACTGCCATGGACAACCTGATTGCTGTCGTCAACATAACTGAAATGGACAACCTGACTGCAGTCTTCAACATAACAGCCATGGACAACCTGAATACAATGGTCAACATAACTGCCATGGACAACCTGACTGCAGTGGTCAACCTTACTGCAATGGACAACCTGACTGCATTGGTAAACATAACTGCAATGGAAAACCTTACTGCAATGGTCTACATATCTGCCATGGACACGCTGACTACAATGGTCAACAAAACTGCCATGGACAACCTTACTGCAATGGTCAACCTTACTGCAATGGTCTACATAACTGCAATTGACACTCTGACTACAATGGTCTACATAACTGCCATGGACAACCTGACTGCAATGGTCAGTATAACTGCCATGGACAACCTGACTGCAATAGTCAACATAACTACAATAGACAACCTGACTGCTATGATCAACATAACTGCCATGAACAATCTGACTGCAGTAGTCAACATAACTGCCATGGACAAGCTGATTGCAGTGGTCAACATAACTGCCATGGACAACCTGACTGCAGTAGTCAATATAACTGAAATGGACAAACTGACTACAATTGTCAACATAACAGCCATGGACAACCTAACTACAATTGTCAGCATAACAGCCATGGACAACCTGACTGCAATGGTCAACATAACTGTCATGGACAACTTGATTGCAGTGGTAAACATATCTGCCATAGGCAACCTGACTGCTGTGGTAAACATATCTGCCATGGACAACGAAACTGCAATCGTCAACATAACTGCCATGGACAACCTGATTGCAGTGGTAAACATAACTGCAAATGAACAACCTGACTGCAATTGTCTACATAACTGCCATAGACACTCTGACAACAATAGTCCGCATAACTGCCATGGACAACCTGACTGCAATCTTCAACATAACTGCCATAGACACTCTAAATACAATAGTCAACATAACAGCCATGGACAACCTGACAGCAATGGACAACATAACTGCCATGGACAACCTGACTGCAATCGTTAACATAACTGTCATGGACAACCTGACTGCAGTGGTTAACATATCTGCCATGCCCAACCTGACTGCAATGGACAACATAACTGCCACGGACAACCTGACGGCAATCGTTAACATAACTGTCATGGACAACCTGACTGCAGTGGTTAACATATCTGCCATGCGCAACCTGACTGCAATGGACAACATAACTGCCACGGACAACCTGACGGCAATCGTTAACATAACTGCCATGGAAAACCTGACTGAAGTGGTAAACATATCTGCAATGGACAACCTGACTGCAATGGGCAACATAACTGCCACGTACAACCTGATTGCAGTTTTAAACATAACTGCAATGGACAACCTCACTGCAATAGTTAACAAAACTACAATTGTCAACCTGACTGCTATGGTCAGCATAACAGCCTTGGACGACCTGACTGCAGCGATAAACATAACTGCCATGGATAACCTGACTGCGGAGATCAACATAACTGCCATGTACAACATGACTGCAGTAGTCAACATAACTGCCATGGAAAACCTAACAACAATGGTCAACATAACAGCCATGGACAACCTAGCTGCAATGGTCAACATAACTGCCATTGACAACCTGAATGCAATGGTCAACATAACTGCTATAGTCAACATAACTACAATGATCAACATAACAGCCATGGACAACCTGACTACAATGGTGAACATAACAGCCATGGACAACCTGACTGCAATCGTCAACATAACTGCCATGGGCAACCTAACTACAATGGTCAACATAACAGCCATGGACAACCTGACTGCAATGGTCAATATAACAGCCATGGACAACCTGACTGCAATCGTCAGCATAACTGCCATGGACAACCTGACTGCAATGGTCAACATAACTTCCATGGACAACCTGACTACAATGGTCAACATAACAGCCATGGACAACCTAGCTGCAATGGTCAACATAACTGTCATTGACAACCTGATTGCAATGGTCAACATAACTGCCATGGACAACCTGGCTGCAGTGGTCAACATAACTGCCATGAACAATCTGACTGCAGTAGTCAACATAACTGCCATGGACAAGCTGATTGCAGTGGTCAACATAACCGCCATGGACAACCTGACTGCAGTAGTCAATATAACTGCCATGGACAAACTGACTACAACTGTCAACATAACAGCCATGGACAACCTGACTGCAATGGTCAACATAACTGCCATGGACAATCTGACTGCAATGGTCAACATAACTGCCATGGACAATCTGACTACAGTAGTCAACATAACTGCCATGGACAAACTCACTGCAGTGGACAACATAACTGCCATGGACAACCTCACTGCAATGGTCAACATAACTACAATGAACAACCTGACTGCAACGGTCAACATAACTGCCATGGACAACCTGACTGCAGTGGACAACATAACTGCCATGGACAACCTGACTGCAATGGTCAACATAACTACAATGAACAACCTCACTGCAATGGTCAACATAACTACAATGAACAACCTGACTGCCATTGACAACCTAACTACAATGGTCAGCATATCTGTCATGGACATCTTGATTGCAGTGGTAAACATATCTGCCATAGGCAACCTGACTGCTGTGGTAAACATATCTGCCATGGACAACGAAACTGCAATCGTCAACATAACTGACATGGACAAACAAACTCCAATGGTCAACATAACTGCCATGGACAACCTGATTTCAGTGGTAAACATAACTGCAAATGGACAACCTGACTGCAATTGTCTACATAACTGCCATAGACACTCTGACAACAATAGTCAGCATAACTGCCATGGACAACCTGACTGCAATCGTCAACATAACTGTCATAGACACTCTAAATACAATAGGCAACATAACAGCCATGGACAACCTGACTGCAATCGTTAACATATCTGCCATGCCCAACCTGACTGCAATGGGCAACATAACTGCCACGGACAACCTGACGGTAATCGTTAACATAACTGCCATGGAAAACCTGACTGAAGTGGTAAACATATCTGCAATAGACAACCTGACTGCAATGGGCAACATAACTGCCACGGACAACCTGACGGTAATCGTTAACATAACTGCCATGGACAACCTGATTGCAGTGGTAAACATAACTGCAATGGACAACCTGACTGCAATAGTCAACAAAACTACAATTGTCAACCTGACTGCTATGGTCAACATAACAGCCTTGGACGACCTGACTGCAGCGATAAACATAACTGCCATGGATAACCTGACTACAATTGTCAACATAACTGCCATGTACAACCTGACTGCAGTAGTCAACTTAACTGCCATGGACAACCTAACAACAATGGTCCACATAACAGCCATGGACAACCCAGCTGCAATGGTCAACATAACTGCCATTGACAACCTGACTGCAATGGTCAACATAACTGCTATAGGCAACCTAACTACAATGATCAACATAACAGCCATGGACAACCTGACTACAATGGTGAACATAACAGCCATGGACAACCTGACTGCAATCGTCAACATTACTGCCATGGGCAACCTGACTGCAATGGTCAACATAACAGCCATGGACAACCTGACTGCAATGGTCAATATAACAGCCATGGACAACCTGACTGCAATGGTCAATATAACAGCCATGGGCAACTTAAATACAATGGTCAACATAACTGCCATGGACAACCTGACTGCAATGGTCAATATAACAGCCATGGACAACCTGACTGCAATCGTCAGCATAACTGCCATGGACAACCTGACTGCAATGGTCAACATAACTGACATGGACAACCTGACTACAATGGTCAACATAACAGCCATGGACAACCTAGCTGCAATGGTCAACATAACTGTCATTGACAACCTGATTGCAATGGTAAACATAATTGCCATGGACAACCTGGCTGCAGTGGTCAGCATAACTGTCATAGAAAACCTGACTGCAATTGTCAACATAACTGCCATGGACAACTTGACTGCAGTTGTCAATATAACTGCCACTGACAACCTGTCTGCAGTTGTCAATATAACTGCCTTGGACAACCTGACTGCAACTGTCAACATAACTGCCATGGACAACCTAACTACAATGGTCAACATAACAGCCATGGACAACCTGACTGCAGTGGTCAACATAACTGCCAAGGACAACCTTAATGCAATGGTCAACATAACTGCCATAGAAAACCTTACTTCAATTGTCAACATTACTGCCATGGACAACCTGAATGCAGTGGTCAATTTAACTGTCATGGACAACCTGACTGCAATCGTCAACATAACTGGCATGGACAACCTGATTTCAGTGGTAAACATAACTGCAAATGGACATCCTGACTGCAATTGTCTACATAACTGCCATAGACACTCTGACTACAATAGTCGGCATAACTGGCCATGGACAATCTGACTGCAGTGGTTAACATAACAGCCATGGACAACCTGACAGCAATGGTCAACATAACTGCCATGGACAAACAAACTGCAATGGTCAACATAACTGTCATGGACAACCTGAATGCAATCGTTAACATAACTGCCATGGAAAACCTGACTGCAGTGGTAAACATATCTGCCATGGACAACCTGACTGCAATGGGCAACATAACTGCCATGGACAACCTGACTGCAATCGTTAACATAACTGCCATGGAAAAACTGACTGAAGTGGTAAACAAAACTGCAATGGACAACCTGACTGCAATAGTTAACAAAACTACAGTTGTCAACCTGACTGCTATGGTCAGCATAACAGCCTTGGACGACCTAACTGCAGCTATAAACCTAACTGCCATGGATAACCTGACTGCGGGGGTCAACATAACTGCCATGTACAACCTGACTGCAGTAGTCAACATAACTGCCATGGACAACCTAGCAACAATGGTCAACATAACAGCCATGGACATCCTAGCTGCAATGGTCAACATAACTGCCATTGACAACCTGAATGCAATGGTCAACATAACCGCTATAGTCAACCTAACTACAATGATCAACATAACAGCCATGGACAACCTGACTACAATGGTGAACATAACAGCCATGGACAACCTGACTGCAATCGTCAACATAACTGCCATGGGCAACCTAACTACAATGATCAACATAACTGTCATGGACAACCTGACTGCAATGGTCAATATAACAGCCATGGACAACCTGACTGCAATCGTCAGCATAACTGCCATGGACAACCTAACTGCAATCGTCAGCATAACAGCCATGGACAACCTGACTGCAATGGTCAACATAACTGTCATGGACAACCTGACTGCAATGGTCAACATAACTGTCATGGACAACCTGACTGCAATGGTCAACATAACTGTCATGGACAACCTGACTGCAATGGTCAATATAACTGTCATGGACAACCTAACTGCAATCGTCAGCATATCAGCCATGGACAACCTAACTACAATGGTCAACATAACTGTCATGGACAACCTGACTGCAATGGTCAATATAACTGCCATGGACAACCTGACTGCAATCGTCAGCATAACTGCCATGGACAACCTAACTGCAATGGTCAATATAACTGCCATGGACAACCTGACTGCAATGGTCAATATAACAGCCATGGACAACCTGACTGCAATGGTCAATATAACTGCCATGGACAACCTAACTACAATGGCCAACATAACTGCCATGGACAACCTGACTGCAATGGTCAACATAACTTCCATGGACAACCTGACTACAATGGTCAACATAACAGCCATGGACAACCTAGCTGCAATTGTCAACATAACTGTCATTGACAACCTGATTGCAATGGTCAACATAACTGCCATGGACAACCTGGCTGCAGTGGTCAACATAACTGCCATGAACAATCTGACTGCAGTTTTCAACATAACTGCCATGGACAAGCTGATTGCAGTGGTCAACATAACCGCCATGGACAACCTGAATTCAGTAGTCAATATAACTGCCATGGACAAACTGACTGCAACTGTCAACATAACAGCCATGGACAACTTGACTGCAATGGTCAACATAATTGCCATGGACAATCTCACTGCAATGGTCAACATAATTGCCATGGACAATCTGACTACAGTAGTCAACATAACTGCCATGGACAACCTGACTGCAGTGGACAACATAACTACAATGAACAACCTGACTGCAGTGGACAACATAACTGCCTTGGACAACCTCAATGCAATTGTCAGCATAACAGCCATGGACAACCTGACTGCAGTGGTCAACATAACTGCCATGGACAACCTGACTACAATGGTCAACATAACTTCCATGGACAACCTGACTGCAATGATCAACATAACAGCCATGGACAACCTGAATGCAATGGTCAATATAACAGCCATGTACAACCTGACTGCAATCGTCAGCATAACTGCCATGGACAACCTGACTGCAATGGTCAACATAACTTCCATGGACAACCTGACTACAATGGTCAACATAACAGCCATGGACAACCTAGCTGCAATTGTCAACATAACTGTCATTGACAACATGATTGCAATGGTCAACATAACTACCATGGACAACCTGGCTGCAGTGGTCAACATAACTGCCATGAACAATCTGACTGCAGTTTTCAACATAACTGCCATGAACAAGCTGATTGCAGTGGTCAACATAACCGCCATGGACAACCTGACTTCAGTAGTCAATATACTTGCCATGGACAAACTGACTGCAACTGTCAACATAACAGCCATGGACAACCTGACTGCAATGGTCAACATAACTGCCATGGACAACCTCACTGCAATGGTCAACATAACTACAATGAACAACCTCACTGCAATGGTCAACATAACTACAATGAACAACTTGACTGCCATGGACAACCTAACTACAATGGTCAGCATATCTGTCATGGACATCTTGATTGCAGTGGTAAACATATCTGCCATAGGCAACCTGACTGCTGTGGTAAACATATCTGCCATGGACAACGAAACTGCAATCGTCAACATAACTGCCATGGACAAACAAACTCCAATGGTCAACATAACTGCCATGGACAACCTGATTTCAGTGGTAAACATACCTGCAAATGGAAAACCTGACTGCAATTGTCTACATAACTGCCATAGACACTCTGACAACAATAGTCAGCATAACTGCCATGGACAACCTGACTGCAATCGTCAACATAACTATCATAGACACTCTAAATACAATAGGCAACATAACAGCCATGGACAACATGACTGCAATCGTTAACATATCTGCCATGCCCAACCTGACTGCAATGGGCAACATAACTGCCACGGACAACCTGACGGTAATCGTTAACATAACTGCCATGGAAAACCTGACTGAAGTGGTAAAAATATCTGCAATGGACAACCTGACTGCAATGGGCAACATAACTGCCATGGACAACCTGACGGTAATCGTTAACATAACTGCCATGGACAACCTGATTGCAGTGGTAAACATAACTGCAATGGACAACCTGACTGCAATAGTCAACAAAACTACAATTGTCAACCTGACTGCTATGGTCAACATAACAGCCTTGGACGATCTGACTGCAGCGATAAACATAACTGCCATGGATAACCTGACTGCGGAGGTCAACATAACTGCCATGTACAACCTGACTGCAGTAGTCAACTTAACTGCCATGGACAACCTAACAACAATGGTCCACATAACAGCCATGGACAACCTAGCTGCAATGGTCAACATAACTGCCATAGACAACCTGACTGCAATGGTCAACATAACTGCTATAGGCAACCTAACTACAATGATCAACATAACAGCCATGGACAACCTGACTACAATGGTGAACATAACAGCCATGGACAACCTGACTGCAATCGTCAACATTACTGCCATGGGCAACCTAACTACAATGGTCAACATAACAGCCATGGAGAACCTGACTGCAATGGTCAATATAACAGCCATGGACAACCTGACTGCAATGGTCAATATAACAGCCATGGGCAACCTAACTACAATGGTCAACATAACTGCCATGGACAACCTGACTGCAATGGTCAATATAACAGCCATGGACAACCTGACTGCAATCGTCAGCATAACTGCCATGGACAACCTGACTGCAATGGTCAACATAGCTGACATGGACAACCTGACTACAATGGTCAACATAACAGCCATGGACAACCTAGCTGCAATGGTCAACATAACTGTCATTGACAACCTGATTGCAATGATAAACATAATTGCCATGGACAACCTGGCTGCAGTGGTCAACATAACTGTCATAGAAAACCTGACTGCAATTGTCAACATAACTGCCATGGACAACTTGACTGCAGTTGTCAATATAACAGCCACTGACAACCTGTCTGCAGTTGTCAATATAACTGCCATGGACAACCTGACTGCAACTGTCAACATAACTGCCATGGACAACCTTACTACAATGGTCAACATAACAGCCATGGACAACCTGACTGCAGTGGTCAACATAACTGCCATGGACAACCTGGCTGCAGTGGTCAACATAACTGCCATGAACAATCTGACTGCAGTTTTCAACATAACTGCCATGGACAAGCTGATTGCAGTGGTCAACATAACCGCCATGGACAACCTGACTTCAGTAGTCAATATAACTGCCATGGACAAACTGACTGCAACTGTCAACATAACAGCCATGGACAACCTGACTGCAATGGTCAACATAACTGCCATGGACAACCTGACTGCAGTGGACAACATAACTGCCATGGACAACCTCAATGCAATGGTCAACATAACTACAATGAACAACCTGACTGCTGTGGACAACATAACTGCCATGGACAACCTCAATGCAATTGTCAGCATAACAACCATGGACAACCTGACTGCAGTGGTCAACATAACTGCCATGGACAACCTGACTGCAATGGTCAACATAACTTCCATGGACAACCTGACTGCAATGATCAACATAACAGCCATGGACAACCTGAATGCAATGGTCAATATAACAGCCATGGACAACGTGACTGCAATCGTCAGCATAACTGCCATGGACAACCTGACTGCAATGGTCAACATAACCTCCATGGACAACCTGACTACAATGGTCAACATAACAGCCATGGACAACCTAGCTGCAATTGTCAACATAACTGTCATTGACAACCTGATTGCAATGGTCAACATAACTGCCATGGACAACCTGGCTGCAGTGGTCAACATAACTGCCATGAACAATCTGACTGCAGTTTTCAACATAACTGCCATGAACAAGCTGATTGCAGTGGTCAACATAACCGCCATGGACAACCTGACTTCAGTAGTCAATATAACTGCCATGGACAAACTGACTGCAACTGTCAACATAACAGCCATGGACAACCTGACTGCAATGGTCAACATAACTGCCATGGACAATCTGACTACAGTAATCAACATAACTGTCATGGACAACCTGATTGCAGTGGACAACATAACTGCCATGGACAACCTGACTTCAGTAGTCAATATAACTGCCATGGACAAACTGACTGCAACTGTCAACATAACAGCCATGGACAACCTGACTGCAATGGTCAACATAATTGCCATGGACAATCTGACTACAGTAGTCAACATAACTGCCATGGACAACCTGACTGCAGTGGACAACATAACTGCCATGGACAACCTCAATGCAATGGTCAACATAACTACAATGAACAACCTGACTGCAGTGGACAACATAACTGCCATGGACAACCTCAATGCAATTGTCAGCATAACAGCCATGGACAACCTGACTGCAGTGGTCAACATAACTGCCATGGACAACCTGACTGCAATGGTCAACATAACTTCCATGGACAACCTGACTGCAATGATCAACATAACAGCCATGGACAACCTGAATGCAATGGTCAATATAACAGCCATGGACAACCTGACTGCAATCGTCGGCATAACTGCCATGGACAACCTGACTGCAATGGTCAACATAACTTCCATGGACAACCTGACTACAATGGTCAACATAACAGCCATGGACAACCTAGCTGCAATTGTCAACATAACTGTCATTGACAACCTGATTGCAATGGTCAACATAACTGCCATGGACAACCTGGCTGCAGTGGTCAACATAACTGCCATGAACAATCTGACTGCAGTTTTCAACATAACTGCCATGAACAAGCTGATTGCAGTGGTCAACATAACCGCCATGGACAACCTGACTTCAGTAGTCAATATAACTGCCATGGACAAACTGACTGCAACTGTCAACATAACAACCATGGACAACCTGACTGCAATGGTCAACATAACTGCCATGGACAACCTGACTGCAATGGTCAACATAACTACAATGAACAACCTCACTGCAATGGTCAACATAACTACAATGAACAACCTGACTGCCATGGACAACCTAACTACAATGGTCAGCATATCTGTCATGGACATCTTGATTGCAGTGGTAAACATATCTGCCATAGGCAACCTGACTGCTGTTGTAAACATATCTGCCATGGACAACGAAACTGCAATCGTCAACATAACTGCCATGGACAAACAAACTCCAATGGTCAACATAACTGCCATGGACAACCTGATTTCAGTGGTAAACATAACTGCAAATGGACAACCTGACTGCAATTGTCTACATAACTGCCAAAGACTCTCTGACAACAATAGTCAGCATAACTGCCATGGACAACCTGACTGCAATCGTCAACATAACTGTCATAGACACTCTAAATACAATAGGCAACATAACAGCCATGGACAACATGACTGCAATCGTTAACATATCTGCCATGCCCAACCTGACTGCAATGGGCAACATAACTGCCACGGACAACCTGACGGTAATCGTTAACATAACTGCCATGGAAAACCTGACTGAAGTGGTAAACATATCTGCAATGGACAACCTGACTGCAATGGGCAACATAACTGCCACGGACAACCTGACGGTAATCGTTAACATAACTGCCATGGACAACCTGATTGCAGTGGTAAACATAACTGCAATGGACAACCTGACTGCAATAGTCAACAAAACTACAATTGTCAACCTGACTGCTATGGTCAACATAACAGCCTTGGACGACCTGACTTCAGCGATAAACATAACTGCCATGGATAACCTGACTGCGGAGGTCAACATAACTGCCATGTACAACCTGACTGCAGTAGTCAACTTAACTGCCATGGACAACCTAACAACAATGGTCCACATAACAGCCATGGACAACCTAGCTGCAATGGTCAACATAACTGCCATAGACAACCTGACTGCAATGGTCAACATAACTGCTATAGGCAACCTAACTACAATGATCAACATAACAGCCATGGACAACCTGACTACAATGGTGAACATAACAGCCATGGACAACCTGACTGCAATCGTCAACATTACTGCCATGGGCAACCTAACTACAATGGTCAACATAACAGCCATGGACAACCTGACTGCAATCGTCAACATTACTGCCATGGGCAACCTAACTACAATGGTCAACATAACAGCCATGGACAACCTGACTGCAATGGTCAATATAACAGCCATGGACAACCTGACTGCAATGGTCAATATAACAGCCATGGGCAACCTAACTACAATGGTCAACATAACTGCCATGGACAACCTGACTGCAATGGTCAATATAACAGCCATGGACAACCTGACTGCAATCGTCAGCATAACTGCCATGGACAACCTGACTGCAATGGTCAACATAACTGACATGGACAACCTGACTACAATGGTCAACATAACAGCCATGGACAACCTAGCTGCAATGGTCAACATAACTGTCATTGACAACCTGATTGCAATGATAAACATAATTGCCATGGACAACCTGGCTGCAGTGGTCAACATAACTGTCATAGAAAACCTGACTGCAATTGTCAACATAACTGCCATGGACAACTTGACTGCAGTTGTCAATATAACAGCCACTGACAACCTGTCTGCAGTTGTCAATATAACTGCCATGGACAACCTGACTGCAACTGTCAACATAACTGCCATGGACAACCTAACTACAATGGTCAACATAACAGCCATGGACAACCTGACTGCAGTGGTCAACATAACTGCCAAGGACAACCTTAATGCAATGGTCAACATAACTGCCATAGAAAACCTTACTTCAATTGTCAACATTACTGCCATGGACAATCTGAATGCAGTGGTCAATATAACTGCCATGGACAACCTGACTGCAATCGTCAACATAACTGGCATGGACAACCTGATTTCAGTGGTAAACATAACTGCAAATGGACAACCTGACTGCAATTGTCTACATAACTGCCATAGACACTTTGACTACAATAGTCGGCATAACTGCCATGAACAACCTGACTGCAATCGTCAACATAAATGCCATGGACAATCTGACTGCAGTGGTTAACATAACAGCCATGGACAACCTGACGGCAATGGTCAACATAACTGCCATGGACAAACAAACTGCAATGGTCAACATAACTGTCATGGACAACCTGAATGCAATCGTTAACATAACTGCCATGGAAAAACCTGACTGCAGTGGTAAACATATCTGCCATGGACAACTGACTGCAATGGGCAACATAACTGCCATGGACAACCTGACTGCAATCGTTAACATAACTGCCATGGAAAAAATGACTGAAGTGGTAAACAAAACTGCAATGGACAACCTGACTGCAATAGTTAACAAAACTACAATTGTCAACCTGACTGCTATGGTCAGCATAACAGCCTTGGACGACCTAACTGCAGCTATAAACCTAACTGCCATGGATAACCTGACTGCGGAGGTCAACATAACTGCCATGTACAACCTGACTGCAGTAGTCAACATAACTGCCATGGACAACCTAGCAACAATGGTCAACAAACAGCATGGACACCCTAGCTGCAATGTCAACATAACTGCCATTGACAACCTGAATGCAATGGTCACATAACTGCTATAGTCAACCTAACTAGATGTCTAATACATGTATATCTGTCCCTAATTTCAGGTTCCAATGATGGCAGGATACGGTCAGCCTGGAATGCAGCCAATGATGGTAAATATTTGGACATAAAAGCCTAGGGACATTAGATGAAAAATAATCTAGCCCGTATACTCACACTGAAATAAGTCATCCAGGCATAGGTACAACGGACTAATTACTATCATTTATGATCTAAAATTGATTTAAATTGTCTGAGAAATGTATTTCCCAGTAACTATAATCCCTGTTTCGTGTTTTTACAGCAGCCTGGTATGGCGCCCATGGGAGGAATGCAAATGATGGGAATGGCCCCGATGTCTGGAGGGGTCCCCATGACCACGATGCCACAAATGGTAACAGCCTAGACACAATTAAGCACAGCTTTAGTACCCCCCTCGCAGTTCTAAACCATCACCACAATGCCACAAATAGCGTATTAATGTTAACAAATAGTAACAATGAAGGCTTTTGCTGTGTTTCAGGACAATGACACACAGCAGTATATCTTGATACAAACAGTATTCTTACTTGTAATTTCTCTCCTGCTACAAAAATAAGATATCTAAACCATTCTATGATTAAACTTTATTTTCTTTTATGAAATGTTTGCATATACATGTTCCCTCATGCATTTATTATAAGCAATATTGTATGAGTAACAAAATAAATGTTATACACATTAATGTCAAGTCAAGTCAAGTCAACAGTTTATTGAGTAATTAAAGGCCACTGGCCCAAAATACATAACATACGAGAAAGGCATGAGTTGTGTCAGGGTAATTAATCGATACAAGCAAAGTGTAAATAAAAATCATGATTACTTCCCCTTAACCATTAATGTTTAGGAGATGGTATACATAATAAGCTAGTTTTCGTAAATCTTCAGATTGATTTGTGTTTAATAACCTATAAAAATCTTCTAATTCAGTACCATTAGAATACCAATTAAATAAATATTGTGTTCGTATATCATTAAATTTACAACATATAAAGAATGCATGGTATTCAAAGTCTAAAACAAAAATGTTAATATTATCTAAACAAAACCGACAAACGCGTTCTTCTCTTGGGATATTATTATGCCTACCAGTTTCAATGAACAATTTATGATTTGAACATCTAAATTTGCTAAAAGCTATTTTGTGTTTGTAAGGTATGTCTAAAGATAAATAATGTTCCACATTAAGCAAAGTTTTGTTTTCTTTATAATGAAAACACCGACTGGAACTGTTAATAGAATCGTGCCAGTTTTGGTTGAAATAATCAATAATTCTCCGTTTAAAAACACTGATAAATATAGATACCGTAAATGACTGGGTATAAGACGATAGGGGGTATTAGACGCAGGGGAAAAAATCTGTAAAAAATCAGAGAAAAAAACTTTTAATCTATGTTTTTGGTTAAAAGACGCATAGAAAAAATGTCAAAATCGTCCGGCATTTTCAGCCACCATGTTTGTTGACAGTGACAAAAAAAATTGTTTTTCGTGAAAATGGCAATGGTTATCTTTAAAACCATACAGCCATACTGTCGAGAATGAAAAGTTATGTTACGCAAAAAATATTTTGACAGTGCCCAACTTTGCTTTTTTATATGTTAGTTTGATTATTGTTTAATTCAATTTATTATTCAAAATAATATTGAATACCGTAATTCACAAGAGTTCGGACACCATAAATTAATTATTTTTTTCGCTCTCCGAATACATAGAAAATTATCATTTTTACATTTTATTTACATGTTTGTTTAGCCTGCCTTTTTTCTTCATGTTTGCTTTTTACCACTAATTAATTTATCCGTAGTAATCAATGGTCATAAACTTATTTATTACGCCTATAAGTGTAAATCCTTCATGAAGTTAATTAAAACACCATTTTATACATGCACTGAACTGAATAAACACATTCTATCGGCTTCAGATCAAAGAGTCACACTGTGTGACGTCACATAACTTACAGTTATACTCACGAGGATCTCGTGGAGAGCATGGACATTGCTATGCAGGATTAATGTATAACTGTATGATTAATGCTTCATATAGTCTATAAGTGTGGTACAAGTTTAAAAGCTTATTGGCAGATCGTTTTAATCGTTTTCAACAGGCAATAAATCGTTTAGGATGGGTAGTAACTAATTAAATTGTCTCAGTGGTGTATACGGTTAGGTAATCTAGCCAGGCATTGTAAAGATAAAAATCAATAATCTTCGTCTGTAAAACTTGGTAACTATGAAAGTTATGATTGATGTCCTTTGGGTGCCCGAAAATTAGGTACGCAAAATAAATTATTTTGGGAAATAATTATTAAAAAAATAATATTTTTGTTGAAATTATAAACGTCTTACGATATACCGTATCCCGATCTTCAACTGCCGTTTTAACCCGTATATACTCGATCAATATGACGCGAGTAACATCCCTTTCTACATAAATCTAAACAAACTCTAGACTTGAAATTGACCTCAGAAAAAAAGTTCAAAAAATTGTTACTGGGTATTATACGCAGGCATTTTTTTGCATCAAAATCTGAGGGAAAAAAGTGCGTCTAATACCCAGTCATTTACGGTATATCGCCAACATCTTGAGATATCCAGATATAACCAAAATCATACATAAAAAGCATATGCTTAATATAAGTTGCCCAGCAAGTGCGTCCAACGTCATCCAACGACTTGAGCATTAAGTAACATTGTTTAGGGTATCTATCATTAGAAAGTTGTAATAATTTGCGATAATATCTAATACAATTAGAAAAATAATTTATACATAAAGGCAATCTTCCACATTCACCAAGAATCATACATGTATTAGTGCTTTTATTAACACCAATATGCTTCCTACAGAAATCGTTTTGTACATATTCAATCTTAGGACAGAATGTATAGCTCCAAATCTGGGACCCATAACATAGAATAGGTTTTATCATAGTGTCAAACATTTCAAACAGTTCTTTTGTTGGAAAATAATCAAAAGGTTTCTGGTAACGTTTAATAGCAAAGAGATCTGTGTATACTGTACCTCCACATTGTATTTGTAGATGGGTATGGGCCAGCCAATGTACATGGGTATGCGACCTGGTATGGCTCCTATGGGAATGCCCATGGCTCAGCCCCGACCTCCCATAACACAGACCCAGCCAAACGACCCATTTGGCGCCTTGTGAGACCAGCCATGCATGAATGTGTGATCTGTGTGTGATATTTGGTGAGTATGGAAGGGTTATCCTTGTTGTATAGTCCTGATTGAATGACATGAGCCATGAGAATGCAGGGATGTGATCTGTCTGCGGAATATTATTGGTTAGCCTGCTTGCAATGAGTGAGATATACTGGTCACAATGTGGGTTCCATGTATGTCCATCTGTCTGAACTGAACTTTGTCCGGGCCATATCTTGACCATGCATAATAAGAAACTATGAAGGCTCAGCATGATTAGGTGGCAGGTCGGGCACAAGACCATGGGTTGTTTCTCAAAGGTCAAGATCACGCTTGGAAGTTAAAAGTTGAAATGATCCTTATTCGAATCGGACTATATCTTGACCTTGCATTATAGGATTTTCAAAAAACTTGCCATGGAGGTTCACCATGATAAGGCAGCATGTTGCACCAAGATCTGTACCGCAAGCTTATTGGTCAAAGGTTTAAACAAACCTTGTCCAGACTATTTCTTGACCATGCATTAATATAGGATTTTCAGAAAACTTGCAATGAAAGTTCACCTTGATGAGGCAGTATATCGCGCACAAGAGCCAGATCTGTACCTCAAAGGTCAAGGCCACAGTTAAAGGTTTAATGTTAAAATGAGTACTGTTGATAGGACAGGTCCTTCAACGGGTTCCCCATGTCGCCATTTGGTGTCTAGTTTTTTTAACTGATAAAAAAAGATAGCAGGTTGCTTTTGGTTGTTACTTATTTGTTGTGAATTTTGACACTCCAGTTGGCTTCAAAGTGGAACTCAGAAGAGCCCCTAAAAAGGCTTTTTAAAGGCTTTGAAGTTTCTAAAAGGCCAGTTTTGCTTCTGTGGTAGGGTGCTTCACCCTCTTCTACTTTTACTGGGGAGGTGGGGAGCCCAAACCCATTGCCAAAATTGTTTCAGACATTCAGGTGTGTGGTCAATCACATCCCTAGAATGTTATACTTGTGACTTTTTGCACTAATGGTGACTCGAGAACCAAGGGATGGTGAAGGAAATTGTCAAGTACTTATGTTTTATGTATGAAATATTGCAATTACCTTAATATAGTTGTTTTGCAAATACTAACTTAAACCCTGGCCATAGCTAAAATATTGATGAAACTTAGTACATGTGTTGGAAGAGATAACAAGCACCTGTGAAGCAAGGCCCGTAACTCTGGCTCTAGCAATGGGTTGTTCCAAATCAATATAAAAAAGAATAGATTTTACTTGGTCATCAATTAATAGAAATAAATTTAATATTTACATTGAAATAACTGTTAATTTCTCATACTGTAGGTTTAAAGAAATACACTTTGAAATAAATTGGTGTAAATTTGTGTTAAATTAATTTAAAAGAAAACAGTCTGTACCAAAAGCGAAAGCTAATATTATTACCTCTCTCCATGATATTTTCAGATGAATAATTCCAATGGGAGCTCAGGATGCAGCCATCATGCAGGCCAGGAGAGTGTTCATTATCAGATCAACCCCCTCCATACAACATAATCATCGTCCTACTATCAGCCATGTGCACACAAATGTTCACTATACAACATTGTACTTCAATGTGCATAGAAATATTCAACATGCACGGTTATTGGGATGCATAGAAATCTGTAACATACAAAATCTTTATTCCTCTAGCATTGTGAGGTTGCAGGATACATTGTTGATATTGGATGTGCGTAGAACTGCACAACCTACAACCTTTGTACTTTATTACTGTTCATAGAACTGCACAACACGCATCATCTCTGTTCGGTAGCACGCACAGAAATATACAGCAACTGTTGCCAATCATCATCTCTGTTCGGTAGCACGCACAGAAATATACAGCAACTGTTGCCAATCATCATCTCTGTCCGGTAGCACGCACAGAAATATACAGCAACTGTTGCCAATCATCATTGTCGTTCGGTGTGCAAAAGAAACTCCATGTCGCTAGAAGCTGTGGTTCCAATATTGTCAATATTTATTATTATAGTGATATTAGTGTTCTGCACTTCCCAATTTTAGTGTGTTGACTGTTAAATCTGTACTTAAGTGTGTGAACTGTTGAATCTGTCCTCTGTTAATACATAGGTATGTAAACTGTCAACTCTAAACTGAAGTGTTTTAAGTTACAATGTGTTATATTCTGTAGCTTTGTGGGTTAGAGTGTTAGTATTAATTCAGTTACGCACATGTGAAACTTTTGACCTAAAATTTAGATGGGTAGTTTAGTAAAGGTCAGCAGGCGTTGCTGTATAGCCAGACATGGAATCTCGTGTTTCCATGTTTACCAGTGAATTAATTCAATAAATATTTCCTTAACTTAGGAATGATTTGCTATATTTCAGAAAAACACAACCTACCTTGTTATGAGGGCATTTTAAGTGCTGTAAAGTTTTCAAAATACTTACATATAATAATTACGAGTATGTGATAACATGATGGTTCGTTGTATGATGTGTGCATTCCCTTTATTTTAAATGTGCCATTTTGTTTCCATGAAATATAAACAAGAATTTGGTTGAATGTGCGATAAGTAAATGAAAGTTAGTTTGTTCTAATGTACAAAATTCTGACATTCCATGGGTGAATTTAGTTTCGTGAAATATTATACTCCTGATAATCCTTTGAGCATTTCATTTTCATATCTTACTGGAATTTGGTTATATACAATGTATTTATCTTACTAAATGTGTTTTGTTTTCCTATTTTACAAGTAGATGTTTGAGGTCATAATATGGAATCGTAATATTATTGTGTTACATTAATTGACTTATAGCAAATACGTCACCTATTTCATAGTTACCCATAGGGTTCTCTGACTTTTGAAGATGAAAGGTATATTATAAAATATGAATGAATTCATTTTTGTGGTGGTTTGTGCAATCAAAAATGGCACTTTTTGTATCCCGTCATGTTCCTATTGTGTTTGTTGTAGAGCTTGAAAATATTACTAGAAATCTTACAAGCTCTTGCATCCTGCCCTGTCCGTGTCCACCGCATTGCTCTACACCTTCACATGACAACATTTTCAGTGTGCACATTTCATTTTAACCTCCCATTTGACTTAGTGTTTTTGCTAACCAATAATAAAGTCAAGGGTACTGACATCTTGTAAGACAATACTTGACAATTTTTGTTTTCATCTTTTTAACTCGTAAACATTATCTCTCTACAAAAGTCTTGTTTTCACCCATTTTGCATGCAAACATGGTCTGCTACTGTATTTATATATGGTCATATTAAGTGCTGTCATATTGTTAAAGGAATCCCACCCACAAATATGTGAATTTTAGGATGCCGGGTGATCACATCTGATATTGGAACCATTTGAATGGATTTTGCATGCAAAAAAAATACTTTGTTCGAAAAATAATACTGAAAATGTAATAAAAGGGTGGGTTTTTTTGGCCTTCATAGATTGCAAATTAGGTTATTTTATGTCCAAGTTCAACTCAAATGAAATAAAGTGCAAATATTCCAACTGTTATAGCTCAATGTATAATGTATTGTACATTTGGTCATTTTAGTGATAACCAAGCAAACACATTGTAAATGGTTCTTAAATAACCAGACAACAAAACTTAATGTAATGGTTTTAAGAGTTGTCAGAGAATGAGCTTATTTTTGGATTGGATACCTTAAAAGACTTCAGTGTTTTTGTCAGATGTTCATACAATGTCCATCTTTGTCTATTTCTGTTTCATTGTGTATTTGTACATAAGAGGTCTTTTTCTATCAATATGTAGATATTAAGTTATATATATATATACACAGGTTTTTCCTATTCATTTATTTTACTCGCATGCTGTTATAGACCTATTGCTGTAGAGTTTTGCTGTGTCATATGTGCATGTAACTGCTGGATAAAGACAATTTTATCATACATTTGTCTAGACAAAGATGTCAGTTATTCTTGGATGCACAACTCAACTGCAAGAAATTGAAAGTATGAAAAAAAAAAAGAAGAGTAAAATGCAGATTAATGCTATTTTTAATTGTAAGTTTATCTCATGTTTGCAAATGACATTTGTATATACAAATAACTTATGCACTCTTGGCTTCACATTTCCATTTCTGAAAAGCCAGTCAAATATTATATATGTGTATGTAAAATCAGAATGTATGAGACTGAGTTATTCACTTTGCATCTAGTGAAGTGCTTGTTGATAACAATTCAAGTTTTACATATCAAAGTATGATAAACTTTACAATTAGTGTTAAACTTTAATATCAAATCCTTAAAGTAACTCTAGGATTCAGACTTGTTGATCTAAATGACTTTATTCTTAATTCACTGACAGCTTAGTGCTTACCAATCAGGTCTTGTATAGCAGCATGTATATGTGACACAGCAATACAGTTGTCATGTGGTACCCTGTCTCTATCGTATATATGCTCTAGGCTTTTCATTGCTGCAGTCTTCGTACTATGTAACTGTTCAGAGGGGAGAACCATACTATGTCTTAGTTAAGCATACCGGTATAATTTGTGGGGTTGATGCCAGAAAGTTTAAAGCGACATTAAAATATATATGGCTTTGGTATATTCTGGCATTAGCCCTACACAGTATAATAAAGTAATTTTCTTGAAAAAAATATCGAGCAGCATCAATGGACAAACAAATGTTTGTGTGAAATTTTGGATTATGGCAGAAATCATTGTCCTGTTAGAATTATTTATTTTGCTGAATTTATTTTAATTGAAAAGAAATGATTTTCAAATTTTAGTCTGATATAACATGCTCATTCCAATAATACTGGTACTTCCATACTTTTGTGAAATCTTGAAGAATGCTACGACTCCATTTTTTCATCTTCAGTAAAAGCTGGCTTTTTGTCATTTTGGTGTTTCTCATTTATCAGGCTTTGGAAGTAATCATTTTGTAATCACTACTTATATGCAAAAACTTATTCTATACATTTGTCTTGTAATCCCTTTAAACTATTAAAGCTGTCTTAGCCTGGGGCTGGATTACAGAAGCATCTTGAGTTAAAATTGTAACTTTTCCTTAAATTCTATTTGGGAAGTGATTTATTCCACAGGTACAAAGTGTTTTGCTTAATGTTAATTCTGTAATTAAAATATTAAAGTTTTCAAATTGGAAATGTCATTTTAAAGCAATTGTTAATTTCAAGAAATATGAATGTTACTCTCATTTTGTTTTTAAATATCCTCAAAATGTTTCTGTTATACAGCCTCTGTTGAGCCACATACAGGGTCTTCCTTTGCCATAGACTTTGTGATTATGTAGGAAGGACATAGGACAGACAAAATAGCTTATAAATATTCTTTGATATTGAGTTGATGTCATTGCTTAAGGTCGATGACTTTCGTTGAGAAAATTTAATATTTTACTGATTCAGTTGTTATGATTGTTATTTAGCGCTATAATCATGTCACAAAATGTTGTGTACCATAGAAAATTAAATAAAATATATGTACAATGGTATGTTGTGTTGTTAATTGAGTGGACTGCTTATTAGAGGTAAACTAGCCAGGTTTTAAAAAGGGCAAGGAGCTGCTGTGGAGAACTGAAATGAGAATTTGGCAGAAAATGTTGGATACTGTGTTTATATGAAGTAATTTGAGGTTTCAACTGCCATACCAGGTTTTCAAAAAGTGAAAGGACATCTTTCATTGGTTTGTGTTTGTGGCCTCAGTGTCAAGGTCAGTTACTTTAAAACAGAAAAATGGTTGAAATTTTGGCCAAACATTGTGACCAAGGTATATAGGACCTTTCATGGGATTGTGTTCGGGGCCCCTTGGGTCAAGGTAACTCACAAATGGAAATAATGAATCTGAAAATCCTTAGTTTGGGTTGTCAAATTGTGACCTAACTTCGTATACAGGGAGAGTTTAAGGGGACCTTTCATGGGATTGAATTAGGGACCGCTAGGTTCAATGTCACCGTTAATAAAATAGAAAAACAGTGAAAACTGGATATTTTTAGTTACAGTTGAACTCCGTTGGCTTGAACTTGCTTGACTCAAACTGAATATAAAGGACCAATTTCTATCAACTGAAGGTAATCATTCCAACTTGGTTTGAGTTTTTTGAAGCTTGAGGTATTTTGGAAGTTCGAGTCAAAGGGGTACGACTGTATCATAACTTAACCTTGTAACTGTTTGTTCAATAGAATCATGCTTTCTACTAAGTCATATTTTAAGGAAATATATACTGGTACTCCAACCAATCCAGGGCTATAGAAATGTAATATTGACCTAATGGTTGGTTCATCAGACTCGCAAGTAAAACTTTTGTGTATATTTTTCTTATTTTGCAGTATAGATGATTATTATTTTATGATACAATATTTACACCCTAACTTCCATTCCTTATATGAACTGCCTTTCGGATTTTTTTATTTCACGACCTCGTGACATGTTTGAATGCTCTGTGCTGTGCAAGGTGGCTGTTAAAAACTGCACATAGAAAGGATTCCAATCAGTATTTTGGAATGAAATTTTTAATACTACCTCACAATATATTGCACGACATGCTGTATTTGTTCTCTTGTTTAGATTATTAATAGATGGAAATAATTTGCCCCTGTCCATGAGCTATACCAACAACCTAGTACTAGTTATTTTTTCTTGTTTCTAAACAATAGAAAATTTGATAATCATAAGCACTCCATGTCAGGAAAGGCAGAAAGATGCTTCTAAAACAGCCAGGGTCATCACCTTTCTAAAATTATCTTGTGGAATCCCTCCTTAAGTAGATTTCTATAAAATGAATGTACACTTTGGCATCTACAGACCAGTTCAATGAGGTAACGTCACTAATGAGTGTTGATTAAATTTGAATAATTTGTAAAATTATGATTTAGGGAGAAGATTTACTGATTTTTTATTTAAGAACTCGAATGAATTTATCCGACAAAATCAGACGTAAATAGTTACTGAGATAAATCATAGTGCCAATATTAAGAAAGTTGCTTCCCCGGGCAATATATTTTGTATTTTTTTGAGAGTGCAATATGCATGCCCTCCTTAATGAAACAACCCGACTTGTAAAAGCTGTTTGGATGAGAATAAAAAAAGTTCAGCCTGGCCTGTGGGATGTCCAATAGGTTTGTGCAGTTCAATTAAAATGCAGATGTACTGTGCAATGAAATAGCACATTAAAGACAGCCAAATTCCATCACAATGAATGCTTTCTTGGTAATTGAATAGACTGTTCTAAATATCCTATATGCTTTTGCTTTGTGAAAACAATCCATCACAGAACCAAATATCGATGTTCCACAAGATTTGGTAGTAATGTGCAGGTCAACAAAACTTGGTCCTGAACGCGAAATTAAAACAAAATTGATGAAAGATTTGGTAGACCAGTAGGTGTTGTGAGAATTATAATTAAGTTGATTTGTTGTGTGTTGTGTGTATGCATAAGAAGATGCCAAAGTTATTCAGTTTCAACCATTTTTCTCTTTAGTAACAGTGACCTTGACCCTATTCGCAATCCCATGAAAGGTCTCCATAAACTCTTCCTGTAGACCAAGTTTGGTCAAGATATGTCAACCCTAACTGAAATTATTCAGTTTCATAAGTGAGTTTGACGCTGCCGGCCGCCCGCCTGAACAACCACGTTCATCATTCTAATAACCAGGTTTCACTATAATGTGAAAACCTGGATAAAAATTATGACCAAGTTTCATGAGGATTGGGATTTTTTTTAATTAAGACTAAAATTTTAGCATTGACAACAAATTTACCATTCAGCTCACAATAAACAATTTGTATTATTTGTAAATGTTCAGTTCTATGATCCACCATTTTAATATCTACCGGTATAAATATTTTAAATACAACACTCAAAGAACACGCAAACACACAAACAATTTGACAGTTCAGCTCACATTGAGCCATTTGTGCTGTTTTTTCTGCTCAGTTTTATGTTCTACTGTTTATATATCTCTAAATAACTGAACACTCAAAGAACATCTTGTTTAACTTTGGCTTTAAAGCAATAATAATCCAATGCATATAATTATGATTAAATCCTAAAATATACACTCGTCAAGTTTTTTTTTGAAACAAAGTGTCAATAAATTTCGTCACAGATCTTGTCTTCTTTTTAGTGATGCTTTCTATTTCTATTAGTGAGTCAGTCTTTTGGGGAGCCTTTTGCACTTCAACATTCATTCTACTGTAAAACCTAAGAAAATTGAGAGTATTGTCTATATCTAGATTATATTCTTTGGCTAGAGCTACTGCAGAGTTTTTCTGCTGGTCTTCTAAATGTCTTTCCAAGATTGTATGAGCTTGAACCAAGGACATTTTCCCCTTTGGTATTTTTTTCACGTTGATGAAAGCGTCATCCGGGTCCTCAAAGTTTTTTCTGTTAGAGGGTAGGGGTCGGTCAGCAGAAGAACGAATCTGAAACAAGGTGAAAAAGGACAATGTAAAGAAATCTACCACTAAAGAAATAATGATTTACACATCATGATTTTATTATTGACATGTCGGTCTACTATTATAGAATTAAGTATATAATAATAAGCTTTCTTTTCAACTAAGTAGGGAAGTTTCCTTGTGCATGTATGGTATTCAATTACCATTCAACGCTGAAATCTATTAACAAATTGTTTTATATATAAATTGACTTTAGTGGGGTTGAAAAATAAATAACTGAAATAAAATTGAAAGAGTAATTCATTTCATAGGTAAGACTTATGTTTTATGATCATTAAGGCCTAAGCAATGTATTTTTTTGCTGCATTTTTGCTTGCAACACAACAACATTTATTCATTTCATTTAAATCTAGGGGACCATGTTTTCATCTTTTTTGAGTGTTATCATTTTGCATTTTCTGAAAAGTATGTGCGGTTAATCAGTTGAATGAAACATCCATTTGTAGTGGCCAAACATACACTTAACAAAATTTCTAACTAAACCCTTACATATGAAATGAATTATTTTCAATTAAATTTAACTATTTTCAATTTAATTGAACTACTATTTTACTGAGTATACACACCTTAATCTATCACAAAGAAATTTACAAAAAAACTAGACAAGACTTGAAGAAATAACCGAAATTCAAGCATCATGGTAGAAAGTGAAATTCACAATACAGCACTAATCTTCATTCCTATGTAAAGACCTAAACAATTGTCCAGTTGACCATATCTCAAAACTGTTGTTAGAGATATTCACATAAATCTTACCAATAACAATAAGTGTCTCAAGGCCCAAACCCTAGCTAGTGATAGAGTTAAGCCCTTAACCAATGCAGTTAAACAGGGGAATGTTGGACCTTACTTGTGTCGCTCTTCATGCTTCACTCAAACATCTTATTATATGTGCCATGTGTGTTCTTAGTCTGACTGACAATTACCTTTAATTTCTTGTTTGTTGTTTTGTTGTTTTGTTATTGTACACAGTTACATGTAGAGCTCTAATAAATTAACTTAAATGGTGGAACACCTTTGGGGAAAAGGGACCAGACTAACTTTAAGGGATACACAATGACACAATCACGTAAATCCTATTAATAGCAGCCTCAGTTGGACTATGTGAACTAGAACATCAATTCTTAACTACCGGTATACACTTCTTGAATTTTTGTCATGTTAGGTTATAACTTACATTTTTTATTTGAATAACAGTCTGGCATCAACAATTGATGCATAAAAAATCAATACCGGGTACAGTCCAAGACAGGGAACAACTTGCATCACATCAATTAAATGATTACTGTCATATAATATTTAAAATTTTAGAAATAACAGCCGGGAATATATTCTTACTCTGGGCATGTCATATTCCATCTCCAGCTTTAGCTTGTTAACACGGCCTATCAGCCTCGGGTCCTGCTTCTCTACCTCCTCTCGAACTTCAGGGTGGGCTAAAATATTAAAAATCAAGATACTTAAATACAATGGAAATACTTATTTGAAACCTATGTTTTATGTCACAGGGTGAGGAAAGTTTGCAGCCAGACCGGGGCTCGAACCCGGGATCCCTCGCTATCAGGGCGAGTGCTCTTTTGACTGAGCTACCCGACCACTTACACACCTCCTCACCACCTGTTTAGGTATCGGTACCGTGACATACTTCCCCGCAAACTTGAAATTCGTCCTCGAATTTGAGGAACACCAATGCTATGCTGCCAAACAGTGCTGCCACATTCCCTCGTTGGGTGCCAAATGTCACAGGGTGAGAAAAGTGTGCAGCCAGACTGGTGCTCGAACCCGGGACTGAGCTACCGGACCACTTTCACACCTCCTTACCACCTGTATAGGTTTCGGTACCGTGACAGTTACAAGATTTTTTTTTATGACAGAAAGTTACATCCTTAACAACTGACCTAGAATTTATATAAAATACCTTGTACTTTGGTTGGACTTGCTATAAAAAATTGTTAAAAAAGCCTTTCAAAATACATAACCACTCATGCTAGCTTTTCTTTGATTTTAACTAGTATACAGATTAAAAATTAAATATTTTTATCTCTGTAAAAAAATCCAATGTTGCATTTTAGCAACACAATTTCATTACCATAGTTCTTACACATATTCTGACTTTTCTGATATGTTACTATTATCCATCTTGCCATAATGAATTACACTAATTACAAATTTAAATATGTGAGCGGTAATATTTATTGGTGGAAAGTAACTCTTTTAAATGGACAGAAATAATCTAAAATTTCAGGTTATGACAAAGCTGAACTACCGTATTCAATCAACAAGTTTCTAGGCTGTAGAATTATGGTACCTATTTTTTTCTAAAATAAAATTATCCCTTTCAGAAAATAAAAGATCAACAACCTTGATTTAATTCATTTAACATATTCTCATCTTATATTGTGTAAAAATAACCACATAACAAAAAAAAATATTCCCACTTAATAATACTAGTGTCAACCAACTGGCTAATTAACTTCTTCAATGTGAATGGGTTCACGGTATTTAAGTTAAGCATTTATATCAAGACTATTCTTTTCTAAACTTTTTAACACAGCAATTCTGGTGAAAAAAGTAGAAACAAATTGTGCCATAATCATATTGGCCAATCAGAACTTATTTCGACCAAATGCAATAAAAAGCTCAAAAAATACATATGTTGACAACAAGTTCTTTGATCAATTCAAAGCCCAATTTCAGACTGCAAACAGGGATTGAGAGAAGGACAGAAATTGTTTAAGTTATTTAAGGCCTACATTAGCTTTGTTGTTATATGATATAGCTTATTTTCTTCCATTTCTGGCCTTAAAGAGAGTTTTTATTTATCAACTGCCATTATCAAGTAACCAAAAAAAGCAGATTCAATCAGGGACTGTAAATCTTTAACCAACTTACTTGATAAAATACCGTAGAGTGAAATATGTCAGAACTATTTAACATACATGCCATATTTTCTGGAGACCATTCAGGGGGATTTGTTCAAAAGGCTGAAAATTCAGGGGGATTTTGGTTGTATTCAGGGGGATTTTTTAGCAGGTCTAAGTTGGCAAAATATTAAAGTATTTTTAGACACAAGTACGAAAAATTGTATTCACATATAGTTTGCTTTGAAAACCTAACTTTTTCATTATACAGAATTATTTTATGTCATGATTTATCATATTCTTATGATACACTGTCATTTCATACTGTAATGCACTTTCAGAACAAAATATGTCATTGCAAAAATATGTTTTTGAGACAATTAAAAAATTGTGCTTAATTCTATCAGCTTTGATGACTTTCAGACAATAAGATAATAGAATAAATATTAATATTTCTTCCTTCCAAAATAGTAATATTTCTTTGCCTTTGATAATTACTACAAAGTAATTGATCACTTGTTGTCATTTCACTCACGTGTATTTGTACATTCAGTTACACTCACATACTGTGGTTTCACTCTGTCATTATTGCCTGATGTAAAATTTCTAAAAAAAACAATTTATTTTTTTATTTTTTTTAATTCCGGGGGATTTTCATCTCCCGCCGGGAGACCAGGGGATGGATCGAAATTTCGGTTGATTTCCCCCCCCGCCGGGTGATATGGCATGTATGCTATTTAATAATATAAATCCCATAATAAATAATATAAATAAATAACTAAAAAGTTAGAAAATAAAGTGTCCCGTGAAGTCAAATAAAAAATAAAATCAAAAACCAGAACAACACTCCGTTGAACCATACCAGTACAGTTTATTTTCTTGAATTGTTTGTTATAAATGACTCCTTTCGAAATATCAATAGAAGTTTGCTAGTCATTTACCTGTTGACTGCTCCTCAAAGATTTTGTCAGTGGACTGATGTCTTGGAGCCGGTTTAGGCTCAGTCTTCTGCTTTTCTATAGCTTTCTGGGCTCTGCTTTCGAAATTGAAATTTTTTATTGGTCGCGCTACCTTTGAAGCTATTGACTTTGATGCTTGTCCTCCCATTTTGTTGCATAATTTTAAAGATTTCTGTCGAAGGGCAATGTGTTTGCCGATTTTACATGTTTTATTTTTTTATTTCAAAATTGGTTAAAACGGCAATGTGAAGAACGGTCAATTTATTTTTTAGACTGGTACCCTACATCATTTTCCTTAAAAGAATGGAGAACAGATTATGAGGTAACTAGTTTAATAATTTTAGAGCCAGCCAATCATCAATTTTCCATAGCCTCCAATGTTAAAAATAGGATGCTAACATTCTATTCCCATGCTTGTATCGCACAGACTAAGAAATTACCTGTTTTTAAATTGTTAGTAAAGAATCTTTTTTTTAGATAATTTGGCATAATTAGTTATGCTTTTTTTTCATTTATTTATTCAAAGATTTTCAGTAAAGGAACTATTTTAACTTAACCTCGTATTTTATAAGTAATACATACTGTCATATTCATACTTTAATGTGATAGTTATATACATAACTTTCTCAACTATAACTTTATGTTACTAAATTATGTAAAGTGACTGCAACTACGGCAATATTTTTTTAATGCATAAAGACTAACTTTTAATATATTTGTGCAATTTCGATTACAGAGCTCTATATTATTACTTAAATATGAAATGCCTCCCTATACCAAAACAAAGGACCACAATGGTAATAAGAGTTTTCTCTTTTTTTGTGTCATCCTTGGTTCGGTGTGCCTGTCATGACTATTGATAATATCATGTATGTATGATGTTATTTACTAAACATGTTGTTTATTTTAAATGTCCATGTATGTGCATTCCTTACTGAAATAAATCTATCTATCTATCTATGCTAACAAATCGACGATTGACCATCAACACCACAAAGAGCCTTAACATTGTTAGTTCTGACTTCCATAACTTTAATGTAAATAATTTTTTTTATGTTTTCTACACATTTTAGTTATGGCGTTACACCCATACCAAAGTCAACCAGAATCAACTGACCCAATGCCATTAAACCGGGTTTATGTTTTAACTTTTTGCTACTGTGCTTGTTTCTGTACTTTTTCGCATAAATATTCACATTGTTTATTTAGCTAAAACCGATTGCAGTTAGGTTGAAAATAAATTTTAATGAATAAAAACAATTAATATATCCCGGATGTATTATCTGTTAAATTTCTAACCATTCAAAATAATAATAAAAAAAAACACAGAAAAATAAACTTTAGATATGTGAAGCTAAATGGAGGTCACGTGGGTAATTTCTGAAAATCTTGTTATCACGTGATTAAATTTGATCGCAACTATGACCATTTAAAGAATGTTTATAATCGAATTTGTTATAAAGGTAACACACCTATATCATAAGCTATTTTTGGTTTTGAAAATGTGTTTGTGAACTACATTTTACTTCATTTATATTTGCACAGCCAAGTTTCCGCAGTTCATTTGTGGCAAAAGGGAAAAGGAAGAGTAACTCCGAAATGGTTGAAAATGTCTGGCAGATAAAGATTTTGCCAGACGGATTTATTTTTTAAGTTTTAAATTAGGAAAAAGGTTTGTAGAGTTTAAAAAGCGATCACAAAGTTGGACGGCAATCGCCCACAATAAAATGTATGCAACATATAAGCGAACTAGATAAAATAGCATGGAGGGTGGAGGGGTGGTTCGCGGTTGATAAAATAAATTTGTAAAACTTCTCAAAAGTGTTCGCTGCTGCGCATCCGAAACGACATTCGGAACTCCTCGGCCATTTTTTCAAAAACAACCTCGGATGTATATGGACGGTTTACATACTTAAAAAGTGGTACGTTTAAGTCCGCTGCAAATAGATCGCGTAGTAATCTTATTTAGTAATTAAAATTTATGACTTAACTCTTGGGAATCGTAATTATGTTTGCAATAATACACTTCACTGGCAATCAATTTAAACTGAGAGCAATGAATACAACTCTTAAACACTACATTTAATTAATGTTTTTATTAAAAAAATACGGACTACTTCAACAGATGTACCGGCATACATCCGAGGTTGTTTTTGAAAAAATGGCCGAGGAGCTCCGAATGCCAAAACGAGGCTAATTTACGACAGAGGTTATGTTGCACTAAATAATGTGCGGTTACACTAAACTTATTTATGTTGCGATATCTCCAACCTCCAAGGCAAACATACAATGAAGAATATTATAATAATATTATGTCAACAAATATAAACCACTTTATAAATGGCTTATAAAGTATGATTTTATATTTGCACAGCCAAGTTTCCCCAGTTCATTTGTGGCAAAAGGGAAAAGGAAGTGTAACTCCGAAATGGTTGAAAATGTCTGGCAGATAAAGATTTTGCCAGACGGATTTATTTTTTAAGTTTTAAATTAGGAAAAAGGTTTGTAGAGTTTAAAAAGCGATCACAAAGTTGGACGGCAATCGCCCACAAACACGTCCAACCAAGGAAGCGAGGCTGTGCAAGTACCGAAAAGAGATGTGTTACCAACTATTTTACTTCATTTACATGATAATTTAGTTATTTTGTCTGTACAACGCTTACAAGTGAAATAACAGCGTGACATAAAAATGTCACGAATTTTGGATGGGTTTGGATACGGCGTTCTCTTCAGCGAACACGTCCCAAAAGGTAATATATAACGTGTTCGCTGAAGTTCTATAGCTATAACATTGTGAGATTGAACTCATAAAAACAACCCTGAAATCAGATAAAAAATATACATTGTAAAATTGTACCATCTAAATTACATACATATAAAAAGAACTGCGTAACCAAATATTAAAAGATCTTTAAAAAAGAGACTATACAAACAGACCAAGAGAACTGGACCACGGAGCAGGTATAGACAATATAAAAAAGAAAGCAAATGCGAGATGCGCAGGGATGAATGGGATCATGTGAACAAAGTCATCAAAGAAATTATTGATAAACATAACACAAAACCATTCTGGAAAAATATAAGATAAAGAAACAAATTGGTCAAATGTCCTTTAAAAAAGAAAGGTAACTTGTTATCCGACGAGAAAGCAGACATCTGGATCAGTTCCAGGCAGTTTCACTTAAAGCATTGAAGCAACTACACCTAAACCTTTGAACACAACGCCTTCCCAGACAACTCTTGATTGCATCGTAAGGAGTAAGGAAGCAAGTATGAAAATATTAATATATCGAAAGCAAGCGGACCAGACAACATACCTTATATTGTATAAAATAATCGTGCAAATGCACTGTCAACAGGTCTGAGCATGATATTTCGACACTTTTTAAACAGTTGCGAGCTACCCCTGGATTGGAAAAACGCTAACATTATCCCTATGTTCAAGAAGGACGCCAAACATACAGCAGAAACTTCTCGACCAGTGAACATTTCATGAAAATGAATTATTTCTTCAACATTTTTTAATTTAAATAATGAGCTATTGGTGTAAAAATAAGTAATGAATTGCGGGGTTGATGTCATTATCGGGGATATGAACGTAATTGGGCTGGTCTAAGTGCGTTCGGACTCCACGCACTTAGACCAGCCCAATTACGTTCATATCCCCGATAATGACCTGAGGCCTTTGATATTGCGCCCCATGATTGCCTACTGCAGAATATGTCGCATTACGATATTGAAGATCACCTCTTGGCGTGGCTGTCAACCTTCTTAAAAGACCAGTCGATTGATGTAGTTGTGAAAGGTGAACACTCAAAGAGCTTACATGTAGAATATGGATTATCACAAGGAACAGTCATAGGATCGTTGATGTATCTCTGCCATCCAAGTTACCTACCATTAGTCGAGCATCAAATTACGGGTTCGACTCTTTGCATAAAACAAATACAACGTGGCGAAATAAGAGTACCCAGCAATTTATCGAATTATTGAAAACCTAAGCTGAATGATAATACGCACAATGATAATAGGTCCAGTACGATTGGCACTTATCAACATCGTTGCATGAACATTCAGTATGTTTGCTTAATCTGAAATTAATGCAAACAAAACAAACTGTTAAATACAAGTGTAATTTAAGGTTCAAATATTAAAAGATTCATTCAGTAACGGCGCAAGAGTAATTCTTGTTTGGGATTACTTCTTGATAATGTAACGTTCGACGTCAAACAGTGCCAACAGATCACTTATGAGAAAAGCATGCTCTATCTTGCAGGGGTCCATTGGTCTTTACATACAGTAAATTCTCCATCCACAAGGAGCTCGGGCTTTGCTAATTTGCATATTACAATTTTAATTATTCACGCAAATAAAAACGTTACTTTAAAACGGTTGTGTTTATCCCCTGACAGCCAGTTTGTAAACCCCGTGCCTATCACGTGATCACACACTTACATTATTGATACATCACTATTGGAATTCTTGCATAAGTTATTTTTAGAGATGTCGTCATTTTCCATAGACCGTGGGACTATGATATTATACCTACTTTAAGCGTTTTAATAACTGTGATACTCAACAATATTTCAAGGACTTTGGAATAGGTCATATCTTTTGTCAAACGTGCGTATAGCCAAATGCCAGACGTATTATATAGTCAACGACCAGGATCAGCTAGTAGCTAATGTGCGTTTCCAGGGACTGACAACGATATTAAGATATCGACGGTAAGTTAGCCTTTCAAATTTTAGACTTTAGATGTATAAATTTCTCCAATTGGTATAAATACTCCTACCAGGAGTGGAATGTTCATCTTTGTTAAAGTTGCACTCTCACAGATTAAACGTTTCGACAAATTATCTTTTGCTTTTTTTGTCTTGGAATGGGCGTAAATATCTGAAAAACCAGTCATATAAGACTGCTGACAAAATATCAGATTGCAGTTTTTTTTATAATTCCGTTCGAAAATTAATGTTCTATGGCTATTAAAAGCGTTACTAAAGCTTTAAGAAAAACGCATAAAACATCAAGGTTTGAACATAACTATCAAAGCATGCCATCTGATTTTTTGTCAGCAGTCTTATATCACTGGTTTCCATGCATTTTGGCAAAAATAGCTCGTTCCAAGAGAAAAAATCTGTGCAGCTTTAAAGAAACTAGATCGTTTTAACTACCTTTAGAACAAAAACATACTACTCATTTACCTACACAACTAAAAGTTTGGCCTCATCGTCGGGCAAAATCTTGAGCCGTAACTTAAAAACCGTGCAAGAAATCACATGGAACATTGCGTAGTGACAATATACATAGTTGTAGCAAGGCCCTAAAATCTAAAATCAGTCATTTATCTAAGTCTAATCAGAGAAATATAAAATGAAAAAATATAACTTTGCTGTTAAAGGTAGTCAGATTTAAAACAAGTATTGTACATTTATGCAAACAATTTACATTATATTTTTTGTTAAATAACTTTGGTTTACCACTTTATCACTTATCACTTTTAAAGGGACTGTACACTATATTTTCTGTAACGAATCTCAGGACAGTTAGTTAATAAAATGTTTTACGCTTTCATATCGCAATGGTAAAAAAGATACCAAAATGTAAAAACAATCGAGTCGGGGCCGGGTTCGAACCAGTGTCGCCAAAATTGCAGTCCAGTGTTAAACGGAAGGCTTACCCTAAATTGGAATATTAAAGCTATAAACTTAACTTGGTAATATCACGTGATAACATCGACAAGCCAATCACGCATAAGAAATGAATTCTACTAGGTAGACATACCTAGTAATCTTTTTAAATGGAAACATAAAGTTGTATACACATTTATTCTCGACAAGCATAACAGTACAACTGAATGGAACTATACATCATTGCTTATGGGTGATGAGGCCCGACATCTAGTGGTACAAGACAAATCCTGTAAATCTGGATGCCAAATGGGCAGGGGTTCCTGAGTTTTCCCCCAGAAGGTGGGTTTATCTCTGTAAGCTCCATTTTTTTGTCAAGCATGTTGTTATGTAGACATACTTTGCTCATGTTGCAAGTTCATGCTGTATGTGTTCATCGGTTTCCCATGTGCTTCTCTGAGACTTCCAAAATGATACTTTTGAAAAGTATTGATTTTGTTGTTTTCTATAGGAGGTTATAGAATGGTATTCAGGGAAATTAAGTTATTAACTGAATAAAACATGGAACAAGGGAACTGTGTCGTTGTGTTACAGCTGAGTTGAGTTGAAAAATTAGGTGTCAGCATGTGGCTGTAACGTGACAACAGTGAAATATATCTTAATGTCACTGACAAAGCTGTATAAATAGGCATTTAATAAATTGATTAAAACAACTGTTTGACTTTGACTGGCATTTGCTATGAATCTAGCTAGCTTTGTTTATACTTGCATGTATTTTCTGTAAGGTTTAACATGTTCATTTTACAATCACTGTCAGTGAGAGAAGTTAAATCAACATTATATTTACCACTCTAGTTGGCATGATGTAATACGTGCGTGTGATTTTGTTTCGTGAGGGAAACTTGTCTGGCGAGCTTACTAACACATTCCCTTGACGAATTCAATAAAATTGTGTTTTATTTTCCAACGATCGCGACTGTTTACAAATATATGCAAAGCGATGTATTTTTTGACCAATAAAAAGGAACTATGTTATATTACATATGTGTAAAACAAAGAGTTCGTTATAGTGTAAAATAGCAATTCATTTCAACGTGTGAGCAGGAAAACTATACATGGTCGATTTTGTTTTACTTTTTGAAGAATTACTTCAATTTTAATACCGTTGCAAATATCAAACGGCAGTTATGGTATATAGATGTATTAACAATCTTACACCGAGTTATATAAGAGACATTATAAAGTTATCTAACAATACAAGATATGGATTACGGTCTTTTACGCGACAAGACATTGCTCATATTCGACATAAAACACAATACAAGAAACATTCGTTTGCATGCTACAGTGGGAAAGTTTTGAACTCTTTATCAGAAGGAATGCGTAAATCAACACAGAAAAGACATTTAAAGCCTGCTGCAAGAAAGTCTTTTTACATCAACAATTGCAAAAACCGTTGTAAGAATTGTAAGCATATTTCCATGACTATTGTTTTTACATTATAAAAAAATATGTATCTCGAGTAAGGTGATAAATACATGTGTGACTGTCCTACTTTCTCAGTTAATTAATTTCGTATTCACTCTGTTAAGATACGACCAGTACTCTTTGGTTTTGTGGGGTTTTAAACTACGAAGTTTACGCGCTGTTATTTATTTGTGCTTGCTGATAAATTCATTCATCGTTCTTTTATTTGCGAATCTAGCAAATCCTTAAGGAAATATCATTATGTAAAAAACGGCTTCCATTATATTTTGATTTAGCCAAATTATATGTACATCTACATTTAATTCTTCTTTTCGTTTTTGAGAATTCATTGAATCTACCATTTGTATAAGCACAGACCAGTGTTCTTGATTAATTTTGTTACTTTTTATCATTTTGCCATTTGGGACATGTTTTAAGAAAATACTCTGACTCTTAAAACAGACACTTAAAAATGAGTGGTCATCTGACAATAAGTTGTTAGGGTCTTTGATTTCAAAAATAGAATATTTGTCTAGCAACAAAATGCTTGAAATACAGTAGAAACTCACAGAAAAACCAACAACATAATATTATATTTGCTGAACTTAAAGGGGCTATACACCACGACATCGGCAAATACATGATTCCCTCAAAGCACGCCTAGATTTATCAATACGAGCTAGTATGAGGCCGCAAATACACCACTTGACAAAATTTGAAGCTTTTGTTGTGCCATTACACTAGAAAGGTACCATTAATGATAACAAAACAATTATTGAGGTATAACATTACTTAGTACTTTGGGAAAACTTTTCACACGAATTTTGAACAATAAACTGAATGATTAGGCCAAATATTACGCGATTATATTGAAGCACAGGCTGGTTTTAAATCAATTATGGGTACCTTAGATAATATTTGTGTTCTTCATGGCTGGTTAATACATGTTCTTAATCAAGGGAAACAACTTTATTGAATTTTTGTTGACTTTACGAAAGCTTTTGATTATATTGTTGGAGATAATCTTTGGTGTAAACTTATTAAGTAAGGACTTCGTGGACAATATGTGATATAATTTTTATGTATTCGTCGATTCAGTCTTTTGTTAAATATTGTAATCAGCTGAGTGGAATCTATGAATGTGTAGTAGGTGAACGACAAGGAGAATGTTCATCTCCTTTTCTATTTTCCGTGTTTATAAATGATCTAAAATCTGTTTTCTGTGAAAAGGGTTTTGATGGCAGTGATACAGAATCGTTTATGTTTTTCTTATTCTGTATGCTGATGATATTGTTATATTTGCTAAAACTGCGAAAAAATTGCAAGAGAGTCTAAAAAATTTATCGGAATATTGCGAACGCTGGAAACTGGTTGATAATACCGGAAAAAACAAAGGAAATGGCTTTAAGAAAAGGAGAAAGACTAATATAACTTTCTAGTATAACGGAAATGAAATTCAAGTTGTTAATAATTTTAATTGTTAAACAATTGTTTTAGCACCGGTGGCTTTTTTCAGATGCCCAAAGTACTATGGCATGTCAAGCATTAAAATGATCAAATACTTAAATAAGTTCACTGTTAGATATAAGTTAGAACTGTTCGATAAACTTATCATGCCAATTTTGAATAATGGCAGTATCGGGCTTTGTTAAAGGAAAAGCCATAGAGCGAGTGAATATGCAATGTTGTAAAATATTATTAGGTGTTAAAATGAGTACACATAATAATTTTATTGATGGTGAACTTGGACGTGTCAGAAATTAAGATATAATAGTATTGTAAAGTATTCGATTAAGTTGCAACATACAAACGATAATAAGTTCAATAAGAAAATATACCTTACATTGTTGAATGATTGTGAAAGATTCCCAAATAAGACAAGCTAGTGTTCATTGATACGAAATTTGTTAAGTTCACTCGGATTTTATGATGCATGGCCTTTCTAGGTTGTAGGTAATGATAAAATAGTTCTTTCTAATGTTATAAAGAGGTTAAATGTCAATTAATTCAAAATTGGAATGGAGGATGAATCCAGTGGAGCAGTTAAACAATCATTATTTCAACTTCAGTCTGATCTGATTTCATGTAATATCAATAAGGTCCATTTGAGCTTATCTAGGTTACGTGTATCTGCACATATACTTAAGGTCGAACGTGGGAGAATGGCGAAACCAAACCCTATAACTATTAATCAGGGAATTTGTAACGTATCTCAAGTCTTAAAAGACGAATACCATTTTGTTTTGGAATGTAACTTTTATTCTGATATACGAGGGACTATATTCCATTATATTATATAAAAGGAAACCAAATATGCAAAAGTTTAAACATTAGTTTCATCGAACAATGAAGACATGTTAAGAAAATCTTTGCATGTAATGCCTTTTTTAATGAGATCAGTTAACATACTTGCTGCTTAATATGATCATGTGTGTATAGCCAAATATTTCATGTGTAAGTTTTGCAAGAGGTGTAAAGTTAGTTATATGTGAAGTTTTTAACACTATCAGTAATACAATTAATTCTAATAATATTAGAATATATATGCAAAAAGCTACAGAAACATGCTCAGTAGCAAAAAGTTTAAACATAAACCCGGTTTAGTGGCAATGGGCAAACGCCAAAGACATAGAACACAAAATCACAAACAAGAAACCAAAGACATAGAACACAAAATCACAAACAAGAAACATAGAACAGCACACAACTCTACAAACAGCACAGTGCATAAATACTATATATATAAATAATTGGTATGTTTATCAAGAATTGTTAGGTACCGCCTTGGAACGGTCAGTAAAATGTAAATTTACTGGGGGTTTAAACCAGTTTATGTGCACAAACCTCACTCTTATCCCAACAAGTCTTAATAAAGATCAAAACGCAAAAGATAAATCTTATCAAAGTATGCATTAACTTGAAGAAACTTATCAATGAAACAAATAATAATAAAAAACGAAAAGGTAAACCCCAAGTACTTCAATGATTAGAGATCCCAACTCTATCTGCAGACGGAGGGAAACAATTCAGAGCACCTAATGCAAATACTTTTCAAAGATACGATGCAGTCATCGTTAGAAACCAAAACCATCACACACAGTCTGCCTTATAAAATAAAAGGTTTAAAACTGTGTGATCATAGAGTTTCATAATAAAAAGCATCATTGTACATTGTACACTAATTCACATATTGTTTAGTAATTGTTCTCTAAGGCTTTCTATAATTTTGTTTCGGTATATATGGTCACATAAGGAGACGAATCGAGAGTTGTTAACTGACTTATTTATCATTAATGAGATTATTTAACGATGGTTACATATCAGTTATTAAAAATAGTTTATGTGTTGAAACTCTGAACAGAAAAATATTTTTTAGAGACAATTACATTCTTGTTTGATTCAGTTTATAACTAAAAATGGATAAATATGTATGTAAGTAATGTTTTTGTCATTCATATCAGTATGGCATAACGTAATAGAAATTGATTCGGGATGGAATTCTGGTTTTCATGTTTTTCTCATTAATATTCATTCCATTTTTAGCAACCAGGGAGTATATGTTTTCCTGAGTTTTTAACCAATGAATGTCTTGTTTCAAGCTTTTGGTGAGCCTCGGCCAAATAATGTTTCTCAGGAACATTTCTGATTTTGGTTTCTGGCGTGATGGTTCTAATTAATTTAATAAAATTTCATTGGAAGGGAAAACATCAAATTAAAGGTAATTGCTTCTTTTATGTTTTTATTCTACTTGTATTGCAATTGAGATTCAAATAGTTATTTGAGATTTATTATTGCTGGAATTTAACATGGTGTTTTAACAAATTACTTAATATTTATTAACATGCATGTTTCAGCTTTACCATAAAACATGTAAGAGGATGAGCGTGAAATCTGTCTACCTCCATATCAGTAACTGAAGTATTTACGATTATAGTCTACTAGAGATTATACTCTAGGTGTGTGTGTTTTATGTATATCAAGAATTGTAAATTGCTTTGTATTGTGTTCCATATAATTAATTATATTAACGGTTTTAATAACCTACATGAATTAATGGAACTCGCTGTATTTGTCTATTTTGTCTTGTGTTCTATTTCTTGCATTTGTGTATATTGTTTTATTTACAATTTAATTATAGTTATGTCCTATGTTTGTTTCAGGGCTTATTAAAAAAAGCTCAGTTCAGTATTTGGAAACATATTATAAAATAAACATATTGGAGACAACTGAAAATAAAGAACTCAAAATATTAATCACGCTTTGTCTTTTTGGATCTAAATATTGGATTCAATATAAAGATACAACACTACTATGCTATTGTATTTTGTTGTCAATGCGTCAATTAGAAATGATACTTCGAAGTTTGAACTGTTGTTTGAACTTTTGGCTACAGAGCTTGTTTCTCTAGTGAAGCTTTTCATATACATATTGAGACGTGGCGGTATGAACTTGTTCACTTTATTGGGATAAGTTGCTGTTGTAATTTGAAGGGTAATACAGAATAGCGGACCTTGGTTGGCTACCAAATGGTAAGGCGCTGGTCAAAAGTTAGTCAAGCGAGTTGATGTAATGGAATGTTATGATGGCATTGGATGCTAATGGTGTATTACTACGAAAGGTACAACGTCTTATTGTACGTAAGAGCAAATCATTTGGCATATAGACGTTGAAGCCATTCGGACTTTTAAACATGATGCGATGGATGGATTTAGCAGGGCAATAAACGAGCAAGAAGTTTCAGACATTAACAACAATCCAAACTTAAGCGCACAATGTTTTTTGAATTCAAATTTGAAAAAAAAAACACTTCCTGGTACATTGAACTCGTCTACAGTATTATTGTAGAAAGAAGCAACACGCCCATTTGCGTAGTCAAAGCTTGATTGTTTGAAAGAGCACTTCGAAAACCGCATTCGAGGATGGGGAGCGGGGTACTCTATGGTAACAAGATATTAAGTATTGGATAAACTTCTTTCAAGACGTTCGTGATTCTGGCCTTTTCATAGAGTAAGTCCCGACACGTTGTGAGAATTTGAAATTTTGTGTCATGGTTACGCTTCAAACAGAAAGGGATTGTATGACACAGCAAAGCAATATTCAGGATAAACGGCCACAGCCAAACTAAAATACGGAAAACCTGTCGTAATGTATTTTTACCGGAGATGCTACATACGCGTTAACGGTTCACCAATATACAGGCGCTTGATGTTGGATATAAGGACATGTATCCTATTCCAAAGGGAAACGTTGATGTATTCAAATAATAAGCCTATCTTTTAGAAGCCAGACCTTCAAAATCTTTTAGATGCTGATGCGGCACTGCATTTATTTCTAGAGTAAAAATATTTAGGAATAGCCCAAAAGAATATGATTATGTTACCATTCGTTTGTCAGTATCGCTCTAACCAATAAGTGTTGTAGTTTTGTGAAGATTTTACTAATACAATAGTGATACTGATGTTTTTGTGACTTTTCTTCTATTTTTCTATCTTACAAAGAATTCATTGATATCGATTGATGATAGCAAAAAACGTAAAACCTTTAATATCTGGTATAGGAAATGCTAATAGAATGTTTATTCTCAACATGTGGGCATTTTTTTTATATGATATGTGAAGCAAATGCCAGTTTTATTGAAATATTGTTTTACAATACGTATCATTTGCATAGAAACCTGAAGAAAATATGATAAAATATGCACTTAATCGTAAAAAAGCGCTATTAAACGATATCTTAAATTATTCTACTTCTAGAAATGACGTCTTCATAACAAGTTGTATATAATGACGCTCTTATAAATTTTAACAAAAAATAAATTATTTTAACGTTATTTCTTAAGCATTATATAAAAATACATTATCAAACGATGTCAAATTAAATTTCACGTCTTATGGTACAATTTTCAGCAATATGGTTTGTGTGAACTTTTTGACGTGGGCGCAAGAAATCGATTAACAAAGATGAAAATGACGGAACTTTAATTTAAAAGATGGAAAATCAGCAATGAACAACCATACCGTTTAAGATAAATTCAACAAAATCGAACAACAATTCCACAGTAGATAAAACGTTAACGCTTGACACTGTTCGGCGTAGCAATTACCGAAGAGGGACTTACCAATTTAATAAAAGGGAAGAGTTGATTTTTTTCAACATACGTGGTAGAGTTACAGTTTCCTCTGGACATACTGGTGAGGCATTTAATTTCGCTTGTATACAGGAGCTAACGTTCTAGTCGTTCAAGATGGTGGCTGTTCGTGGAATTTTAGTCGCTTGTACACTTCTTAAAATATATATAAAAGCAGTGTAATACAACGATATCAACCAGCCTAAAACAAAACATAAGTATTTTCCAGCCGAAAAAACACTAGTCAACTGCAGAAAAAAGTATTTTCCCATCTGAAATACTTTCGTACCTTTCGCCCCATGTGGTTGAAGTGGCACCCAGCCATTTTGTATCATCAACAGAACTATTAAAAACCTTCAGAAGTATTATGCCAAGGTTAATCCAAGATATATTTTTCTCGTGTTCCTTCTACTGAGTGGTGATGTGCACCCGCACCTTGGACCTTTTGAACAGTGCAAGTATTCGACGGATGCTGATAATTCGGGATTGTCACGTATGAAGAAAGGGAGACAACCTAGATATCCTTGTTCAATTTGAGGAAAAGGTGTAACTGCCCGTAGTAAAGCTGTCAACTGTGATTTTTGTGAAATCCGGGCACATATTAGATGCTCTGGTTATATTGACGATTTTTACTACTCAAACGTATGCAAATGCAATGGATCTTTCTATTTCACTAGTCGGATATGTACATTTTAAATTATTACCTTTTAATCTTTGTGATGACTTAAACAATATTCTTAATGAATAATGAATTATTCCAGATTTACATGACAATCGAAAGAGTTTTTTACAGAATCGTGTAGTAATTTTAACTGCTTTGAACGTAAAGTACTTCATTTTATTCATTTCAACATACGATCTCTATTACCAAAGTTGCCAGAAGTGAGACTTTTAATGTCAAAGTATAGATTTGCAGC